>NW_019154089.1:6398738-6576824 GCF_002288905.1 Enhydra lutris kenyoni | reverse complement strand
AGGTCCATCTCTGGAGAGCTGGATGAGTAGACAGATGGGCAGAAAGGTAGACAGTTGGGTGGAAGGGTGGGTAGGCGAATATAAACATAGGCATATAAAACAGCAAAAGAAGAAGGGTTGGGGAAGCAAAGAAGGAGAAGGGGCTGGCAAGACTGGAATAGACGGAGGACAGTGCCCTATTAATCCTATGCTGATGATGCAATCCTGGCCAACGGTGACCAGGTACCAGAGGTCAGATTCCATAGAAACACAAACTAAGATAGGGATTTGGGTCCGTGCAATCTACCGAGCAAATATTCTCAGACATATGTATTAGACTCAACAAATAGTGTTGGGAAGAGTGAGGGAGCAGGGCAAGGTAGAGAGGTCCATCTCTGGAGAGCTGGATGAGTAGACAGATGGGCAGAAAGGTAGACAGTTGGGTGGAAGGGTGGGTAGGCGAATATAAACATAGGCATATAAAACAGCAAAAGAAGAAGGGTTGGGGAAGCAAAGAAGGAGAAGGGGCTGGCAAGACTGGAATAGACGGAGGACAGTGCCCTATTAATCCTATGCTGATGATGCAATCCTGGCCAACGGTGACCAGGTACCAGAGGTCAGATTCCATAGAAACACAAACTAAGATAGGGATTTGGGTCCGTGCAATCTACCGAGCAAATATTCTCAGACATATGTATTAGACTCAACAAATAGTGTTGGGAAGAGTGAGGGAGCAGGGCAAGGTAGAGATGTGGTTGCAGCTGGGGTCTGACCTCAGCTGGATACCGCCGCATGCTCTGAAGCACAATGGCGCCCAAGAAGTGGTTCTTACACTGAGGCAAGTGGGCTGACCTTTTGTACCCCTTTGTCTGTCAGTCACTGGCCCCAGGGAAAGAGACAGGGGGGCAAAACTTCCTGGGACAAGGTAGCTCCCATTGGGCAGAGGGCAATTCCTAGAGAAATCACAACACAGAGCAGCCAGGGAGCGGGAACACCAGTGGGAAAGGCAAGCAGGATGGGCACCAATGGAGACCGCCATGTCAGGTCATACACTGTAAGAGCCAGAAATCCCAGAGAGACACAGAGCCCTACCTCCCCGGAGGTCGATGCTCAGTCTGTCGCAAAGCCACTCTAGTATCCATACTCCCTGCTCTGTTGGGTGAACTCAATTATTCTTCTTTCTACCAGTCGTTCTTTAAAAAGCTAACCCAGAAGGGCACGATGAGTCCGTCCGACCTCTCTCTGAGCCCTTGTGACTGAAGATGGATGCGAGACATGGCTTAGGAGAAGTGTCTGTCTTTAAGGAGACATTCAGCACCACGCTTCACAACTCAGAGTTGGCTTCTGACATTTTTGGAAGATTCCAACATTCCCTATCCCCTAGAAGCATCCCTTCTCTAGGACCACCAGCCTGTATTAGGACAGACAACATTCCATGAACTGGTGCCTCTGGACCCTGCAGAAGGGAAGGGTGAACACGGCATTTTGCCCACATAACCTTCTCACATGGGGGTCAATACCTCAGTGCTGAGCACACCTGCACCCTCTTACCTCAGGCAGATCTACGGGGTGAGAAAGCAGCTCATTAATCTAACACAAATACAGCCATCATCTTGGTGCTTGGCCCACATGCTGCCAAAGAAAAAGCAGGGCCACCCAGTGGGGTGGAATGAGCACACAGACATCATGATGGCACACACCCAGCCCCCATGAGGAGCGCCATCTTGTGCTCCCAAACCTCAGCTCCCCAAAGCCTGATGGCTCACCGATACTGGCTGAGTGCAACCACCCTCAACCCAAGAGAGGAAAAGTCAATATCCCAAAAAGAAAGGGTCATGAGGTACTGAAGAAACAAAAGCTGTTTTGTGGATGACAAAGGTACCTGCACAGTGATGGGTCATGGAAATCGCAGCTGTAACTGCTATTGCGCACTTTGATAGCAAAATCATCCATACAGAGGAGCAGTAGACCCAGCTGCATGGGCACATGTTATGCCTGGATGATGAGAGGCCCTCGGCACTCTAAGGTGTGACAGACAGAGATGTGGCAAGGACATTACGAAGGCAAAAACCCAATGAAAACCTCAGGGAGCCACTAGAAATTAAATTGTTTCCTCCTCAGGGACTCATAGCTCTTCCATGGGAACCCTGTGAATTCGAGGTCCATGTGGGCTCTGCAGTCTCCCTGGAGGAACGAAGTGCACACTGGAGTGGGGAACCGGGGCGTCCAGGCAGAGAGCTGTCTAACTGGCAACAGGCATGTGCCCAGCAGACATCGAAGTCCACAGGCTGAAACATGATACATCACATGCATAGGATTTGTTTGCTGCTTTTAGATTCTAGGAGATTAGCTAAGAAAATATTTGAATATTCCTTTTATTTGGAGAAAATACAAGAACCTATGAAAAGAATCTTCTCTCCTAAGAAGAATTATACCAGAATGGGGGGGGGGGGAAGCGGGGGGGGGGTAAGGGGGCAGGACTCCTTCCTGTCACCCAAAACTAAAAAAACAAAAATGAAAAAAAAATCCAGTATAGGTCAGACTCAGAAAGTCTTGGGTGTCTGAGTTAGGAACGGCTGAGACACCAGAGTACAAGCTCTCATTTTCACAAGTGAGGCAGCTCAGGCTCGGGGCAAGGCAGAGACCCAAGTCTCAGGGCAGGTGAGTGCCAAGAATAGTCCCAGAATGCAGCAATCCGGAGAACACTTCCCTAGGAAGGGCACAGGGTCCGGGAAAAGACTCGAACCCTCTGTAATTAGGAAATCTTTACCCTCTGATATTTATGACATGATGCTTCTGGCCTCTTGCCTTTAAATGCAGGGACTTCAGTCTCAGACTTGAGTCTGAATGCTGTCTCTACAACTTACTGCCTTTGCGATGTTGGGAAAGTGCCTTCACTTGTCTATACCTTCGTTTCCCCACCTGTACAAAAGGATTGATGATAATGCACGATCACAGTCTGAGGGCTTTGTACAAGGATTAAATGACGCAATTCATATAAATGAAATTCTTTTAGATCTAATAGTAAATTCCCAAACAAATGGTAGCTGTTGACATTTGTGAATCAAAGTTATTTATAATTATCTATAAACATATACTAGCAGGCAAAGGTAGGGGTCAATTTAAGTAATGTCCTTTGTGAAATTGTAGCAAACATTTATTGTTTGCCTTCCTGAACTTACCTCCCTTCAAAAGTTCTTTATTTCCCTTTGGCTCTAATAAAAGCTGGTTGTGAACACCAAGAGTGGGGCTTGTGAGAGTCCTCTGTCCACCGACGATTGGTTCAGAAGTGGTCACATGAGCCAAACCAATCCAATCAGGGTGAAATCTCAGGAATTGCCAGAAAAGCTGAGGCAAAGATGTTCCTACTTCCTGCTCCATGTGGATGAGGAAGTCCTGGGACCTGCTGGCAGCCGGCTTGGGCCCATCTAGAAAGCCACCCAAAGGGAAGTGCAGAGAAATGGAAAAAGCTGTGTCCTTGGGATATTATCAAGTTCCTGGATCAATCCTTACCTGAAATTACATCTGCACTTGTCTTATTAACTGAACCAGCAGATTTTCCTCATGGTTTAAGCCTGTTCTATTCCGTTTTCTCTTTTTTTTTTTTCTTTTTCTTTCTCTTCCTTTCCTTTCCTTTCCTCCTTTCTTTCCTTCTTTTTTAAAATCACTTACAATGCAAAGATCCATAAGCATTACAATGATCTTAAATGTCAAGCCCCATCTTGCCTTTTCTAAATTGGAACTTTCCTAAGCATGGTTGGAACTACTGTTTTCTTAAGAACACATGGTGTGATGTCTTCTGGTTTCTCGAAGAGCCCTGTCAGGTCCTTGCTTCTGTGGTTTCTAGCCCTGTGTCAGAGACAAGCCCTGTTCTCTCTATGTGACAAGTACCTCACATAATTGAGGCTTTGATCTCCTGAAGCCTATGGCCCCCACTGTGCTGCAGGGCCCACGGATGAGGCTGTCACCAGGCACCAAAACAGACACCCCTTTGTAGGTCCTGCCCTGATGCAGAGCATGTGGGCGGTGACACTATGGAGCAGAGGCAGCTGCAAGTGAACTCAGCTCTTTGCTCCAACAGAAATCAAAGCCCTGGCTCCTTACCCCCTTCCCTGGGAGCCTAACATTACACCACAGAGGGCAAAAAGCCATATTATTGGCTTTATACATTTTCTTCCATCTGTCTCCCCTTTCTGCTGTTCAGGCTGAATGCAAGCATACAATCAGGCAAAGGGTTGGACCAAGATGCGCCCTTCCTGCTCACTGGAGAATGGATGGGTGTAGGAACTGAACAATTCCCCCCAGAGGATTTTAAAGATTCCACTTGGGTTTCCATGGTAATTTTACAGAGCTGGCACTCAATAAGTGTTTGTTAAATTGAATTTATTGAAGAGTAAAGTGAACCAGATAGTCCTGTACCTGGACTGCATTGCCATAGAAAATTCCCTGGCCAGCAAAGGGACAGTCTGGGGTTAGAGGCAGGAAAATTCTACCCTCTGTGGGGTCAGGTGTCTTTGCTCTCAGGCATGAGGACTCAGTTCTGACCTACCTTCTTTCTCTGTCTATACCAGGAAAATGGCATTCTTTAAGAAACCAGGGTGGTTTAGGTAAAAAAATAAACCTCAGTTTTAAAAAGAGACACTCCCTTTTGGCCCATTCTGCCATAACCAGAAAGGTTTGCAGAGCAAGGATATTGGCTCCTCAGGGCAGGATAAGCCCTTCCCATGGATATGCCCCCAAGGACCCTCTACGGATCTAGTTTCCCATCCAACTAGATGATCCTCAAGCTTTGTCCTTATCGGAAAACGTTTTAGACCCAGATTAGAATTTAACAGGCAACATTGCTGAATAAGAACAAAAAAGTCACCAGCCCCAAAAGGGAATCAATAATATCCAAGTTGACAAAGGCATGAGGAGACAAGCCTATGGAGGCTCTTGGTGGAATGGGACAAATGGTTACAATTTTTAAGTTTTTATTTATTTTTTAGTAATCTTTACACCAAACATGGGGCTCGAACTCACGATCCTGAGATAAAGAGTTACATGCTCTTCCTACTGAGCCAGCCAGGCGTCCCTGGTTACAATTTTTAGATCCTCATATAGTATACATACAGATTAATGCTCCTTTCAGCAGACACCAGAACAAATATAAACTCCATCTTCCCTGAGCAGGCCCAGCTTGGGGCAGCTGGGCTGCATTGCTAATAAGCCGTCTCTGGGGTTAAAACGTAGAATTACACATCAATTTCAAGGTACCCTGCCCTTCGACCCCTCAGGCTCATCAGCTTCATCCACAAAAACTCCACTCAGGGCCCAAGCTGCCTGGCACATACCTCCACAAACCAACTCCCATCCCATTTGCTAAAACTGCCACTAGTCAGCTTTGTTCAAACTACCAGCTGTCATTTTTGTCAATAATTACAGCCCATTTCTGAGATCAGATCGATTCCAGGACTAAGTTTTGAGTGACAACATTATCCCTGGAGGGGTTCCAGGAGTCTCTGCTTTCGCATCCCCCTCACGTTAATGACAAACAAGTTCCCCATGATGGATATACCTGCAATTAATATTGACGGGACGGTTAATGATTCCAAGGCGCTGCTATACAGGCCTCATATTTCAAATTTAAAACTCTCCTTTCAAAGTCGGATTAGTTTCCAAAGCCTAGAAATGAATGCTAATATATTAAGCAAAGCAAGTGTTTTTGACGCCTCAAAAAATAAAGCAAAGGAAATTAATAGTAAGGACTCCACTCAGTTGAGACAACCCCATTATCCTTGAAACACTTGCAATGATGCTTTGGACTAGAGGCTTGTCTTTACCACTCCTTGTTTCAAAGGGTTTGAGATCTACAAATCAGAAATTCAAAAGTGTACAACATGTACATCCTCCTGAAGAGAGCGCGACAGTTAGCAAGCAGGCCTTAGGTGCATGTGTGATTCTCATCTCTCTCATATATATCCAATATAGGATATTGGAGATAAGAAATGAAAGTTCATGAACCTACATGGCTCTGTCCTTCTTTCAGACACATATATGCACACAATTATGCATATATTTCTTCTAAAGGAAAATTAGAAACTTACAAAGCAAAAAAAAAAAAATTTTTTTTTTCATTTAGCTTCTGAATCATAGAATCAGTTTGGCCCCCAAATCTCAGGAAATTGCTTTTGTAAATATAGCTACTTTTTCCCCCCCCCAAGCAGAAAAAGAAAATAATTTCTGGCCCAAAAATCCAGACAAACTGTGAACAGTGATCAAATGCAACACCAATTCTAAGCTAAATGAACACAAACCAGCAGAGAGGGAAGACTGGGATTGCAAAAAGACATTGACAGTATGCAAAGAGCTCTGTTCTATTTGCACCAAGAAAAAATGAGAGAAACTGAATAGACACTTAGGTGATGCAATGACCGAATTAGCCATTGAAGATAACAACGTCATGTTGCCTAATGCAGGTATGAGAATACAGAGCACACACAAAGTCCCTGTCCCCTGCTGACAGCTGGAGGAAATGCTCCAAAAAGTCCTCCTGGCCACCAGAGGTGCTGTGAGAAGGAAAGCTTCTCTTTGACTGTAATGTATACGGGAAGAGGCCATACCTGAGCCAAGTCCTGTTCTCCCTATTGTTCATCATGCCTAAGTTGGGCCTTCTCCCACAGGTGTCCCCTGGGGACTGGGGCCTCCTGCCATCTGCTGCAGTGGGAGCAGAGAAAGCAAGACCTACAAGACTGAGGCACAGGGGTAGTCCAGTGCACTGAATCTGCCACCCCCATTATTCTATATAAACACAAGATTTCCCCTCCCCAACTTTCTCTAGCTAGCTTTGGCAGGCCCATACAAGCTCAAGGACCAGCCCAGAGAACCCAAACCTAGTGATTCTCTCCAAGCAGTGGCACTTGCTAATTTAGTGGTCCTTTATTGCTTTGCCGATCCCTCCTAATCACAATTCCCACAACACAAAGCAACCACTCTTAGTAACAACCTCTCGTTTGTACAGAGACCTCTGGCTCTCCCAGAATTATGCTTACAATAAATTGCCTCAATCTGCCCACCCCAGCATATGTATGAGTCCAACACAAGGTTCTTTAGCTCTATTGCCACCAATTAAAAAAACAGGTTAAGAGAGAATGTAAACCAAGATAGATTATGTAACCAGGCTCTAATAAGATCTAGTGATTAGAGAATGAAATCTAGGTTAATTTTCCTTTTGTTTTTATTAGCACCTAAAGAGCTGCTGGCAAACTTCCTTAGGTCCTTGACTGTATGTTTGCCCCACCCCAACCCCACCATCTTCTTCCTGGCCTCAGACCTTGCCTGGGTCCTGGGGTAATTTGGGAGTGAGGCTGGTGTTGGGTTGAAGCCGGAGGATGACTTAGGTTACTTTTGTGGGTAATGAGTGGGAAGCCCCAAGAGCAGTTAAAAGGCTGAGCCAGTCTGTTTTGAGCCCCTAAACCCTGCCTTCAACCAACCACTCCCTGCCCCAGTGGAGTCTCTGGGGGAAATTTATGCATGCAATACCAAAGGAAGTTTCTACATTGCTAAGTGGGGATCTGCCTGCCTTCCCTATGAGTTGCTCAGGTTGTTGGGCAGATGGACCAGATGGAAAGGCCCTTTGCTCTGGGCCAAAGACAGCAGAGTTAGCCAAGTGTTTCTCCTTAAATACAAACAAACCCGACATCACAGCACAGTCAGGCCTTCCAAAGGTGGGGACAGCAACACCAGGCCCTGCCAGCTCAGCCATGTGCAGAACAGACAGAAAGAGGCAGGGGAGAGAGTTGAGAACACAGGTAAGAGATTTCCAAGTGCTTCTCTCTTGTAATACAACTGGAGAAGCAAATTTGGGAGCCCATGGTCAAGAGCAGACATAAGACTGTGAGGTACCCACAGTCTTCTCAAAGTGCCAGGACTAGGCCTTGGGACGGAGGAACCTCTGGGGGAGAAGGTTGGCTGTGGGTAGATAATGGGTCAGAGGACTCATGCTGATCACTCAGCATTCCCTGGCAGAGGCCATTGGCTTGGCTCCAGGGCCTTCAAGGATGCACTGAGGATGAACTTCAGAGGACTTAAACTGGGAACCAGAGGACAAGCAGAATGTTTGCAGCAGTGGGCAATCAAGAAACAGAGTGCATGGGTTTAGGCATAAATACTCTTTCCTGAGTGGGGGATTCACCAGGTGAAGACTTCTGAGTGACCAGGCCCTGCTCTGAGACCAGCCTAAGGGTTCCTAGCCAGGGCTAGGCTACCACCAGCCTATTCTTTTGTATGAATCAGAAAATGTGCCCCCCCCCAGGGCAAACACAGCCCCAGGGGCACACAGGTTGATATCACAGTGCAGACCAGATTTCTGCCCCCATTTGCTCTCTCAGCTATGCACCTTTGAGCAGTGCACAACCTGCTCAAGTGTCCAGCTCTTAAGTGAAAAAACAGCCACAGGCCGAAATCGAAGGGCAGAAGTCCATCCACATGATGCTAATACCTAATAACATGTTCACATCATGCCCTTTCCAAACTCCCCACCCCCTATCTCCTGTGGACAGGATAAAGCAGAAATCACTGGCCTATTTAACCGATGAAGGGACATAACTGGGAGCCAGGCTTGCAGGGTGTATATGACAGTCCAGCCCTTTCCTCCCACAGTCCCTGCCACCGTTCTCCACTTGGTTGCAAGGTACAAGTATCAAAAATGAAAGCATCACTAAATCACTTATCACCCTGAGCCTTAGAAATGACTTGAATGGAGTTTAGGATAGAAATATTTAAGGCTGGTATTATAACAGCCCAGGAGACATGGTGAAAATCTCTTAACAAAGGCTATGTAATCCACTACCTTCTTCATGAGTTAAATGGTTGCTATGGAGGGAAATAGGTCACACAATCCTATTCTCCCTGGGAGTTCCCAATCCAGATCTGTAGGGATTCTCTCCACCATAGGGTGAGCTGACCAAGATTACTGGGAGGTGTGGGATGTGGAGACAGAATCCAATCGTGACCCAAGAAGCAAGCTGAAGCCAGACGGCATTTTCACAAACCGATGCCAGGAGGGGGCAGTACTGTGAAGACACGGGACCCGGAGGGAGCCCAAGAAATCCTTTTTTCTGGTAGGTGTCTGACCTACTAATTACCTAAAAAAATTCAGGGCAGATGTTTGCTCCACCAATTAATTATTCAGAAAAGCCCTAAGCAGTGGAGAATTAAAGCAAAATGTTCGTGGAAAGAAAGTGCTTTTTGGAGAATCACTGCCCACTCCCTGGGCCCATTTCTCACTGCTTTAGTCTCTGAGGATGTCTGCCCAGTAAAAAGATTTCCTGACTCCCGCCTTCCTTTCCTCCCATCACAGCCCAGGCCTCCAACATGGAGCCCCAGAAGGACAGGCAGGGGTCGGCATGAGCAGGAGTGTCATGGGCAGGCAGGGTAGCTACGTCTCTCTGGATTACAGGGCCAGTCACTGGCTCATGGGAAAAGAGAAGCAAGAAGGAAAACAAGTCTCTAGAATGGGAGCAAGAACCCCACCCCCAGAGGACTCTGAGAAGCCTGGCCACCTCCCTATCCCAGTCTCCTATGACGCCAATTGGTCTTTGTGAGTCTTCTGCTAAAACACCCCCTGAAGGTGGTGAGGAGCACAAAAGCATGGCTCCATAATGACAGTCTTGTTTGTCTCTGGGATCCCACCCTCCTCGGCCACAGAGCTGAAGCAGGAGGCATATCTTCCCTCTGTCTGCATGCATGACCATGACTTAGCCATCTCAGCAAAGGGCAGAAGACTACAGCTCTGAGACTCATCCACAGTCCTCTCCCTAACCACAGAGCTGTCCCCTCCTCTACCCAGGTCCCCAACTGACTGCCCTTCACTTTCACAGTAGGAAACAATCTGGATGTCTTCACTGTCCCTGCCCCTCCAACTCCCCCTTTACCAAGGCCCTTCCCATCCTTCACCACTACATGAAGATTCTCTGACCCAACTCCCCCCACCCCCATCCCAGCCTTCGGGGAGCACCTTCCCTTGGTGCTCTTACCTACCATTCATGCCTGACCCAGAGGCCCTCACCCAAGAGTTCTCTTCTCTAGTCCGAGAAGGTCCCAAGAACAGGACTCAGGCTCTGCTTCTCACTAAGACGTCCATAAGCCCTTCAGGCTGAGAACAAGACACTCTGGAAGAATTCCATCTTTCAGAAGGCAATGCACGTTCATCAACGTCAATACACAGTGTATTTTAGAACCATTTGTCATTCTAGTGGCCTGGTTATCAACCTTCCATCTTATAAATCTATTCCCCTGGGAGTAAAAACTGTTTCTTTTTGTTATCGAAGGAAATGGTGAAATACTAGTGTTCGATGGAACAGTTGTCAAATCTGGCTTTGGAGTGCCCCATATAGTAGAAATTAAATGTTTTCTTCATCTAGCCATATTGAACAGTCGAGATTGCCATGGCCGGTCATTAGAGAGACAGATGCTCCCATGTTCTGGGGGGCGGCCGCCGCAAGAGGCGCAGGCTCGGGAGGCAGATGGAGGGGGAGGATGCGAGGATAATCATAAACAAACTGGAATTATTGACTGTCTGAGAGGTGTCGGGCAAAATAGACTGTACCTAGAATAAATAGTCCTTTTACAAAATACTTCTGGGAGATGCAATGGCAATTTCTTCTTTCTCCACCCAGAGCTCTCTGCAAGAGGAGCGCAGACCAACTGTTCCTGCTGAAAGCTGTTCGGATCGCGGGTGGGTTTTGGAATCTTTTCTCGCAAAGTCTAGGAGGTCATTTGCTAATGGAGTCAAACAAAGGAAGACTCACTGGCAGGTCAGGGATGTCAGACTTTCTCCGCATCTCTGCTGCTAATGGAGGCTGGGGTCTCCGGGGTGGCCCAGGCTGCCGGAAGGCGGGCGGTCGGCAGGCACACTCCTGAGGCAGCTGGCCACCTGAGATGCTAAGGAAAGGTCCACGTTGTTCCCAGAAAGGATAACAAAGAAGGCAGACAGACCAGCAAAGAGGGCCTGGGGTTGCCTTTGCCTGGCCAACTAAAAACATTCTGTCAGAACAGGGTCCCCAGATGTGGGGCCTCATGTGGGGGGAAATGTTGGAAACAGAAGGAATATCTCCAGCTTTAGAGAGCAAACTCATCACTTTGTGCTTAACTTAGCATCAGTGTGGGCCCCTAGCCAGACTCCTGGGGGACAGAGAAGGGCAGCAAAAGCAAGGACCCTCTGACTGACTGTCCCCCCCAAGTTTTCTTAGTAACCTTCCAGCTACATCACCTCTCTCCTAACAGGCTTGCTCTCCTCACATTAGTGGAGACTATCTGAGATACAGAGTTTTGAAAACCTTCTTTCCTTGCATATGTAATGTGACCAGTTGTCATAGCTGCGGGGTAGTGGGGGATGGTGGGACTGGGGTTCAGGGCTGCCAGCACAGGTCCCCCAGAATTCCATATAGAGAAAAGCCACCCCAGCCTGTTAGCAGCCGATCAGCTCCTCTCCATCTAATTAGGTCAAGTGCGCAATCATCTGCTCGTGCTCTGAGCCCCACACTTCTTTTCTTTGTGTGAATGTGGGCTTTTGAGAAAGAGGGGGAAAAAACAAGACTTTTCTTGTTCACATAGTATTATGATTCTAACTCTGATGGTCCTTATGAAATAGGAAAACTGCAACACAATGAACCAGCATTCATTATATAATCAGATAAAGTAAATCTGTTTTAACGGCATAAAGAAAAAGGCTTCTTCTCCATGATTGTTTCAAGACCAGAGGTCTGAGTGCATTATTGACAATGAAGAGGGGATACCCAACTCATGTACGTCCTTAGGCCCTCAGACTGAAGTGGCAGCCTTCTCCCCTGCTCCCCGCTCAGCCTCCCTCAGATGGGGGACACAGTCTGGAGGTCCCACACAGCTCCTTCTAATGAGGAAACCAGACTGTGCCAAGAGCCCCAAGGACCTGGGAGGGTCACATAATAGACAAACATCATCAGTAAAGATGAGCCAAAGGTTTAAGAGTCCCCATCACTGGGGCATTTTCTTCCAGCTTCCCTGAGATAAAGGAAATTGGGATCCAGGAATCCCCAGTCTTGAGCTACTCACACTGCCTGCCTCCCCCTCATCACACTGGCCACAACATTCAGACACCCATGCAGACCACTGAGCAAAGCCATGAGCATCCACCCCCAGAAGTTGGCACGGGGGTTGGAAATCTGCATTACAGCCAGTCAGCCACCCAGTAACTGTTTGACCTTAGGCCTATCCCTTCTCCCTGCTGAGTGATGTGTGCATGTGTGTGTGTGTGTGTGTGTGTGTGTGTGTGTGTGTAACAAGAGCAACATCTGGACCAGATATTTCCTGACTGCATCCCACCCCCAACCCCCTGCTCAGACAGCACCAGGAAGTGAGTGGGTGTCCACCGAGTGCACCAATACAGTAAGATACACTGTAACCCAGGGGTTTAAAGTATGGACTTTGCATTTCCACGAACCTCAGATCCAACTGCAGTCATGCCTCTTGACTTCACTATGCTGCGGTCTGCACTTCTGTAAAATGGAATAAGAGTCCAGAAGCAGAAGAGACAGGTGTCTGTGAAGGGTCAGCACAGAGACTGCGCAGAGGGAGCGCTCGATGCGGGAGCACTTTGTGGAGCTGAGGCAGGTGGTCCCACAGCTTGTGCGTGTGTGTAGGCCCTCGGGCATCCTGACTTCCCCATCCTGCCCCCCAAAGGAGGTGATTTACACACAGCCCACAAAGAAATCCAGGGACTTACAATTCAATCATCCAATCCTGGACAAGGCAGAAAACCAGCAACATCCCACAGGCCTATGCATAATTTTGTAATAAATTAGTGAAGAAATAAATATAAACTATCAACCTTTTATCCTGGTCATAATGAATTGTATTAGAAGAAATAATCTCTTCCAATGAGAACTGATAATAGTTAAAATTTCACATTGTAAAATTTGTTAGAGATTATATATATATAAAGATCAAATTGTCTTGTTAAAATTTAGATCTTCAAATATTTGCCCAGGAAAATTGGTTTCGTTAGAAACAGTGGTCACAAAGAAAATTCAGAATGTCAGAAAGTTATCATGGATACAATTTGATAGCTGTATTAAATCCTTCCTATATAATTCACACAAAATAGGATTAAATTCTTTGAAAATAATTTTATTAAAAATTTTTAATGTAAAATAATTAGAAACAATTTTACTAGCCAGGATAGGAAACTGATGAAGGCATTCAACTAGCTTAATGGAACTACCTTCAGAAAATCTGTTACAGCTGCATTCATAATCATGGAGTCCTTGGACCATGGTCAAAACATTCATGTGAACAGCCAGGTCCATCCTCTGGGGACAAAATGTGCCATGCCAACTAAAGAACAGTACCCTGAACCCAAGAGAACATGCACATGAATGGAGACAATTTGGCTGATTCTGCTCTAACTCCAGAGTCTACCATTTAAGACAGCCATGCTTGGACACCTTCCACTTTTCCAGCCATCCTTCCCCCCTTCCCCTTCCCTCCAGTCCTACCAGGTGGCTTCTCCAGCCTAGGTTCCTTCACTTTCATCCCGCCTTCCTGGCAGGTATTCCCATGCCCTGCTTCCCACATTTCCTTCAAAACTCAGTCCAGCTCCTTCTCCTATGTGGTCTTCATGCCCCTACAACCTACACCTGGCCTGTCCTCATCCTCTTCTTGCTGAAGTCACTGGTGACCTCAGTGTTGCCAAATCTGACAGACACTCTCACTCCCATCCTTCTGGTAACCATTTCTTCCAAGTTTCCATGACTCCTTGGGCATTGAAGCTCCTCTGAGCCAAGGGAGAGACAGAGAGATGGATGCAGTTGTGGGCTATTATCAACCTACACCCAGTTCCGCTGGGGGAATGAGGGCCTCAGTCCCGAAGCGGGGAGCTGGGCAGTGTCCACCACATGCCTCAAACATAGCAGACCCAAAGCCAAGCTTCTTGGTTCCCAATCATTCTACTTTGAAAATGTGTCCTGATTGTCACTGCCCTTCTTGGAGTTCTCCTCACCTCTTGACTAGATTAAGGTGCCATCCTCCTTCCTGGTCTCCTTGGTCTATGCCACCTCATCCTCACAGAGTCACCAGTTAGCCAGATTTTTAAATAGATCAGATTATGTCATCCCAGGCTGGAAGTAAGGAGTGGATGGAAGGAAGAAGGAAGAGAAGAAGTTAAAAGCCTCCATAATTTCCTGAATCAGGTTCTATTCTCTAGCATTCATGGTGGTGGTGATCAAGGGGGGGGGGCACTCTTCCTCAGATGGCCAACTCTTGAGCCACATCCCCAAACAGTCTTTCCTTTATCCATACTCCACAATAGATAAGACAGTGCATGCAACATTACCTCCAGGTTTGTGTACAGTTGGCAAAATAGTAATGTCAATAGAGTGCATAAGCTAATAAGGTTTTAAGCTCATGCCACCAAGGAGAAGGAAAATATGGCCAATCACCCATCGTAAACAAAGGAGAACTGATGAGCGGACAGACTACATGATCCCACATTTGCAGCAGGAGGAGGGAAACTGCACTCGAGAGCAGGAGGGCACACCTGTGCCATGTGACCTGGGAGAAAACACCAGGCCCCAACCCGGCACCTAGTCCAAAATACGCAACCAAACTGTCTCTGTATTTTCAGGATTTTGTTTGGCTCTTCAAGGATTTGAGTCTGTTAAAAGTTACTGAAATTCACAAGTTTTAAAAATTATTCACAAACTTTAAATTTAAAAAAGGAAACAATACAAGTTTATTCTCCCAATAGTTCGGGAGATCAGAAGGTCAAAAGCAATGTGTCTTAGAGAGCTAAAGTGTCTAAGGGCTGGTTGAGCTGGCAGGATTGGTTCCTTCTGGAAGCTCCAAGGGAAAATCCGCTTCCTTGCCCACCTTCAGGGGCTGCCTGCATTCCTTGGCTGGTGGACCCTTCCTCCATCTTTAAAACCAGCACAGGGCTACTCCTCTTTCCAGCTCTGCTCCATCACCACGTAGTCACACAACCTTCTCTCTGTCTCCTGCCTCCTTTTATATAGGAGGTTATTTCAGGCTCACCAAGATAATTCAGGATAATATCTCCACATTGCAAGATCCTCATCTTAATCCCATCAGCAAAGTCCCCTCTGCCACATGACAACATATTCACAAGTTCCAGGGACTGGGACAAGGACAACATTGGAAGGCCATCACTCAGCCTAGCACACTCTCTGAGAAAGACTTCTAATGCCTGAGGCAAGACCCCGAATCTCTAAAATTTCATCATACTTTTCTCTGGGTTGCAGCCTGGGATAACTTGGCCATTTCCTTCCTCCCCTTCTAACTGGGCAGAGCAGATTCCCCTGCCTGACTGGTGTTGGACTTGATCACATGACTTGCTTCACCCAAGAGAAAATGAGCCGAAGTGACCCAAGCAGAGACCTTAATTAAATACATGAATGTGGCTTAGCCTGGCTCATGAGTCTGGTAATCTGCTAGAAGAGCCCGCTTGGGGTGACAGCTGCCCCTTGAGCTTGGGTGCTAGGAGGAGTGTGCATGGAATAGACCTGAATCCAGTGTGTTGCCTGGAGTGCCCCCACCCCAGCCCAGCCATGTGCAGCATACACAAGCTGAACCACATGCAACCTGAAGACTTCGGAGACTTCGAGTGTTTGCCAAGCACTGAGTCTGCAGGGGTTTGGTTATAAACCTTTATTACGGCAACAGCTAACTAAGACTCAGCCCCCCATCCTCCCCATTTTCCTTCCTCCATATTGAGAAGATACCACAAGGGTACTAGCATCTAAGAACAGAATGAATATGCTAATGAGAGTTGAGGTGCCTACCGCCATTGAGAATCTGAATACGGACAAGAGCCGCTGACCTGTGGCATGGGCCAGTAAGAGGTCATGGCTGCCATTTACTTGGGCACCGTAAGCCAATGCACCATAAGCCATGACACATCCACTGAGGGAATGAAAACATCCTGCCAGCAGTGAGACCTCCACTCAGAGCTGAACTATGATTATAGATCCTCCTTCCCAGGGATGGAATGTCAATACCAAATTAGCATGCCCCCTCTGTCCCAAGGGGCTATAAATTTCACTTTTATTCCTCCAAACCTTCTAATGACCAAGAGCTGGTCATTAGACAAGCGGAAGCAGCAAATCTGCCCTCTCCACCAGCGATTTGGGCTCAGTACTAGCCCTGAACCCAGAGCAGTGAAACACAAGCCCTCTTCCACCAGACCCATGCACTCTTCTCCTCTGCCCACCTGCCTCCCCACACTCTAGAGCCCACCCCACATCACAGCACACCACAAATCTGAGCACACATCCCTCTCTAAAACGGGGGCTCCCTGTCTCCTGCCTGATGCTCCTCAGCTTGCTTCTTCAAGATCTAGCCCCCACATCACTTCCCAAAGCACCCTTACCAGCCTGGGTCATACTTCTTACTGCTTTACCTCTTGACTGGGTTATGAGCACTTGCAGAGCTCAGGCTCCCTTTCCATGATGCTTTGGACCCCACAAGGAGCATCTGACAGGCTACAAGTATAGAACAATGTTACTCTTTCTCACATTGCTTCCTTCAGTCATCTCAGTTTTCAGTCCATCTTTCCTGCCCTGGGAGGAAGCCTCTGGCAAACCTCATCACTGTCTGTCCACTAGCATTCATCCACTCACAAATAATGACTGAACACCTGCTATGTCCCACATTGCATCAATGCATCCACAAAGAGAACCAGCAACGAAACACAACAAAACAACCTCGCTGCCCTCATAGACCTTATATTCTAGGGGTCAGTAAGGCAATAAACAGTGAAACAATAGCATGCTAGTTAGTGGAGCAGGGCGGCGGTGGGGGGGGGCGTGTTGCTGGGAAAGTGGAGCTATCATTTCAGCCGGGTTGAGAGAGTCATGTTTGAGTTGAGACCTGAAGGAAGAAAGGAAGTGGGTTGTGCAGATTCATCGGGTAAGAGCACTTGAGGCAGAGGGAGGAGCAGGTGCACTGTATGGGACTGTGCATTTGCCTGGAACACCAGGGAGCCTGTGTGGCAGCCATGGGTTGGAGGAGATGGAAGTACAGACTATGGCAGAGAAGGGTTGTGGAGCTAGCTCTTGCTGAGCCCTCCAAACTGTTGTAGGACTGTGGCTTTACTCAGAGTGAGAGGGAAGCTTCTGGACAGCTGTGAACAGAGGAAGGACCTGACTCAACCCACATATTAGCAGGTTCACTCCAGTCACTGAGTTAAGAGATCACAGGGTAATAACTCAATAGGCCCTTTTGTCAGGTTTACAAAACAAACAAACAAAAACAGTGTGATAATAAAACTCTCAACTCATCCAGTTTAAGGGTTCCTCTCCACCAAGCCCTGGTCCACCATAGGAAAAGGGTTGTTTCAGGGCCTTTTCCATACCCCATCCTGCTCCGCTCCCTTACCCAGTGAACACATAGGCCCTCCAGGTTGGAAGGTAGGACAGAGGAGTATAGGTTAGAGGCAAAAAAGCAGATTGTGACTTGTCGTTGGTGCTGTCTGGCAAAGCAAGTGTTAAATGTTGAGTTCCCCTGCAGGGACACTTAGGGTACAGTTACTTTTCTTCTTCAAAAATGCCTTTGCCAGGCAAGGGAAGCAAGGGCAAAAATGAACTATTGGGATTTTATCAAGATCAAAAGCTTTTGCACAGCAAAGGAAACAGTTAACAAAACCAAAAGACAACTGACAGAATGGGAAAAGATATTTGCAAATGACATATCGGATAAAGGGCTAGTGTCCAAAATCTATAAAGAACTTAGCAAACTCAACACCCAAAGAACAAATAATCCAATCAAGAAATGGGCAGAAGACATGAACAGACATTCTGCAAAGAAGACATCCAGATGGCCAACAGACACATGAAAAAGTGCTCCACATCACTCGGCATCAGGGAAATGCAAATCAAAACCACAATGAGATATCACCTCACACCAGTCAGAATGGCTAAAATTAACAAGTGAGGAAATGACAGGTGCTGGCGAGGATGCGGAGAAAGGGGAACCCTCCTACACTGTTGGTGGGAATGCAAGCTGGTGCAACCACTCTGGAAAACAGCATGGAGGTTCCTCAAAATGTTGAAAATAGAACTACCCTATGACCCAGCAATGGCACTGCTGGGTATTTACCCTAAAGATACAAACGTAGTGATCCGAAGGGGCACGAGCACCCGAATGTTTATAGCAGCAATGTCTACAATAGCCAAACTATGGAAAGAACCTAGATGTCCATCAACAGACGAATGGATAAAGAAGATGTGGTATATATACACAATGGAATACTATGCAGCCATCAAAAGAAATGAAATCTTGCCATTTGCGACGACGTGGATGGAACTAGAGGGTATCATGCTTAGCGAAATAAGTCAATCGGAGAAAGACAACTGTCATATGATCTCCTTGATATGAGGGAGAGGAGATGCAACATGGGGGGTTAAGGGGGTAGGAGAAGAGTAAATGAAACAAGATGGGATTGGGAAGGAGACAAACCATAAGTGACTCTTAATCTCACAAAACAAACTGAGGGTTGATGGGGGGAAGGGGGTTGGGAAGGGGAGATGGGGTTATGGACATTGGGGAGGGTATGTGCTATGGTGAGTGCTGTGAAGTGTGTAAACCTGGAGATTCACAGACCTGTACCCCTGGGGATAAAAATATATTATATGTTTATAAAAAATAAAATTAAAAAAATGCCTTTGCCTATCACTGGAGGCAGAAGGGATCTGCAACCTGTAGTCCTGGGTACAGCCAATGTCTCCTCCTGCTGTCCACTTCCAACCTCTTCCCCAGCAGGCAGTTTCTGGGAGTCTACCCATGGTGCTAGGATTCAGGTCTCCCCTCCCAGACAATGCTCTTGCATGGGACCCTCTCAAGCTGCCCCCATCTGCCTCCCTTCTTATTATGGGCAACTTAGCCCAACAAATGCCAGAATCTCCAGCCCCTTCTCCATGCAACCCGCTCTTTGGTAAGTCCTGCACAGATGGTCTAACCCAGTGCTGGTGACAAGAATTATAAGGTGAGCCTTACATATAATTTTAAATTTTCTCATAGCCCCATTAAAATGTCAAAAGAAACATGTGCAACTAATTTTACTAATTTATTTTATTTAGCTGAATATAGCTTCAATAACATTTCAATGTATAATCAATTTACTAATGGGATATTTTATGACAATTTTTTTTTTCATACTAAGTCTCCAGAATCCAGTGTGGACTCACCAGACCCATCAGTGTGGATGAACCGCATTCAGTGTTTGGGAGCTACCTGCGATTGATGGCTACCATACTGGACAACACGGGTCTAATCTCTGGTTCCAGAATGTGAGGTACCTGGTGCTAAGGTTTTATTCTCCACCTCTAGGGGCCTCAACTAAACCCCGAGAAAAGAGGAAAACAAACCTACCACTGTGTGCTAACTGAGCCCAGAGGCCCCACCCTCGGGAAGTACTCAGAAGGGTAGGGAGGATGGTTGAGGA
This sequence comes from Enhydra lutris kenyoni, assembly GCF_002288905.1. Lineage (NCBI taxonomy): Eukaryota > Metazoa > Chordata > Mammalia > Carnivora > Mustelidae > Enhydra > Enhydra lutris. Next base: position 6,557,371 of record NW_019154089.1, on the reverse strand, counting down.
TGCCCCAAGCCTTCCCTGAGGAACAGGTAAACACAGAGCTCAGCTGCAAGGCAGTGAAGATGTCAGACAGAGACATCCGAGGCTCTGGTTGATTCAGGGAAGCATCATTTGCATGATTTTCACATAAATCTGAATGTTGAAGTCAAGAGGTGGGAACTCCACATGTGTACAATATAAAATAAAGCTAACTAATTTGTACAGCATACAAGGGATTTCAAATCCAAGGGCTTGACACACCAGAAAGGCAGTTGAATCTCACTGCTATGGAATGAGGGCAGCCTGGAGCTCTGTCAGAGCTGATAAAACATCTCATTAGCTGTACTGTATGCATATCCTCTTAACACACAGTTTGCTTACTCTGAGTCAAGGAAGTCAATAAAGGTGATGTTTGGCTTTATTTCCTCCTTTGATTACAAAGAAAAACAAAAGCTGTAAATACTATGACACCTGCTCACCATGGATCAGGCCCTACACTGAACCCTTTACTTGGATGATCTGATTCCATCCTCATAACCCACCCACTGAGGCATGGACTCTCATTACCCGCTTTTTACAGACAGGGCTGCTAAGATTCAAAGAATTTGACCCAGGCAGGCTGAGAATCAGTACATCCCTAATTGCATCCACTTTTAGTTACTGTTAAAGTAGTCTTATCATCAATAATCAAGTACAAAGTAACGGGTATATACCACATTTGTAAATATCACATATTACTGGACCCTATGGCCAGACTTCTCTTATTCAACCCAATGTAACTACGATATTATCATGACAATGCACAAGCAATATAAAAATCTATTAGTGGGCTGTTTTACAACCATCTTCCTCATGCTGCATCTCTGGAATCCAGTGGGCATTTTACACTTACACTTTACACTTACAGTGTCCCTCCAGTTGGACTGGCCACATTCAGTGCTCAATAGCCCTGTGGGGCTGGTGGCTATTGTACTAGACAGTGCAGTCTTAACTGCGGGCTTTCAAATGGAGGTACGTGGCAGCTGAGGTTTGGTTCTCCACCTTTGGGGCCTTAGCTAAACTCCTCTCCCATGACAGTGTAGTCAAGCGGCAGCCAGGGCTGCCATCATCTGAAGGCTGGGCTGGGGCTGGAGGACCCACCTCCAAGATGGCTGCCTCACGGGTCAGGCAAGTTGATGATCTCTTTGGATAGGAGACCTCAGTTCCTCCCCGCAGGGCTGTCACTACCTCTCCAGAGGGCTGCTGGTGTGTCCTCACAACCACGGCAGCTGACTTCCCCTGGAGCAAACCATTTCAGAGAGTGAAAACTGCAATGTTTTCTGGTCCAGATTTGGAAGTCACACACCATCACCTCTGCCACTTCCACCATTCTGTTCTTTGGCAATGAATCACTAAGTCCAGCCCCCATTCAAGAGCCTGGAACCCAGGCTCCACCTTCTGAAAAGAGAATGACAAAGAATGCGCAGGCATGTTTTAAAAACGATGATGAGCTCTAATAGGAAAATGAGCAAAAGATAAAAAGAGACAATTCGGGAAAGACTAACACACATATGAAAAAGTTCAAGCCTCTTCATAACCGAAGAAATATAAATTAAGCAAGTTGTTGCCATAAGACTGGCAAAGATGATGGTATAGAAAAGAGGTCCCCCTGTACAAGCATAGTGTGAGTATAAATTGGCACAAACTCTTCAGAGAAATGTGATGATTCACATAAACACCCCTAAACACGTGATTATTGTTGACCTAGGCACTCCACTCTAGGAATTTATCTGACAAGAAAGTCAGAAATGGGTTCAAGGATTAACCTACGAAGTATTTATTGTAATAATGTTTGTAATAAAGAAAACTTATTAATGGCTTCAAAGTCCAACAAGATTGTTCAGTGATATGTGGTATGCACAAAGATAGCACCATGCAATTAGTCAAAAAGATTTAAACAATATAGAGAACTCTCATAGAATAGGATCCTAGTCTTATGATTCTCAAACTTGGCACCAAGGCAGCCCAGGGTGCTGTAGCAAAACTGATAGAAACACAGGGTGTCTCCAATTTTTGAGGGAAGCATAATGATCCTCAACACTGTTGGATGCCACATGAACTACTAGTTCACAGTCTCAGCACCAGCTCACTCTACATTCTTCTGCAGAGGAGAGGAGGGGTGATTTTTGTATTTCCCATTATGCTTCTCTGGTTAACAGGCACAGCAGGAAAAAGACCCCAAATGCCAAGATGAAGGTAGTATTTGGCTACGGGGGAAGAACCAGACAAGCTGAGCACATTCTCTGCAGCTCCCCCTTCATCCTCAGTCTCACTTACCAGGAGCTCTCTAAAAATCAGTCCTGGAGGGGCACCTGGGTGGCTCAGTGGGTTAAAGCCTCTGCCTTCAGTTCAGGTCATGATCCCAGGGTCCTGGGATCGAGCCTGCTTCCCCCTTCTCTCTCTGCCTGCCTCTCTGCCTACTTGTGATCTCTGTCTGTCAAATAAATAAATAAAATATTTTAAAAAGAATAAATTAATTAAAAATAATAAATAAAAATTTTTTAAAAATCAGTCCTGGAGATTATAGGGACTTCCAGAGACATGCTCCTGAGGAAGTCTCAGACCCCAGGAAATTTGGACGGAGGATACCAGAATGGCCAGCCTTGGCCACAATCCCTTCCATGGTAAATGGAAGCCACAGAGTCAATGGCCATCCAGACTCCACAGGGTTGTTCTGGAGCTCCTACTCTCTCAGTCCTGCCAGCATCACTAACTGGCCATGCACTCTGTCACCTCCTCAGGCTGGCATAGTTGTCACTCCCTGCCACCTCCATGCCATTTCATGGAGCTGTGGGACCCTGAGGCTGTAGCCCACCTTTGGAGACATCATGTCTGGGACTTGTCACCTGCCCTCAGGGGCCCAGACAGGGCAATCTCCAGTTCAGGGTGATGGGGGGAACCTCTCTGCCTCTTGCTTCCGCCATGTACTCTGCCTTTTTCTTAAAATCCCATCCTGCACCTTGGGCTTTGACTTTTGGAACAGAAAAGCTCATGAGTCATGCAGGCAACTTCGGCATGCAGCCTGGCCATGCACTTCCACAGAGGCAATGAAGCCCCTGCCTGTTACCTCTTGAGTGGGAAGAAGATAGAGAGGAAGGGAAGATGGGCAAGAAAAATGAGTATCTCAAAATAAAACTCAGTCCACAGGCAATATTGTTCGGCCACAATGGCTTGATGTGTTAGCAAACCAGAGCCATGGTGAGGGTATTTCATCTACTGGCCTCCAGATTCAAGTCACCCCATAAAACAAGGAAGAGCATGGCCAGCTCCAGGCAGCGGGATATGGAGAAGTGACCTTCAGGCTCAGCATGGTGGAAGCTCCTTGCACACCAACTTCAGCCTGTTAGAGCTGAGCTATAATTGATCACCGCAGCAAATCAATGGGAGTGAGGTCCTTTCCAAAGCTCTGTACAAACTGACTCATAATGAAATACGAGCTTGTGAAGTTTCTCATTTTGTACTATTCTGACATTTCTTGCAATGTGATTAAAATATAATAAGATCAAATAGAAAATACTATTTGCTCAATCACCTCCAAACCTAACACAGTCAATAGTCCAATTCCATCCAGGAAGAAAAGTCATTTTCAAGACTCCATAAAGAAGCCTACATTTAAATTTCATGTTCTCTGCTGTTACTATGAAAAATTACATGTTTTAAATATAGGACAAATACAGGGCAGGCCAATTCTTGTTATAATAAATTTTATTCCAACATTCTCAGTAAATAAAATCTGCAAGCCCTGGCCAATGAATGGCTGCTTCAAAGTTCATTCGATAATACATAATTCCAGTCCAAATAATAATTTGCTCAATTCCTTTGAAGTCTAATTCAAGCCCCATTTCCCCTGAGAAAGCCCAGATCTCAACAATTGTTTCCTTCTTCAGACTTCTGAGAACATATACAGCTGCAAGCATGCCCTAGCTGTTAGGTATGTGTGCCTTCTCTACCCTGCTTGGCTGGACAGCCCCTCAAGGTCAAGAGATGCTTTCCTCCTTCAACATTATCCAACGTGCCTGGATTCTGGGTCCCCAGCCCAGAATGAGGCAGGCTGCAGGTGCTTGCCAGCATTTCCTGATTGAAAGAGGCTGTAATGATGGCATTTAACCCATGACAGGCTTTCTGCCCATCCATCTCCTGAGTTACTAGCCCATATCACACCAGTCGTTTCTAGTGAAGACATTATGTTATCCTCTGAGACCTCGACACACACGATCATTTTACACACTGTCAGCTGCATCTATTAATTTTCTTACTGTCAGAGACAGTTAAGGGAGCCTTTGTGGAAATGTCTGAGGATTTGTAAAACAGAAGCCTGTTTGTTTCACTTCCTCTGACATACGGTCTTAGGAACTATGCAATTTTAAGTACCAGAGTGAGCTCTAAGACGTACGGATAATTGACTCCGGAAGGCAAGAACACAACTTAGAAGAAATCATTTTCTCAGTTCACTAGTAATTTCCAATCCACAGACCATTTAAAGAAAAAATCTAAATTTTCAGGTTGGATTCTTCTAGAACTAGACCATCGCCAGCTGCCAACAAACCACAGGCTAGACCAGCCTCGAGACCTCAGTGCCCCAATGACATAAAGGGCTTCCCTCCCAGTCTTTGAGGGTATCTGTGATGACTGGATCAAAGAAGTACCAGCACCGGTTGGCTTCCAGCATTCCAACCTCCACTGTAGAGCCCCAGCATCCAAGAAGAACATTAGCCCCACATGCTCATTTCCACTTGCTTTGGGCTTGAGCCCAGGAAATTAAACTATAAAATCAAATTATTGACTTCTAGGATTGAGAAGAGAGTCATAAACCAACATGTCCATGTATGTCAGTTACAAGTTCTTGACGCAAGAGTCAGGAAAGCCAACGCTAATTGACTTGAATGATAAAAAGGAGTTTTATTGATTCATGTATCCAGGAAGTCCGGCTCCATTTCCTTGTGATCCTCTGTGCTCTGCTGCCCTTCATGTGTTAATTTTGTCTTCAGACCAGCTTTCCTCATAATTACAAAATGGCTGCCAACAGCAATGAGGACTCCATGCTTCACCTTTCACATTCAGAGGGGAAGAGAGTACCATTTCTCAGGCCACTGAACTAAAGCCCTAAGCTTTGTTCTGATTGGACCATTTCTCCATCTATCTCTCCAGCAAGGTGGGGAGTACCCACTCTGACTCTTCCCTGACTGACTTAGACTAGTCAGAGCCACCCAACCCCTGAGGCTGCTAGACCTGTGGGAGGGTAGGGTGGATGCTGGCAAGGCAGCCCCAATGTCCATTTCCTCCTGCTTCTGAGCAGGATGGTACTAAACATCTAACATCTAACACTAAACAACTCAATGGAACCTCATCCCATTCTTTTTTTTTTTTAATTTTTATTTATTTATTTGACAGAGAGAGAGATCACAAGTAGAGAGAGAGAGGGGGAAGCAGCATCCCTGCTGAGCAGAGAGCTTAATGTGGGGCTTGATCCCAGGACTTTGGGATCATGACCCGAGCCGAAGGCAGAGGCTTTAAGCCACTGAGCCACCCAGGTGCCCTACCTCATCCCATTCTTGACAGTGCTGCCCTCCACTTGGAAATGGCCTCGGGTTTCAGGAGCACTATTTATAGTGTCATTCACTCTAAACCAAACCTCAGGAGCCCTAAAAATGCTGAAAATTACTCATCTCCCATCCAGGGCTGTGAGTCAGGCAATTTCCAGCTACTTTGGGCACAAGTCCCTCTATTAACTGGAACATGGCCACAAATCTGGAACGGACCACTGGCCATCTTTGCCCTCAAGAGGAGTAGCACTGCTCTGTCATCATGAGTGGGCTAAGCCAGTCTTGCTCAGCTCAGCATCTTGGAATTAATCAAGTGGCTCTAGTAACGAACTCTTATTCTCTAAAAAGGGCCAGATCATCAGATGTGGGCACAGATGGAGCACTAGCTCCATGTACCTGAGTAACCAATGAGTTTCCCAGCATATCCCCTCTGAGCCTCCTACCTGCTGCATTCCCAGACTCCTGCCAACTTTGCTCTCCATTCATTTTCCACGCAGCCCTGGCTCATCAGGAGCATCTCCCTGACCAGCTGACTACAACGTGTGACCACAGTGACCCAGACCCCAAACAGGAGGACTCATGCCCAGCACAGTTAGCTGGTTCCCTCTTTCCCCAAATGTCTTCCATGTTTTGCATTTTATAGTTTATAAAACCCAGTCACAACTCCGCCAGCTAAGCATGGGAAGAGTAAAAACAGATAGTGCTAAGCCTTCTACAGGAAGGGAGACTGAAATCCAGAGTGGGGAGCGGATGATCCAAGGTCTTCCATGAGCCAGAGTCAGACCTGGAAGCCAGGTCCTGTGACCCTTGGTTCTGCACTTCTTCTAGCTCAGCAGACTGCCTCCATCAGGGCACAAGGTAATCCTTGGCAGTACTTCTGGAACAGAAGCCCATGGCATCAGGCTGGCCCATGCTCTTCTCACCAGAGTCAGAACCCAAAGCAGCCCGAGGCAGTTGCCTCCCACTCTAGTCACCTCAGAAGTGAAGTGCCCTGTACTAGGTTTCCAGCCACCGGCAGCAGGGCTGGCCAAAGCCCAAACTCTCCCCAGGCTAAGGGGTAACTGCTCAGCAAGAGAACCTCAGAGAATCCAATCTGTCTTTCCTCCTGCAGTCTTTGCTTTGGTTATTGCTTTGAGATTCTTTTTGTGGCAGTCTGAGTCTTTGATTCACACTTTGGGTCTTCAGTGAATAGAGCCTTTCCTTTCTCCTCTGTGCCCAGTTGCCAGCCCAGGAAAACCAAAGCAGCCCCTTTCCTCTGGGAGGATATAGGGCAGAGTGCTCTGGGATCACAGAGCAGCCCAGGTTCATGTCCCAGTGCTGTCATTTTATTCATTTACTCATTGCATCACTCAACACACTTATGGTGTATTGAGTACCAATGATGCACCAAGCAGTATTCTGGGAACTGGGACCTTGTAGAGACCAAGCCAAAGGATCTGCCCTCATGGAGCATCTCTTCTCCTGAGACTATGCCACCAGTGAGGTTTTTTTAGGGTCCCAAATCTTTTGCAAACCCCAAGGAAGCCTTAGACTCTCCCCCAAAAGAATGCACAGAAACAGAGGCATTGAAATCTGCATGCTTTGTTAGATGGCTGGGGGATCCCTGAAGGCCATAGGTAGAACTCTTGGGGTCCGCGAACACCAGGTTAGGAACCTCTGAGCAAAGAGAAATCAGATGCAAGTTCTTCTTCAGTGGGTAGAGCTCTCTAAGGGGTCTGTTCATATACCACTGTGATCTGTTGAATTCCTTCAATGGATCATAATCACATTCAACCCGAAGCCTCAGATCTTGACTTTTCCTGCATTCCAAAGACAGATTCTTACAGGTGAGCTTCTTAAGATAAAAGAGTAGGAGAAATCTGCATTCTGGAATGTGAGCTAACTGCCTGTGGGATTTGGGGTAGAACCTTCACATCAGACTTGCAAATGATCTTTTCCTCACACACACAGGGTAACAATTTTCTCCAGGTGAGCATGAATATGCCACGTTTTATACACTCCCTGTGCTCCTGAAAAGTTATACCTGAATCAAAACCTTGCAAATAAAACCACTTAAAATGCACTAAGGGAGCTCACTACTTCATAAAAGCTGGCAATGAATTCTCTGGCAAACCAAGGGAAGCTTTGGAATGTGCAAATTCATCTCTCCTCTTTGCTCAAATGGATTTCTGTAGAATGGGTAACTAAAAGTGAAGAAGAGCCAGTGGGTGGGGTGGATTTTAGACATAAGGTTTCCACTTATCGTGCATCTGTGCCTCTAAGAAGAGCTTTTTGGAGAAAATGTTATCTTTTATTACCTATTACAAAAACCAAATTAACCAGTGCATGACTAACTCTTCTGTGGTGCAGAGGACAAGGACACCCGGGGATGTCATCCATCACAAAGCCCTCCACCATGATGAATAGCGCAGGGCAGGCCAGGTCTCTGACATCCAGGGAACTTTGAGGCCCAAACCACACTGGGTGGCAGTCAACAAATGGACCCCTCATCAGCCCCTGACCAGCTGTGACCCCAGGCTGATGTCAGGGCCTATGACACCACAAAGCAGTGGGACCAGCAGTGGAAGATGATGACTTTAAGCATGAGAGACAAAGAGGCCATCGGTGGGAGGGCTCCTGACAGGCAACAAGGGAGGGGAACTGGGTGAAACCCAAGGTGGAGGACGATGGAGGAGGGAGGCAATCACAACAGGAGACATGCACATAGCCAATATGGCCACGAAGAAGTAAAGGACTGGGGCCTGGTGGGGAGTGAATACAGAGACAGTCTCTAAAGTAAAAGCAGAGATTAAGATGACACAAACACACGAAAATTCAGTCTGATGGGGCAGCTGTTTAGCAATGAGAGGACAGCCAATCTCTAGCTAAAATGACAATTGCACTCACAGCAAGCCATGCTGCTAGAAAGTCACCATGTGGAGAAAGAACAGGGACAGGGCAGAGAAGGAGATTCTCCCCACATCCCCAGCTCAGCACGGGGGGCACCGTGATCAACTCATGTCAGCTTCTCAGGGCTCTTCCCCCTCCTGCCAGGTATATGCTATGTCTCAAAGGGAACATGTCAGAAGGCCTAACTTTCCCAAAAAGGGCCCAGGCACAGAGTAGGTGCTCAATAAATGCTATCTGGATGAGTCAATGAACTATGTGGGGCTCAGCCCACAGCCTGTTTTTGCACTGCCTGAGAACTAAGAACGGTCATCAGGAAGAAGGAGGAAGAGGAGGGGGGAGGAGGGGAGAAGAGACCCATTTGTGTCCCACAAAGCCCATGCTATTTACTGTCTGACCCTTTACAGAGAAAGCCTGCCAACCCTTGAATTAATGAGTTTATGTGAGCATTGTGAATTGAAGGATCACCCTTGTGGATTCCCATCTCCTCAGCCCCTACGCCTACCACATAGTTCACTGTCTGAGTGTACTGGTCGCCTCCAGTTTGGAGGATAGTCCAAAAGGGAAGACTTAACTCTCCTCCAAAGAAAACATGCAGAGCACCCCCACCAAGGAGTTTCGGAATGCATGTCTTACTAAAGTGAGTGTAAGGACTCAATGATTTGGGGGAGCTGAGGGAGTCGAATGCAACAAGCATTTGTCAGAGGTCCAAGTGCCGGGTTCTGGGTGAATAAAAACATCTTTTAGTAAAGGCCTCATTCCTAAAGATAGACAGACATCCAATCCCATAAACAACAGTATAATGGAGAGAGGGGTGCCCACAGTAAGTGCGGTGGGAGTGCTAAAGCTAGAGTCCTTGGGAAGACTTCCCGGAAGTCACCACCTTTTGAGTGGACCTCAAGAGTGGCAGGATTCCAGAAGGTAGAAGCAGGAACACATTCTAGGAGGAGGACCTGCCTGGAGCAAAGATACAAAGACAAAGGAAGCCAAAACACGAACAGGGATGGCAGAGCCTTTGTGAGGGGGCAGTGAGGACAAGGTCAGTTGGCGACTTCATCTGGGTCCCACCGCAGACCCTGAAAAAAGAGCTTGAGTGTAAGGAGTGTATTTAGAAGTTCCCAGGAAACACCAGTCCTGAAGGCATCTAGAAATTACTAGCTCTGTTACTGACTCTGGGAGCCAATGCAGACTGTGACACTCAGGGTTATCCCACCTCGGGGACAAGGAAGCCTGGGGTGTTTATACGTCAGCTCCCTTCAGCCATGTATTTATTGAGGATTGCTCTGGGGGGTGAGGGAGGCATTCGTTCCCTGGCTTCTAGCCTACCCCGTGCCCTGGTGGAACAGGCTCCGGCTGCCAGAGCCACTAGCTCACAGCTACGCCTCGGTCCCTGAGACCCGGAGACATGGACACTGGCAGCTGGGGGAAGGTTTGTGTGACGATGCTGAGACACAAAGCATACCAGCACGGCATCCACAGCCCCCACAAAGGTGAGTCCCGAACATGGAGAGCTCTTCGTGCATCCTTGTTGGGGACCTCCTACTCTACACGGAATGGAGCGTAATCTAGGTTTCAAAGCCTGGAGGTACAGGACTGCAATTCGGAATATGATTCAAAGGACAAGCCACCTAAGAGGTGCCTGGAAGAATTCTGTAACTTTTCAGGGGCACCTGGGTGGCTCAGCAGGTTAAACCCTCTGCCTTTGGCTCAGATCATGATCCCAGGGTCCTGGGATCGAGCCCCACATCGGGCTCTCTGCTCAGCGGGGAGCCTGCTTCCCTCCTCTCTCTCTGCCTGCCTCTCTGTCTACTTGTGATCTCTCTCTGTCAAATAAATAAATTTTTTTAAAAAATTTAAAAAAAAGAATTCTGTAACTTTTCAGAGGGTGAGAGGGGGACAGGAACCAGACCATGATAGTGGGGCAGAGAGGAACAAATGCACACACTCAGGGCCGCCCAGGAGGGCATCAGGGGGCCCCCCATGGCTCCAGCAGACCCTCAATACACAGAAAGGACAGGGTGGATGGGTTGCAAGAGGGGTGGGCCCTCGGGAGGCAGGCAAATTCAGGAGGCATCTTTGTGGCAATTGGGAATGGTCTGGAGCTCAAGAGAGAAGGGAGGACTGGAAACTCACTGAGAAATCACCAGAAAAAAAAAAGAGAGAGAAAGAGAGAGGATTTAGAGAGAAGGGATCAGGTCCACCACCAGAACTTAGAAAAATACTCGTGTTGACAAAAGAGGAGGAAGAATATGAGTCAGTGAAGCAGGAGAAAAATTGGGAGCCCAAAAAAAGAAACACCAAGTAGAGGATTTATAACAGCCAAATCTTCCCAACAGAAGGCAATCCTCCACATGGGGCCCACATCCGGCCTAGCAGCCATCCGTCCACAGGCAGCTGGTAGCGGCCCACCTCCAGGGGAAGGAGGGTCCAACCCTGCACTACCCACGACTGTGGAAGTCATCAACCTCAGATTCCCAAACCCTAAGTGTATGGATGGCTGGAAAGTTTGTGAGAACTGACCCCACCACCAAAGCGCTCACAGAGCCCAGTGCACCTATGCCATGAACATTTCGTGGAGGAGATGCTCCATCACTTTCAGCGATGCCCCCAAGGGCTCTGTGAACCCACAGAGGACAGAAACCATGGCTCTAAGTGACCAGGGTAACACCAGCCACCCTAAGCTCACATTCAGCCTGAACCTGAGGTGAGAGAGCAAGACGGAGACCAGAGACCTCCCTGAATGCATGGGAATGGAATTTTCCCTACACAACCCTCAAAACTGAACACTTGACCTGCCATCACTACAGGCACACGTGCGGAGAGAGTTTCATCCTTGTGCAAAGTTTGTTCTTTGCTCCTGCCCCACTGCCCTCTGCCTGGTTTATCTGCTATGCAAGGTGACAGGCAGAGAGCCACCAGCCAGCAAAGAGATTACCCTGAATCCTGCCTCAGAGAGGAGAGAACCTTCTGTTATGGAAAAAAGGGGAAAGAGAATAAAGATCCAGTCGAAAAGGTTTTGAAAGTGTTTCAGTGCCAGGAAGTTAGCTCCATGGCTGGGGCACCTCCACGCAGGAGAAAGATAGCCATGCTTGCCTGCTTTCGAGGCTCTCTGGGTCTGCCCTCTCGATCACAAAGATTGCGAAGCTGAGAGCCACACTACTTCTCCAAGTAGGACACAGAGTCTGCTCATCTCAGGGTCTGCTTACTGGTCTTTGCAGCAGTTCCTGGCTTCCAAGAAGGTTCTCTGAGTTTGCTGTCTAAATCCACAAGAAAACCGCAGGTACCTAATTCTACTCGATCGGCCCCAGGTACACATCAGAGGTCAGGAATTGCAATCACTCCTAGACTCCAGAGATAAACGCCTACCTTTGCCACCCACCCAGGCTCAGCAAACCATGTGGCACAGCTGACCAGGACAGACATCATGCCTGACCCAGGAAATGAGCATCTATGATCCCCGGGAAAGGTGTGAAATGTACAGCAAATATTTTCTGGAGTCATCTATAAGGAGAGAATAGAGAGTGCTTGCTCTCACCCCAGCTCTGACACTGAAACCTCTGGGGCTCCCTCCTCCTCAATAAAGAATGTCAAGGCTAGATGGACCCTCTGACCCCAAGGCCTCTTCCGGCTCTGATATGCTGGACACCTGGCCTCGGGGGAGCTGGCTCCCTACTCTGGGCAGCCTCATCCCTCCCGCCCTGCCACCTGCAAAGCTCATGTGGCCCACAGCACCTACTGGGGCAAAAGCAGAGCAGGCCCAGAGGGGCCCTTTGCACTGCCTGACACAAGGAGCCACTGACAAACCTTTTGGGGATTACAGACGGTAGCAAGGGTTCACGTTCATAAACAAGAATTTCCACTTCCGTTTTTAAAAAAATAATTACATAAAATAATTCTTCAAAACTTTAAGAACTCTTTAATGCGCCCCAAGGAGCAAGAATGGCCCATCATGGAGGTCAGATGAACCTGCCAACAAATCAGTTTCTCCATCGATTTGTAACTTAGCTGAAAAAGTGCTAACTGCCACAGTGGGTTCGATCGTTAACACTCTTTTTAAATGTCCTATTCTCGGCCATACGTTATTTCATTATACTCACAATGGGCCATTGGTTCAAGTCAGGAAGCATAGGAAACACGGATGTTGAAATACAACAAATTAATGAAGACTGTAAAAAATGGTAATAATTCTACAAAATCACCGTGTGATGGTTTTTGCCAGGTAAGTAAGCTGCAGCCATCTGATCAGAAATCACCTCTCGTACATCTAGCTATCTCTGCTACTTCGAAATGCGAACGTTCGAAAAGGAAATGTACTGACAATTATATCCACTCTGGCTTTCCATGTGTTGAGAATAGAGACTGCCCATACACACAATACGTTATTAGTGGCAAAGTGCTTATGTGCAACAGCACAATGCTGTATCTCCTTTCTTGTCATTTAACACAAAACACAAACACTGTCCAAATAAACCACCGGCTTATTTGTTCGTTTGGGGCAAAACACAAGAATCCCAAATTCCAGGTCAAGAAAGCAACTGTCATCTGTTGGATGTGGAAACACACGGTTAAATTTCAATCTGCACTTCAATATATATTCAGTCGCCAACAAACATGATAGATGTCGTAATTTATTTGTTGGCAAAGCATACTTTTCCTGACCTAATTTAAAAAATTAAATCAATTAAAGCCTGCAAAGTACTTACAATGGCACCTGATACAGAGAGAGCACAAAATAAATACTAGCCATTGTTTTCTTTGTTTTTTTTTAAGATTTTATTTATTCATTTGACAGACAGAGAGAGATCACAAGTAGGCAGAGAGGCAGGCAGAGAGAGAGAGAGGGAGAAGCAGGCTCCCTGCTGAGCAGAGAGCCTGACGCGGGGCTCAATCCCAGGACCCTGAGATCATGACCTGAGCCGAAGGCAGAGGCTTAACCCACTGAGCCACCCAGGCACTACCCATTGTTTGTATTATTATTAAACTATGATCAGTTGTTAAATGGGTAAAAAGTTTAAATTTTGAATATGTAATTAATATTATTAAATGTTATTTGTGGAATAAACTTGATATAAACTTTAAAAGTAATGGTCCCAATTTTTAAGTTAAAATTATGTCTTTAAAACATGCCAGTGAAAAATGATTAAGTAATTTTTTTAAATCTTTTGGGGGCTGAGAGATTAAATTACTGCAAAAAAATGTCCATATGATAGAACAGATTGATGGGCCAAAGGGCTAGGGAAGGAGACACAGTCTTCTAGTTACAGAATGAACAAGTCATGGGAATAGAAGGTACAGCATAGGGAATATCATCAGTGATATTGCACTAGTGTTGTATGGGGACAGATGGTAGCTACACTTGGGGTGAGCACAGCATAACATATAAACTTGTGAAATGACTACGCTGCATACCTGAAACTAACATGACATGTGTCAACTATGCTCAAATTTAAAGTTTTAATATTCATATGGAAAACACAAAACATCCTGCTGAGCCACATTCCTGGTTTTTCCTCCATATTCCTTTCCAGTCTTCTCTACTCTTGCTTTGTGCCCTGGGAGGCTGACTTGCCAAAATTGCACAAAAGGTTTCACACCCTACTGGCTTCCAGTCCAGCCAGTAGGAGGTACCAGGAGGTGAGAGGGAAGGAGGGAAAGACCTTAGAGCATTATTCTCCCATATCCTCTCCTTTCAGGTGGTAATCTTACAGCAGCCACATTTCCACCCAAGGCTGTAAGCAGAGACCCTCCCCCTTGCCTGCAGCTTTCACTGGGTCCAGGACAGCTCTTCCCTCTGCTTTTCCAGCCCAGGGGAGGTCATGGCTCCCAATCTTACAGACTCCTACTTCACCATCTTTTTGTTGATATCCTGCATCTTGCTCTCACCCTTACAGACTGTCCTTTAAATAACCACTCTTTAGTTGCTTTTCTGAGTGTGCCATTTTTCTCTTACTTGGTTCTGGAAGTGGCCTCAGGAAATAGGCCCTAAAATTGGGATATGGGAATTGCATCACTCACCTATTTGATGAGAGCATGGACAAGCCAAGGGGTAGAGATAATCTGTGGTGAGCAATACCATTACAATGATTCAAATCACTGCAATGACACAGGATGGAGTGCAGGTAGAAGACAGTCCTGGGAAAAGGCAACTCTGGAACTCTTTCATTAAGGAACAGTGGTGATTGCAAAGACCTTGGGAGGAGCCAGCTGCTTCTGACTGCTTAGGGAGAATACATGCACAGAAGGACACAATGAAAACCTTGAATCCCTGAGTGAAAGAACGGGTAGGTATTCAGAAAGACTCCACGGCAGGTCTAGAATGAGCATCTCATCATCTACGTTGCCAGGCAGATAGGGCTGAGGATCAGGCATAAAACCTAAGCACGAGTATTACAGAGTTCGGGACCAATTCATAGAAATCTCTGCCAGCTCGGTTATGCTAAGACAGTGGTTCTCACCTGGGAGCAATCTGCCTCCCAGGAAACATCTGGTAGTGTCTGGAGACATTCTGCAGTGCCACACTGGTATCTAGTGGAAAGAGACCACAGAAGCTGTAAATATCCCACAATGCATAGAAGAAACACACACACACACACACACACACACACACACACACACACACAAACCATTCTGTAGCCCAAACTCTCAGTAGTCCTAAATTTGTGAAACACTGTGCTAAGGTAAAAGCACTTGTGGAGAAAACACGAGATCCTGATACATGGAATGGGGACACTTAAGGGGGTGAGAATTTTGAACCCGTAGATCCTAGATCCTAAATCTAGGATCCTCTTGAAATTTCCTCACTGTTCGAAGCAGATCCCAATGCTCATCAAAGCGAACCCGATTTCCCTTGCACAGAGGTCTGGGGTGCAGTTATGGATGTAGCTAAGCCTAGTCCACAGAAAAACTCAGAAACCACTTGCTTTTACATGGCAGGGATAGCAGCATGCCTTCACGACCTCATCCCAAAGTTCAGCCATGTCTCCCCTTTGGTTAAAAGAATCCATTCTCTATCACAATTTAGTCTTAATTTATGTCTTGCTATACAAGAGAAAATCACAGTTGTCTATTATGTTAATATAATTATGCTAATTGGACTGTAGAAAAGGGATGAGTGAGCACCATGCATATTTTAGCAAGACATATACATGCCAGAAAATAAGTGATGAACTCTACAAAAATTTTAAGGACCTGACACTTAAATGAAGTTTCTAAGGATGCAGCAGTCTAGAACATCTAGGTATATCCCCTCTAAAATGACAAAATGCTGCTTTTCTTTCTGCCATTCGCCACAAAGAAGAACATACCACTTGAGTGGGTCACTCTGGATTGTGGAGGAAACATATAACATATTTGGACATCTTGCAGTGACTTCTTGCTTGATAACTGGTAATTCTTCCAGTTTTGAGAGCAGTTTGGATCGAGAGAAGTTTCTACAGAAGGTCCTAGCTATAAGCTGCTCTATTGCTCCATTACTTGGTGACCCAGCACATTCAATTGTACTAGAAATATCTGTGGCACACAGAGATGTCATAGAGAGTATAGAGTTTCTAGTAAGCCTTAATAGGAAAATTAGAGTACAGGCCCCCAAGGTTTTAGAATAAGAATTCTGCTAATAATAGGGACACCGGGGTGGCTTAGTCGGTTAAGCATCTGCCTTCAGCTCAGGTCATGATCTCAGGGTCCTGGGATCGAGCCCTACACTGGGCTTTCTGCTCAGAGGGGAGTCTGCTTCTCCCTCTCCCTCTGCCTACTGCTCCTCCTGCTTGTGCTTGCTCGCTCTTGCTCGCTCTATCTCTCTGACAAATAAATAAAAATCTTTAATAAAAAAAGAATTCTGCTAATTATAGTATTCTGTGTGTGAAGCAGCTTCTGGCTTCCTATGGAAGCCATGGAAAAGACTCAACACCAGACCAAGGGACACCAAGTGACTGTATGTCACCAACCGCTCTTCATGCACTGAGTGCTTTATGATCTACTGAATCATAACCTTAGAAGTGCACAGGAGAATTCTATTGTCAAAAGGAAATGGTGTCTATAAGATCAAGCAGGTCCAGAAGTAAGAGCAGATTGCATAGCGGATAGCCCAGACTCCCATGTTTCTTATTCCTACAACTTCACTATGCCTGCCTCAAGCCACACCTATGTTTAGAGGGAGCGCTCCATCATCAGGGAAGAGTGCGGCAGGGGTGAGTGTGGCCTGGTGTATCAATGGCCTGCACAGTATGCTGAAACGAGTCAGAAGTGAATAGAGAATATACTGTCACCCCACTCAAGGGTGACCCTGGAAGGCCATGGTGAGGGCGAGTCCTCCCTGGGGGCAGACACTCAGGAAATGCATGCAGTGGTCCACATCACATGGCAGGAGAGAGAGCCTGATCCACCTGTCCTGATTAGTCAGTCACTAACAGGTAGAAAGCTGGTCAGAAACAAAGAACGAGTAAGACTGACACATTGGTGACAAAGAGTGAGCCACTCAGAGTGAGTTCAGGGAATGTGTGAAGACATCCATGTCCCACAGGTATACTCACCAAAGGGCATTCTTGGCACAAAAGGCTCTCAGTCATAAGATGGATAAAATGACCTTTCTCTGTGTATGCCAGTCACTCATGTCTCCAAACGCCCCACACTTGATCAATAGGCCCATGTAAAAAGTAGCCATGGTGACAGGAACAAAGGCTCTTATTCATGTACGCAACAGTACCCTGATCCTGTATGAACAAAGGTTTTAGGTCACACAACCAAGTTAAAAAAACAGAAGGCGACCAGCTCAGGTGTCAGCAGAGGATCGGTGACATATGGAATGGGTGGTAAGTGACCAAAGCCATGATTAGCATCTTGTGCCTCATAATAGCTGCAGAGAGACCACAGCACTGATGTTTTGTGTTAATGGTTTATTTTTTCCCACTGCCTCATAGAAAGGGCACCGGGAGACAGTGACATTTTCATTAGACTCCTGGCGGGAGTATAACAGAACTGTACTCCTCACACAAAGATCCGAGAGCCAGTGCAACTTTGTGTGTCCATTGTGGTGGGCCCACAGTGTTTCCCCTGACAAAGGAGTAGAACTGGGGCTGAATGTTCTGGCTGGTCTCCATGTGCCCTCTCGATCTGTTCTCCACCCTTCTCCACCTCGCTCTGGGCCCTGAGTCGCAGGCCCAGGCAGACTACCTCACACAGGCTCCCTTGTCACCTCTGGCTCTCAGTTGGGTTTGCCAACAGGCATACCAGCAGGAGACTGGGAAATGGGAGGAAATAGAGGCCGGGGTTTATTCCCCACAGCTCCCTCTATACCAAATCTCAGTTTGCAGTCATGGCTTACAGCCAGATTCTCCCCAGCAGCTTCTCTTCTGTGACTGCAGCTCTCCCTGGGCTCCTCACAGCCCCCGCCCCAGCCCCTTCAAGCCCAGGGTAGTAATGCTTTCTGAGCCCTGTGTGCATCACCCCAGCTTGCTGCTCGTGCCATTGTAAACAGTCACTTCTTTAACCTCTCTGACATTGCCTGTCTGGGTTTTCTGTCCCTTTCCTGCCGAGATCCTAATCGACATAGGCAACTTCACTTCTCAGAGCAGAAAACTAAGGTCTAGAGGCAGGAAGAGCAAAGCTGCTCCTTGCCTGCCCACTGGGCCTCCCTCTGGGGAGCAAAGGACAAGGCTCTGCCTGGAACTGATCATCCAGAGAATACATCTCCAGAAACCTCCCTTCCTGTATTCAGATCATAAAATGGTTCGCAGCCTGGGGAAAAGCTTTTGAGAGAGGGGGATAGAGGTGGTGCCAAGATAGGTCTCCCACCCAGGACTCCAGGGCCCCACTACAGGATACCACCATGCCATCTATAGTCAATCAGCTCAGAGAAGGCATTCATGCGTCCAAAAGCTTCTGACCTGAACCACCAGCTTTTGGCTGGAATGTGTGGCCTGGCCCCTTCTGCCTCAATTACCCTGGGAGAGTCATGCTTCATCCACCTCTTGGACTGCCTCTCAGCTTCCTGTCACCCTTACATACACACACATACACACACATGCATGCATGTTCACACATACACATCCACGCGCATGCCTGCACTCACTGACTTTATTTCATGGCCCAGTCCTGGACTGGCCATGGGAAGAGAAGCAATTTTAGTTGTCTCTCTGGATTGGTGGAAGATTTCCTAGGCAAATGGACATCACTTTAAAAATGGGAAGGACAAATGGGAAATGGCTAAATATGCACAATGGAAAATTACATGGCTATTTAAAGTACTTATAGAGAGTTTGAAACAGCACAGAAATTGTTTATGACAAAATATTAAGAGGAAAAAGCAGGGTACAAAACTATATATGTTTACACAAATGCTTAACACTGTGTAAAAATGCATAAGGAGAAAACGGACTGGACAGAAATTCACCAAAATGCCAATGGTGGGGCACAGGAGAACATTTCTTTGTATTTAAATTTTTCTTATAATAGACATCAATTACTTTACATCCTGTTATAATCTTCTTAATTACACAGGCAATTCTGAAAAATATTCTCATTTTAAAAACACTCAAACTGGGACGCCTGGGTGGCTCAGTCCACTGAGCGGCTGCCTTCAGCTCAGGTCGTGATCCCAGGGTCTTGGGATTAAGTCCCACATCGGGCTCCTTGCTATACAGGGAACTTTCTTCTCCCTCTGCCTGCCATTCCTCCTGCTCGTGCTCGCTCTCTGTTTCCTTCTCCCTGGCCCTGACAAATAAAATCTTAAAAAAATAAAAATACTCTGAGGAACTAACTGTGGGTTTTGGAGGAGATGGGGGTGGGAGGTTGGGTGAGCCTGGTGGTGGGTATTGTGGAGGGCACGTATTGCATGGAGCACTGGGTATGGTGCATAAACAATGAATTCTGGAACACTGAAAAGAAATTTAAAAAATAAATAAATAATTTTTTAAAAAATTTTTAAAATAAAAATAAAAATAATTAAAATACTCTAACTGGAAGTACAAAACGAAAGTCCCCCATGAGGATGCCACCTCTAATCTCAGTCCCCTCACAACACAATCACAGCCTTCAGCTGGTTTCTTATGTACACAGAGAAATAAAGTTCTCGTGGCGGGGGGGAATTAATGTTACATAAATTTATTCTGTGAATTACTCTCTCCACTTAGTAATAAAGCTTGGGGGTCTTTCCACAACAGTGTAGACACATCTAGCTTAAGGAGTTTTAACCTTAAATAGTAGGTCTTAATGTGGCTATGCCACAGTTTATTTAATATTCAGGACATTTAAGGTTGTTTCTGTTTTGTCCCTGTTAAAAGAAATTATACTGAACAGTTGCATAAATGACTCTTTGAGACATTAGGACTATGTTTCTAGACTAGACACAAAAAAGTAGAATTTCTGGTTGGAGGTTTGGATATTTTCATTTTAAAAGTTCCCATAGATAGATACCACTGTTTACTTCTGGGGAAACTGGGGGTCTCGGCTGATGAGCGGGCTCTAGAGGCTCTGGAGGCAGGAATTCCTAGCCTCCCTGGGCTCTCAGGGTCTCTGACTTGGGGGTTGCCTAGCAGCTGGGAATACGGACTTTCCATATCTGCCTCAAGATGCACCCCGAGGACCAAAGCATAGACCTGCAGCATCTTATTTATATTCAGATCATGGAAAGATGTATAGCCTAGGGAAAAAGGTTTCTCAGAAACAGCCCACCTCCCACGGAAACTCACCACAGACCTCTATGTCTCCTGCAGAAAGCAGTTTATGTTTTTCTAAAGAACTGTCCCCTGGGGCCTCAAAGTCAGAGCTAAGTATTTTAACACTTCAGATACTTATTTCTGGAAGAAACAGAACTTAGAACAACTGTCCCGCTTTCTGTGGAAATGGTATCTTGAAGAAGCAAAATGGATTCCAACTCAAAGCAATCTCAGCTCCAGTGGGCTTTATCGGGCCCTTGCCTTTAAAGGAGTGTCCCCAGGAAGGCCACGGGAGCTCCAAGTGTGCGGGAGACCGGGAAGCATGCTGGGTCCGCTCCATCCGGCTTACAGAGGCTGCGTCTTGGCAGGTGACACTGTGGAGAGGAAGCCCTTGGCCTTCCACATCCCAAGCAAAACTCTCTCTAAACCATCCCTCATGCCTCAGAGGAGTCTCAGCACTCCCACCTCTGACTCCCTTTTGCCCAAGGCAATGAAACAGGCCCAGGGACAGGCAGGACGTGCCCAAGTCCTCATATCCTGCCCAAAGCAATCCCACATGATCCTTCCTCAAGCCCTGGCAGGCCACAACCCAGCAGCTGGGACAAGGTACAGAGTGATGCTGCAGAATGGCTCTAACAGAGCCTCTGGGCTCAGGAGAAGGAGAGGGCTCTGCTTGTGTCTGTGGTGGGGTTGGGGGAAGGACCAGTAGAACAGGCCCAGCACAGGCCCAGCTCAGGCCCAGAGTCCTCATTTTGAACTCTAAGACTTGCTATGACTTCAGGAAAATCCGTGTGTCTAAACATTTTACTTATCAATCACCTACCAATCCAATATGTCACACTCACTCCTGACCCAGGGTCTGTCTTAGGTTCCCCATAAGCGGAAGCCGAGAGGAGGCTCATGTGAAAGTGATTTACTAGGGAAGCAGTCCCACAAAAAGCCAGTGGGAAGGTGGGCCACACCCTATCAGGGGCAAGGGAACTGGTTCCTGTTAGCCATCAGGAAGGGCTGCCCCTAAGGGGGAGAGCAAGTCCAGTTACGTTCTGCTCTCAGTGTGGAAGGAAAGCAGTTCAAGTAGCCTGAGGTCACTTTGCCAACAAAGAGCCACAGGCACAGGCAATCAGGAGGGAACATACAGGAGAAATGTGTATACCATGGGAGGGGACACACAGGGACGTGGGCAGAGAAGCCACAGCACCAGGAGAGGGTCCCTGTCACTGCTTTTTCCTCTGCCTCCTGCCAGGACTCACTCCTTCCTTTCAGTAAGTGTTCACTCAAACATCATGGTTCCACCTACCTAAAATACCCGTCCCTGCTGCCACCTTCCCCTGCCATAGTGTTCGTTTTCTCTGTGGCACAAACCACCATCTGTGACTATCTCATACAACTGCTGGTCTCCTTGTGTCTCCCACAAGATGGGAAGGGAAGGCACCAGGTCTGGCTCGTTCTTGCCTTGTGCCCCCAGCACCAGCAAGCACAGTGGTTGTTAGGAGCACTCAGTGAGTGCCGCCCAGCACATCTCCGGCAACTTATGTGACTTACCAACAGAAGTTGCCGCCCCTTTAGCCACAGGGGATTGTTCCAAGAACCCCAGGAGCTGCCTGACCCTGGCAGGAGTGCCAAATCCCACATGTACTTGTTTTTCCTACACATACCTACTGATGATAAGGTTTGATTTATAAATCAGGCACAGTAAGAGATCAACAATAACTAACACCAAAATAGGATAATTACAACAACACAGTGTAATAAGAGTTCTGTGAGTGTAGCCTCTCTCTCTCCGTCAGAAGATCTTATCGTCTTGTACTCACCCTTTTTCTTGTGATGATGTGAGGGAGTGAGAGGCCTGCACGATGAGGTGAAGTGAGAGGGATGACGTGGGTGTCATGATGGAGGGTCAGGGACTGCTGACCTTCTGATCGGTTTGCGGAAGGACGGTCGTCTGTCTTTCAGCCCACAGTTGGCCGCGGATCACTGAAACAGTAGATGAGGGAGGATTACCATATTTATATTTAATTAGCACTGGTGTGGTGTCTACTACTCTAAATTCCTTACAACTCATTTAATCCTCCAGATAACCCAGTGCGGTACATGCTGTTCATATGCTCATCTTGCATGTTAGGAAGCCGAGGCTTGGAGGTTAAGCCAGTGGGTCGGAGTCCTGTGGCAGAGCAGAGGCGTTGACAGGGAGGTGGCCCGGCTAAGCGTTCCAGAGAGGTCTACAATGACCTGCTGCAGCCTAAGCATCATTATCCCACCTCGGGGCACCTACCAGAGAGATTCTGTAACTTTTCTGAAGCCTCAGACCTGGATGGAAACGGGGCTGGGATTCTGATCCCCAAGCCCATTCCCCACAGCGGTGTCACCATGAGCAGCCACCAATGGTGGGGAAGGGGACATGAAGAGCTCCTCCTCCTGTGGCTCCGCCCTGCATCTCTTCACCCTTCACCACTGGTCCCTGGTGACTGTTTCCAGCCCTGTCCTCAGGGAGGAAGGACCCGGAGGTCCACTGGCTAAGGAAGTCTCCCAGGAGTAACTCCTGCTGAGACACTGGGCCCCAGGGCCAAAGCCCCTTCCCTCCTCCCACAAACTATACAAGCCACTGGGTGGCCAGCCCTGGCATGTGAATGTGATTCAGACATTTTGTAGCCAGTGTCCCTCCTTGCAGCAAGTTCAAGTGCCTTTCCCTAGAGGATGAACAAAGCTCTCAAAAGAAACATTCTAAACAAAGCCAGTAATGGTTAAGCCACAGCACGCATGCATGAGTGCATGAGTGTGAGTGTGTGTGTGTGTGTGTGTGTGTGTATGTGTGTAAGAGGGAAGGGAGGCACATGCCCATGCACGGATAGATGAGGCAATGATCTATGTCCCACTTTTCAGGCTGGAAACCTCCCACCATTCAGAGTAAAACCTCATTAACCCAAATACCACATCACTAGAGACAGGAGGGTACCATACGGACTGCCATGCCTCCCCCCAGGCAAGGCAGCACACCTGAGGGGGCGCCCCAACTCAGCAGTGATTCCTGCCACACTGCATTTACCCCACTCATCAGCTAGGCTTTGACAAGACACACAGGCACCCGCCCCAGCCAGCATGCCCACCTCCCAGCTCAGCTTGACGACAATTATGGCAATCCCCAAATTGTTAGAGACAACTCATTGGGGGGTTGCTCAGTACCTCCTAATTAGTGTTAAACACTGATTATCCGAGGCTATTGATATTGGCCTTAATCAGTAATTACAATTCTCACATAAAATATTTAATAAGCATTCATGATACAAGAAATTTGATTAAGAAGAGAGTATTTTTCTTGCATTTCCACATCGGTCTCCTGAAGGCTTAGCTGGGTTTCTTCTAAGCAGGAGTAAATACAGCTGGCACAATTACCCACCAAAGGCGGCAAGAAATAGCGAACTCAGATCTACCACCCCCACTCCTCTGAAATCCTCAGCTGCAAAAAAAAAAAAAAAAAAAAAAAAAAAAAAATTTTTTTTTTTTTTTTTAAATGGGCAAAGGCCACAGATGGGTGATGCACAAAAGAAATGCAAATGGCTTTTCATATAAAGAATCATGTCATCTGCGAAGAGAGAGAGTTTGACTTCTTCATTGCCAATTTGGATACCTTTTATTTCTCTTTGTTGTCTGATTGCTGTTGCTAGGACTTCTAATACTATGTTGAACAAGAGTGGTGAGAGTGGGCATCCTTGTCGTGTTCCTGATCTCAATGGGAAGGCTGCAAGCTTTTTCCCATTGAGGATGATATTTGCTGTGGGTTTTTCATAGATAGATTTGATGAAGTTCAGGAACGTTCCCTCTATCCCTATACTTTGAAGCGTTTTAATCAGGAACGGATGCTGGATTTTGTCAAATGCTTTTTCTGTATCAATTGAGAGGACCATGTGGTTCTTCTCTCTTCTCTTATTAATTTGTTCTATCACATTGATTGATTTGCGAATGTTGAACCATCCTTGTAGCCCAGGAATGAATCCCACCTGGCCCAAAGATACAGATGTAGTGAAAAGAAGGGCCATCTGTACCCCAATGTTTATAGCAGCAATGGCCACGGTCGCCAAACTGTGGAAAGAATCAAGATGCCCTTCAACAGACGAATGGATAAGGAAGATGTGGTCCATATACACTATGGAGTATTATGCCTCCATCAGAAAGGATGAATACCCAACTTTTGTAGCAACATGGACAGGACTGGAAGAGATTATGCTGAGTGAAATAAGTCAAGCAGAGAGAGTCAATTATCATATGGTTTCACTTATTTGTGGAGCATAGCAAATAGCATGGAGGACATGGGGAGTTAGGAGAAGGCATTTGGGGGAAATTGGAAGGGGAGGTGAACAATGAGAGACTATGGACTCTGAAAAACAATCTGAAGGGTTTGACGAGGTGGGGGGGTGGGAGGTTGGGGGAACCAGGTGGTGGGTATTAGAGAGGGCACGGACTGCATGGAGCACCGGGTGTGGTACAAAAACAATGAATACTGTTATGCTGAAAATAAATTTTAAAAATGATTAAAAAAAAAAAAAGAAATCCAAATGGCCAAAAAAAAAATTGTGGGAAAATATTTAGCCTCACTAGTAATCAACAAATACACACTTAAATCAAACACCGTCTCTTCAGTGAAATCAGTCAAGCTCCCAACTCTAGGTCTGCCGCTGATGGTCAAAGCGTGTCCTGCCCACTACCGCCCCTTCCACCACCTTCGTCCCTCTTCCGGAAAAGGTGCCCTTAGGCAAGGAACCACTTCCCCCCTCCACAGTCATGACAGGAAGAAGAGCTACCATGTTCTGTCCTCCTGTCCCTTCCAGCTGCTGCAAGTGGTCAGAATTTGAGCCCCTCGGAGCTCTCAGTGCTGCCCCCAGTGCTTGATCAGGGAGAGGCCAGTAAAACACTTCCCTCTGGGATTTCCATCCGGGACAGAAAGGACTGCTTCTGTCTCTCTCTGGGTGAGGCAGAGCTAGAGGACTCAAGCCAAGAAAACCAGCAGTGACCATATTCTGGGAAATGTGCCATGATGCTGACATGTGGGTTCTCACAAGCCAAGACCTAGCTCAAGGTAGAGCTGGTTAGTGCTATTGTCACAAGAGCAAAAACGCGCCCAAACCTTGGCCCCCAGCTCTGCCTGTTGCTCTCAGAAACGAGGGCAATTGGCCTGATTTCTCATTTCAGACAGCCCAAAGGACCCCCCAGAAGCCCAGAGTGAGCTGAAAATCAGGCCCTCACTCTGCTGTTTGGGCAAGAGGAGGAGCCCTGGGGGAACATTCCCACTGGGGAGCCAGAGAAGATCGCAGGGCTGCAGGGCAACTCCCATCTGTGAGAATTCCAATCACTGTTTTGCACCATTAGTGCTCGGCACTGCTGTCAACACACACACACACACACACACACACACACACACACACACACACACGAGTACAAAGTCTACAGTGAGCAGTGATCCCAGACCTCTAGCAACTCCCTTTGGATGGAAGAACCCAAGTGCAGGAACTCCCACATGCTCACACTCCATGGCCCTGCAGCCAAAACACCTTCGCTCTGTCTTTTAATGGCCCCACTCAGGACAGTTCAGTAAACGGCCACACGACTTCTGAATGTACACACAACTCAAACCAGACAAAAGGGGTCCTGCTCATCAGAGGCCAGAGGGCTGCTTTAATAAATAGTAGTAATTTGCAAGCATGCCCAAGGACAGTGCCATTTTAATGCCTATGATCCCAGCACAATTATCAATAATACCCTTCCCCCTTGAAGGCAGTAAGTTAGCATCCTCCATACAGAAATCTATAAATAACCCACCCCAGCCCCACAGACACATGTCCTCATGCATCTTCTTGCTTCCTTCAACGTGGTGGCATCTCCCACCTTGTTAGGACTCTACGCAATCTCTCTTAAATTCTCCCTTCATTGTGCAAAATGCCTTAGGAGCAAAATCCAAAATTCTTTTTCAGCCATCAGCTCACAGAATGACTGGGCCATCCCTGTGTCCTTTCTCTTGAGCGTGTGCTGGGCCCCAGTGTCCTGTCCAGCATGCCAGTATCCTTCAGTGGTTTGGGGAAGCATTTCTCTCTCCAGACTGGTCTTTAGTTCAAGGCAAGCTATGGCAGCTTGACCAATGTTGGATTCCAAGGGAAAATGAATTTGCCTTCATGGGACATCTTCTTCTAGGTTTGGAGAAAACAGGAGAAATTCCTTCCTGCCCCCACCTCCACAGTCAGCCCCCTTTTAGAATGGTACACTCACAGGCAACACTTAGGAAATCTCCCCCAGGGCAGGCCTGCCTATTATTTCTCTGCCCTTGAGGGGGCAGAAATTCCCCTCAAATCCCACCTTCACCGTGGACTAGTTCTGTGACCTTGGGCATGACCTCTAGACCAGCTGCTTCAACTACTGAGTCCTGAGGTTAAATGAAAGAATGCATATAGGGCATTTATCCCAGCGCAAAGAAGCTTTAGACAAACGCTAGCTATTGTACTTAGTAATAGTAGTTAATGACCCAGTGATACAAGTTTAAAGTAGACAGGTAAGGTATACCCGGGTGAGAAATGGCCTCCCATCCGGAAAGGCAACTTGCTGATATTTATGGCAAATCTGATCACATACTAAGTATGCTGTAAGGGTGCAGAGACTGAGGCCAGGAGAACCAAGTGCCCACCACCCAACTCCAACCTCGAAAAGGCCAAGCGGTGCAAAGGGCCCACACCCATCTTTCCACCTGGAGAAGACACACCATTCCTGGAAGAACACCCAGCAGAGAATTCAGTTTGCATGAACTGTATGCAATGGGCACCGTAGTAGCCCCACTCTGCTGTTGTGAATACTGAGACAGACAGTGGAATCAACTTACCCAAGGCCACCCAACCTGCAGGTGGCAATGTAGGGCTGCCATCTCCCAAGGCTGGGGTTGTAATGAGGAATGTCTATCACTGCTTCCTGCAACCCAGGAGAAAAGTTTGTGTTCTTGCCCAGCAACAAGATGGAAGTTAGCAGAACTCACTGAAATAGTGCCTTCAGGAAGGAAGGACCAGAAGTCCCCAGGAACAGGGTCATGGGACTGATGAGAACACAGTCCTGCTCCTGTGGTCTCCAGCAGGAACAGAAGGTCGCTGAGTGGCACCAGTGGACAGCACAGGACTCACCCGCCTCCCACCCTGCCTCCCCTCACAATGTGCTCCACTCTGTTCCATACTCGCTCAACGAACCACGCTCCACTCTCCCACTGAGGGCATGCTGCTGGGGATGCACCTGCCCCAACCACCGCCATGTCACCTCGTCCTTCTGATGGCTGTTGATAGCCATGCTCCAAGCAACAGGTGGGCCTAAAGCAAAGAGACCAGCTCTAGGTAGAAATACACCCTGATTCCAGAAGACACCAAGGGGCCAAGAGTGAGCCACGATAGGAAAGTCGGCCTGGGAATGTTTGTCATGATACCTTAGGCCAATAATAAACCATCACCCCACAGCAGGCTCCACTGGGGCGCCACATGCCCAAACCAATTCCCACAGGGTGAGAGAAGGTGCCTGCCTTCTAGAAGCACAGCACGCCATCCAGATAGGCCTGAGAGATGCTCATGGAAGCCAGGTATGGGACCAGCCATGGTTGCTGAAGCTTCAGGGAGGAAGACAACGTGGACAGTTTGTTCAGAGATCATGTTCATCTGCCCCTTCTCCCTGGATGCCCATGTTCACCAGCATAATCCAGGCCAGAGATTTCATCAGATGGCAGCCCACTGCGGGACAGATCTCACTGCCACTGGGCAAGAAGAAGGATAAACATGACAGCTTTGGGGAACTTCTGAGGACTCAGGAGTCAAGGTGTCTACCAACTCCACCATGAAATGCTGGCATGCACTTTCTCCCCTGGATTAAGAACCCAAGAGAGCCTCTCCATGGGGCCCTCCCCTGCCCCCCTAACCCCATGTTCCCAGAGCCCCAGGACTCCTCCACCTAAGCAAGCCCAGGGCCAGTTTTCTCTTTCTCTCAGGTGGCCTTTTACTCCTTGGACGCCCTCAAGCAAAAGATGTTTTCCCATGGTCTATACCCTCCCCTGGGCCAAGCAGGGTCCCCACCAGCCTGCTCTTCTGAAGCAGGATGCAAGGGATGTTTTCTTCTTTTACGGCCACAGTGTGATGTTTCATGGGCCAAAACTAAGGCCAGATCCCTTTATAACCGTTTTTCCGGCTCCTGCATAATTGATGTCCCTTATGCACTTTTCATGATCTAATTTATCTACCTCCTCAAATCTTTTGTAAAACCTGAGTCCCATCTGTAATGATCTATGTCCCATTATAAACTCTACTGAAGGATTTGCTAGCCAAGCCGCATCTGTGGGCAGAAACTTGACCGCACTGGATGGAGGCACGACTGTGTCCAGCAGGGATGAAGGCCTGTTTCACTCCGAAAACACACTCAGGGGACAAGAGAAGGTAGGCAGGCTCCCAGAGACGCCAGCCTCAACGGAGAGAGGAAGGAGCAGAGGGAGCAGAGGACTTACTTTCTGGGAGCAGCTACAGAGCGCCTCTGCGGCCCCATGAGGTGGCACCAACAGCAACAAAAACAGCAAAAACCATAGTAGTGGTGCCTGTCACTGTCAAGGCTCTAAAGCGCCAGACACTGTCCTAGCACTTGCCAGTCATGACCTCACTGATTCCTCATTTGTGAGGCAGAGACCATCACCGCCCCCACTGCACAGATGAGAAAACCAAGGCCTGGAGAGGTAAGTAATTTGCTCTGTCCCTCCTACCCAGAAGCAGCCCGTCCTCTCAAACCCTACCTTCCTTGAGCATACAGCTCAGCCCTATCTCTCAGGGAAGCACCCATCTCTCCCTGCCCACCCACCAATCTCACCCTGGCTGAGCCAAACTTCACCCTCTTCCCTTGCCCCAAACATCTGCCCATTTTATTACTTACTGAGCACCTAGATAAAACCTGGAACATAGCTGGTGCTCATTAAATGCTCGTTGAATGAGTGGATACATCAATGAATGAGTGATCAATACTGTGGCTTTGTTCTGCACTGTCTACTCTGTGTGCAGGTCCCAACAGAGGGACCAGAGGGCATCCCAGAGGAGAGCAGGTAAAACCCTGCCATGCTGACACATCTTGCCACAACCTTCCCCGGGCATGGCGCAGATTCAGTAACTGGAGAGGTGGAGTTAAATGAGGAAGAAGGAAATGTAGCAGGGAGCCCTCGGCCTGGGTCCTGCGAACCACAAGCTATCTGCCAGCTTCCAACAACACCTTGTTCTAGGACTTGGGCACTGTTTGCTCCAGTTTCCTGAGCTGGAAAGCAGGATGCAGACACATTGCTCCGAATCCCCCATGGCGGGCTGTGGGGATTATGAGCTCACAGGGAGGAGGCCTGGAAGCATGGTGGGTTCGAGGCATGGGTCCTTGGAAAGTTTCTCTCCCCCGGCAGCCTCCCGCACCCAGACTTGCCACCGCCCCTGACAGTGATAAACTCCCCTCAGGAGCCTAGCCACAGAGCACTGCTCGCAGCCATGCTTCTCCCAAGTCCGGCCTGCAAGCAGAGGCCAAATAAAGATGGATATTCTCTCACGCATGGCAAACACAACACCTCAGTCAATCTCTTGGCACCTGAACTGTGTTCATTGTTCTAGTGTGGAATTCCACAGACACTTGTAAACACTTCCATTACTTCTGAAGTTTTATTTATGGTTTTTGTTAAACCTTTACTCTGAAATTTGCCATTTTAAACACTCCCTGACTGAGTAAGATTTATACAGTTTCTTCACACAGAAGCTACCTGTAATGGACAGAGCCAAAATCAATTTATAGGGCCTCAAGAGCAGCTGACAACTCATTTTTATTGAGAAAAGGTTTTCTCAGGAAAAAGAGAGAAACGATTAAGATCCCAGACACATCCGCTTCCCAAGAAGCTGACCACACTGAGCATGCGTCTCTGCACCTTTTTCAAAAAGGGCTCGATCAAACAGCGCGAGACCAGGGATGGAAGCAAGGATGCCAGCCTCCCCCAGAAGAAGTTCCCACCCCTCACTGGCCTTGGAGTGCTCAGAGAGGTGCACGCCCCAAATGAACGCACAGACGCAGTGGAAGCTAAGAGTGGGAGGTGGCAAGGGTAATGGAGAATTCACCCATGTTTGAAAATTTATTCATTGTTCTAAATTCTCATCCGAAACATTATGAAATTTCTCAGTTACAGGATAGAAGGTACCCTCACACCATTTATTGGTATTGGGGGGACTTTATACGGAACTGGGCCATAGATCGCGTTCCTATGGTTTATCAGTCCATATGGAGCCAAAAGGCCTAATCAATAAGCCCAGTCTGTTGGGTCAAGAAATTGAAACTGGGCTCCTATGCTACAGGAGTTCCAGAAAAGGGAAGTGCATTTGCCTTGTGGTGGGATCTCCCTGATGGCTTTCTTCTCCCATCTGTAGTAAAAGCTGGCAAGGCTTTTCTTACTCCTAAGATAGTTCCCTCAAACAGTATTTCTAAACATACATTATTGCGCCTTCTTCACAGGCATGTCATTTTGACTTTCTTTCCCATCTTCTGGAAGAGCGAAGGAAGCAGAAGTAGGACATCTAGGTCTCTGCCACCCTCTGGTGCAGAATGCTGCTTCTCTTAGCTCAGGAACCTTCTTGCCCACAATATTTCTGTGGGGCGGGGCGGGGGAGGGAGGGTTTGATCCCCTGATGCTCACACCCTTCTGTTTAGGCCTTATGCCCAGAAACCTGGGCTGATCCTTCCACAGTACTGAATCCCTTGGTCACTGTGGAGTGACACAGGTTCACTGGACACAGAGATGGAATCAATAGTCAGGGTCTTTCATAGCCTTTAGAGAAGAAAATGAAATCATTTCATCTTTGGACTTCTCAGTACTATTGGAATGACTTTTTTCTTTCTAAACAGTGAAAATCATGTTATAAAAGCATCTTTTTTGTTATTTGTTTGCATCTCTCCCCCACACTCTGCTGTTCTCAAATGAAAAAAAAAAAAAGAAGAAGAACTGTACCACTTTTTGTACAAAAAAATGCTTGAAAGATTAAAAAAATTCCCATCTGAAAGGAGCTTCACCCACATTTTTCCAGGCCTTGTCAAATAAATTAGGAAATCTCTTCCTTTGAAGATCAATGGTCTGAGATGACTTTGAACTCTTAATATCAGGCATTAGCAAGATAATGTTAGGTTTTATTAAGAATGAAAAGAATTTACCAATTTTCTTCCAACAATTCTCTCTGGACTCCACAAGGAAGCTAATCACTAGATAATTGTTCAGTGACTCTTCTGATCCATTCAAATCCACTGAATTGTTTAGTGGGGGCAGAGAGGGCGGGGGAGAGGTCCTCAAGAAACCAGTTACCAAACAGTTGGGCCCTGCAGCCTGGCAAGAACATACAGCCCTGGAAAAAGCCAGAACACCAAAGAATCTGGGTGTATTCATCTGTTCGGATTGCCGTAACAGAATACCACCCACAGACAGCTTAACCAATAGACATTTATTTCTCACAGTTCACAGTTCTAGAGCCTGGAAGTCCAAAATCAAGGTTCTAGCCAACTGGGACTCTAGTGAGAGCTCTCCTTCTGGCCTGCACAGGACCCGCTGTTCACTAGGTGCTCACATGGCCTCTTCTCAGGGTATGTACACAGAGAGACAGAGCATGAGCTTTCTGGTGCCCCTTTTATAAGGACACAGACCCCACCAGATAGGGCCCTGCCCTCATGACCTCATCTAACCTTGGTTACTTTCTTGGAGGCCCCATCTCTAAACATAGCTTCAACACAGGAATTTCCGGGGGACACACACATTCAATTTATAATGCTGGGTTTGCCACAACTTGGGTCTCCCCTGTTCAGGAATTCCAGGCCCCATTTCCAACCCCCCCTCAGGTGGTCTAAACCTTCTCCATACCTGGTCCCTACCTCTCTCCTCCCCAGTACGTCATTCAGGAGCCCCCAGGTTCCCAGAGGCCCCTTCCCAACCTACAGTGCTGAGTCCTTTCTGTGCTCAAAAACCTCAGTGGACCCCCCCACTAAGCCCAGAATCAGGTCTATAATTTAGATGATCAGTAAGGGCAATAATTAAAGAACTTGGAATCAGACAGATGTACATGTAAATTCTAGGTCTGACCTTTATTCACTGTGTGAGCTTGGGTCATTCATTTAACCCCTCTGGCCCTTAGGTTCCTCTTCTGTACTGCAGGGAAACTAACAGCTCCTACCTGGTCGGGTTGAGGTGGAGACAGAGAGGGATGCAAGAAGTGCCTAACAGAACCCCTGGTACTTAAAACTCAGTAACAAGTCAGCCTCTCTCTACCCCTCGGTGGTCTCACCCCATCTTGTGTCTTTAACACCATGGAAAGGCCAATGGCCCCTACATGCACAACTCCTGCTCCAACGTCTCCAGAACTCCGGATGAGAAAAACCAGCTAACCACCCCACACACACACATACATGCATGTCCATGCAGACAGCAAACAAGGAGCCCCAACTTGTCAAGTCCACAGGATCTCTGATCCAGCTTCAGCCTGCTCCACCCGAAGCCGGGCCCAGCTGCGGAGGCTGAAACCTGTCTCTCACAGTCACATTCAGTCTGTTGAGAAACCTCTGTCCTGAACAGAACCACTATCCACCACCTCTGCGACACCTCTCCAGCCAAGCCCACCATCACCTCTCGCCTGGGGGCCACAGCAGCCTCCCAAGTGGCCTCTCTGCCTCCGGCCTTGCCCCTAAAATGGTCAGGTTTACACAAAGCACACAGAAAGATCCTTTTAAAACAAAAGATCCCCCAGCTCTCTTCCAGTCTGTCTCCCAGAGGGTCCCACATCACTGAGGGTGAAGCCCAAACCTGATGCTGCCCTCCAGGGTCCCCGGGGGCACTCTGGCCTCCTCCCACTGCCCCCTGGGTCAACCCGCAGCTTCCCCCCCACCCCCCACCTGGGCCTCCAGCAGCTCCTTGAGAAGAAGAGGCACACTCCTACTTCAGGCCCTTAAGCACCTGCTATTTGCTCTGCCTAAAATGCTCTCCCCGCAAGTATTCATCTGGCTAATTCCTTAACTCCTTCTCAAACCACTCAGATGTCCTCCTGTCACAGAGGACCGACTCTGCTACCCTGGTCAAAACTGCAATCCCCACCCGAACGCACGTACACTCCGCTCTGGTGCCCCCATTCCTCTCCATGGTGCAACTCATTCTGTTCCCCTTACATTTAGCTCTTCCT
The DNA here is from genome assembly GCF_002288905.1 of Enhydra lutris kenyoni. NCBI lineage: Eukaryota > Metazoa > Chordata > Mammalia > Carnivora > Mustelidae > Enhydra > Enhydra lutris. The sequence continues at coordinate 6,524,059 of NW_019154089.1, read as the reverse complement.
AATGTACTGCATACATTACTTATATGCTGTATTTATTTGTTTACTATCTTCTCCTGCTAGAATGTAAACTCACAAGAGAGTGACGTTTACCTGTTGGCAGCTGCACACCCAGGCCCCAGCGGAGTACCACGCAGTACTCACTCAGTAAATACGTGTCAGATAAAACGAAGGCACACATAGATTTCTTCAACAAATATCCACAGAGCATCTTCAAAGCCCATTAGGGTCTTACCCTTTCCAGGCACTTCCCCAGGACTTCCTTCCATAGAATCTCTCAACAAATCACCCTTGTCTCTCCATCTGCACTCCTACGTGTTGGACAGACTGCTCCCTGAAGCCCTGACCACCCCCTCTCCACCTGTGGAGATGCAATTTGTCCTTCAAGGGCCAGTCCACCTCCCCCTCCCCCACCCCCAGAGAGCCTGTGCATCCATTGTAGGGTGCCTGCCCTTGACCTTCTCCAAGCCTTTCCTCTACCCATCCTCCCATCCTGTTGAGCACTGTCATGGGCCGTGGTCTGTTCCATGGTCCCTGCTACTCAGATCTTTCACGTCAGAACCGTGTTTGCTACCCTCAGTCTCTCCCACTATACCAGGCACACCTGAACTGTTCCAGAAAAATTTAGGAGTGAACTAGTATGCATCTGCATCAGCCTGTAAATTAAAAAGTCAAAAGTAAACCCTAGTTTTGGAGAGTCAGCTAATTTGGCCCCTTGAGACAAGAGTGACATATAATGACATAATTACTTCCTCCTGCCTGGCTCACAGCCCCATCAACAGCCCCAGAAGGAATATGTTGCCCGTCCTCAAGATGCGATCCAGAATGTGGCCAAGTACAGCCTCTCACCCCCTGTAGCTCCTATGCCACTGTGCCCTCCCTCTGCGCCCCTCCCACCCAAGACTGCCCTCCAAACCCACTGAAAAGAAGCCCATACAGGACTCTGTGCATCTAGGAAAATAAAAATGATACATATGGCACAAACATAAGTGTCTATAGGGTCCCACACACCAGTCTGACTAGATCTTACCCTTGAAGTAATGAGTTCTGTTGTTCAGTTTCTTGCTCCGAAGAAGGAATGGGGGTGTCCTCATGCCTATGATCAAATACAGCCACCATCCCTGTGCCAAGACCTCCTTCTGTAGGAAACCAACTCACACACCACTCATGACACCCCAGAGCTCATGAGTCCCAAAGGTTGCTCAACCCTGCATGCCCTTGTCCATGTAGGCATCAACACACAACAGCATCCATGTGTCCAACACTCTACCTGACTCTCGGCCCACCCCTAGCAAGAGACTGACAGCACCAAAGTTAGAAGAGGGAGGCGAGACTCTGCTTTAATCACATTTCCACTCCTTTTGCTCATCTTCCCAGAGGAGAAGCCAGTGGAAGTCATGGAAAGTCGAAGGAGCAGGATTATGTTAAATTAGATGTCCCTCCCCAAGTCAACAGTGATCCCACAGCCCAAAGCAGCAATCCAAGTTTTATTTGCTCATAAACATTAATGGGACCAAACCTCAAGGAAAGGAACAAGAGAAGCCAAATGCCGGAGAGCAAGCAGCACCGTAAAACATGGGTTCGGGGCAGGATGGGGAAGGTCGGGGCTCTGGGGAAAGTGGTCCCAAACCCTCCTTCCATGGGGGACTGCCTTTGCCCACTTAGGGGGATGGATCTGGGTAGATTTTCGAATGCCTCAGCATTCTGGCAACTCTTTTCTTGAGCAGGAAGAAAACATTTAAAATAAGAAATGTGTTCTTAATGGCCCAACATTTGCCAAAAAGCAGTGACAACAGAGCATAGCCCCTACCGTAAGCAGGCTCTTCTTCAGCCCCGACCACCTCACACCGGCCAGACATCTGGCCTACTGCAAAATTGTAGACCCCAATGCCAGCCCTGCTTTATCAGTAATAGCCCAAGTGATTTTGAGAAAACCCATACAACCTCAGCCTCCATTCTGTCACCGCTAACATGGGGCACATCCCCTGTGTCTCCTGAGGGGCTGGGGGTCTTGTGTTTAAGGAGAGTGTACCCAATCCAAGCCAGGCCCGTGCTTCACATGTCAAATGCACATATTCCTTTGATCCTTTCAACAGCTCTATGGGACAAGGACTATGACCCCCATTTTACAGACTTAGAACCTGGGGCTCAGACAGCCTAAGCCCCTGGATCAAGATCTTACAGCTGGAACAGAGCCAGAACTAGAACCTAAGTCTGGGCCAAGAGTCTGTGCTTTTTAAGCCATACGCTGTGGGACCTGACCCCACACCGTGTCAAACCCAGGCCTTGGATAGCAGTTGCTTAAGCAAAGCCTGTTCAACTGAATTGCTCACTCAACTAAATTGCTTCCTCAGAGCCCTTTGGACACCTCTTTGCCAGACTTAGAAGAAGCCCTAGGTCTATTCTTCTTCCTCTGACAAGGAAGGGAGCCATGAGAGGGTTGAAGCTATTTCTGACCCCTCCAGCTCTGTATCCAGGTTTTAACTGAGGGAGGGGAAGAGCATATTTTCTTTCCCAATTTCTTCTCTCCTCTGAATATTGGATTTCCACATGTGGATCTGCAGAAGCCTGGTTCCCCAGAGGAATTCCCGGAAGCCATCTGCCTGTGTGCTTCTGAGGCTCCTTGGCAAAGGGAAATGTAGGATGCTAATCAATCATCCGAGGGGGAGCTGCTCACTTTTTCCCTGGGAGATGGGGAGGCACGCGCCCTTGAACATGGAGGCTGTATCACCAGCGAGGCACAGACTCGGGCTCTGCAGCTGCTCGGACCATTCCAGGGTCACCTCTGACTGAGGTCAGGTCACATGCACCCTGCTGGGTCCAGGGCAGTGAAGAGCCAGGACAGAGGGCAGGGAGAGGCCTTGAAGAGGCTGGCACTTTGTATCAGAAGTGCCCAGGAGCTGCTGCTTTGTCTGTGCCCAGACCAGAGCCCATCCATGACCCAGACAGGGATGCACACTCAAAAGAAGTCAAGTCACAGAGCTATCCCCAGGAGGTCGGCTCAGAAATGTGGCAGTCAGTGTACCACACTGACCCTTCAATATGGCCACCCCAGCTCCAGAGACATTTCTGCGGGCAGGAAAGCTGGGTCTGTATGAGCCTCCGCAAGCTTCACTTGGGTGGGCCTTCTAGGTACAGCCTTCCCTTCCAGGATAGCCATAGGGTTCAATTTACCCCACTGGGAATCAAGGAAGCATTGGTAACTAAACAACGTGAAGAGACAAACCAGCTTCCCAGTCCTATTAACTAAACCTTGAAAAGCCCCAGAGAGCGTCTGGCCTACCATGTAGTCTTATCAGTGGAGAACCCCAATCTCAGAGAGACAAGTACTTCTCAAGGACACACCACAAGCCTCCCAGTCCAAAACTCCAACCCAACACTCATCAAAATCAAGTCCTCCGAGGCTCGGTGGCACCCACCTTGCACAGCCACCAGTGAGAAGATGGCAGGAGATGGCCACCCCACAGCCATTCCTGATCCCTGTCAAGGAAGACCCAACCTCTGGAAGGGTTTCTCTTTCTCTGTGTCCCTCTGCTCCTCTCTCCAAGCTGCAGGGATTTCTATCCCATGTTCAGGCTGCCCCTGGTACCTTGACAAAGAGGTTTTCAAAGCGAGAAGAACTTCCTTAAATATTTCATCACTATATGCAAAACAAGGCATTCAGAACAGCCCGGGGCCTGTGTTGCTGCAGGGGAGAGAAGATTCGACAGATAGAATGTTTCTGCTCACGTCCGGTCCTCTGTGGAGCTTCCTGGGCCCAGGTGAGCTTCATCTGGCCATGAAGGTGAACATACAGACTGGCCATTGTGCCAGCTGCTCAGGCTGAACCAGGAAGGAACCAGCCTGCGTGCTCAAGATGGCAGGGGTCTTGCTAAGTCGTGATGCCTGAACAGATATTTCTGCACTCTGGCTCTCACAGGCCTGTCCCGAGCTTAGGGGAGGCCACCGCAGGCCTGGGGGGTAAATGCCCTGCCTAATTTCCACAGTGGGAGGAAATTCAGAGTTTCTGAGTCCATTGCATAGTTGGCATAAGAATATGGAACACTTGATTGCATGTGGGGGGAAGAGACTGGGGTAGGGTTTTCATTGGCTTTCTGTAACCAAAGGGATCTGTGATCAGATATGCTTGGGAAATAGAGGGTTAAAAAAAGTTGAACAAATTTCTTTTTATAGAAGGACTTTGCACCCAGAGCCTGGGAGATACTGATAGTCATTAAGAATCTCCCAGAAGTGAGCACAGGGTACAGGATTTCCCAGCTGCACTCAGAGGGTCACAGGCAGCTGTAACAGGGTGTCTCCCAGGACTGACACCCAGTAGGACCCACTGAATAGAGTGAAATGGGATCTAGTGGAAGCTCAGGAGAGAGATACAGATGTTCCCAGGAGCCAAGTCCCTATGAGGTCTTGGGAAACATGCCTCCTCCTCCAAATTCCCCACCCAGAAGCACCACCAGTGAGAAAGGGACATGTAATGCCCAAGCTTGGTATTCACGTGACATGGGGCATGTGAATGTAGGCAGATCATGGAGGACGCAGTGGGGGGTGCTCTGGAGTCCTCTCTGGGGACTCACGGCAGCTCCCAAGCACTGAAGACGCTGACATACCCTGGGCCCCTGGCACCCTGCCCCACACACCCCCTTTCCTCCCTGCTCTCCTCTTACTCCACTTACCAGGGCTTCTCAACCCCAACCAGTTTCTAAAGTGTCCCTGACACAGCTGTCTCTCAGATAAACACACAAGGCTGCTCTGTAACCACAGAGAAACAAATCTATGCTATCAGATTAACAAAACCAAAAAGCTTCGAAATGACCAGTGCCTGTCCCTACCTCTGTTAAAACCAGACCGTGTTGAGTCCAAGACTCCTCATCCTCTTCATGACCCCTCCACCTCTCAGTCCTTCTTAGCGGTCAGTTGCAACTCTGTCTGTCCCCAGGGTGGAGGTCCCCTTTGTCCATCTCCCCCCCCCCCGCCACGTCCCCTACCTCAGCCCCAGCTCCTTCTCTCTGATCCAGAGGTCTCCACAGCCCTCGGGCAGGGTTTCCTTTCCAGGTACAAGCTCTGGTCAGCCAGTCTTGCCATAAACACCAGGCAAAGCTCTGGAAACTCAGCCCCCGGCACCTAGTTCATGCTCACAGAAGCCCACATGTGCCAGATTTCCCCACTTGCTCCTCATCCGAGGACTGCAAGGCCTAAAAGCACTTCCTTCTTGTGAGGACTCAGCAGCACGTGTGGCCGGACCAACACAAGGAGCAGCCCAAGAGCATCAAGCTCATGGTTGATGTCCCTGTGCCCCACTCACCCGCAGATGTCTGCTCGGTCCCCACATGGCTACTTGGTGTGCTTTCTCCTGGGCTGATGTGCCCCTTCACAGTCTGCTCCTCAACAGGCTGAAAAGAAGTAAAAATAACATTTTAATTCATGCACTTTGAGATTCCAAAAAATGTTTTCTAGAGGTTCAGAATGTCATCATCTTTGAAGTTCAGCTAAGCCAGCTGCCTCACTTCCCAGAGGAGCTGAGAGAGAGTGAGAGCGCGAAGAAGGGAATCGGTTCTGGGAGGAGGGGTCTGCCAAGGCAAGTGTCTAAAAATACCAGATTTCATTATTATGAATCCATGAACCATTCCCATGTATGTGGTTCCTGGACACGGCTTTCTGTCAGCCCAACAGTGAGACTCGGTTTAGAGAGAAAACTCACAAACCTGCATTTACACAAGGAAAGCAGAACGACAACTGTACACACCGGACAGAAATCAGGTCTCTGCCTCCTCTCCCGGTCAAGCTTTGCTCACCAAGCTCCCACCCAGCCACCTTCACAAAAGCCTGTGACAGCTGTACCCAGCCATACCAGGGAAGGTCCAGAGATGATCGAGATCCCAGGAAGCCTCTTGTCCCTCCAGGTCCATGGGCTCCTATAGCCCCATGCTCTCCAAAAATGGCACTCTTCACACAGACAACATAGCTCTCTGGTTCCTGCCTGGCCCCCCAACCCAAGCACATGGAACTTAGCCATTGTATCCCCAGCCTAGAGGGCTAAAATGGATGGATGGACGCATGGACAGACAGGAAAGAGAGGGAGAAAGGGTGGGAGAGAACCCAGGCAGCCATGGCCTTACCTGGTCCCCTTGTCCCTCTCCCCCTCAAAAGGGAGCTAGGACTAAACAAACACAAGTCTTGGGACACTGCAACTTACCCAACACCCCCTGGGCCCCAGTCCCACAATTCCAGCACCTAGAGCCAACACGGGGGCCTCTTGCTCCTTTGCAAAGTCCAGGTTTGAGCCATTTCTGAGACTCTCTCTAGTCTGAGACTCTGGAAATTGGCTGCAAAATCCCATGCCATTCAAGCCACCTTCAGCAGAGAAGGGGAATTCACCAAGTCTTTAAAGCATTCCACTGTGCTTCAGGGCTAGGACTCAGAGAGATTGCAGGTCTGGACCCTCGTGTCCACAGACACTGTCTCCCTCTACCTCTCCTGAGTTCCTGGCAGGCAAGTGGCCTTCCCAGAAGCCTGCCTGTCCACCCTGAGCACGGAGCTGTGAGGCAGGTCCTAGAATTCCAGTGGGACCCGGAAACACCTGGTGCCGTGGCTGGGGCAGCAGGAAGTCTCCCCTCCCCTCCCCCAACAGCCCCCAGCTGGAGGTGGTTGTGTGCTAGAGGCAAACTGAATGATCTCATCTCAATCCCAGGTGGTTCTGCTGGCCAGCCCTCCCCTGGCCAGCTTGTCTAGCTTCCCTGACCTTGACAACCGCAGAAAAGCTGAGAACACACATGCACACAGGCTATTCATGTTCCCTGCCTGCATTTGCTGGGGCAGCCCCACGTGGGAGTAACAAAACCCAGGACAGAGACAGGATGCACACCAAGGACCAGCAGCCTGACAGGACCCTGACCATTTAGCAAGGAGAGAAGGAGCCATGGATGTTCTGTGGCATTCATCTGACCCCTCACACCCTGACAGCCTTCTCTCTCAGCACACACCATGGCCTGCTAGGGGAAAGCCAGGGACCTGCACGGAAAAGCAGCTCTAGGTTCCCTAGCCCCAAACACGCAGCAGTCATGCAGAGGTCACGGGCCCCCAGAGGTCAGCGAGGGCTAAGAGGGGCCAGGAAGATTTGGGGAAGGGAGTCCACAACATGGGTTAACTTTGGACAGCATTGCAAGGGGGTCATTCCAAATAGGAGAGCAGGGGCAGCCAGGGTGAGACAGGAGCATGCAGGGGCAGTGCAGGGGGCTGGGGGAGCCACCTGATTAGGCCTGCCCCACCGAGGGAGTGACCTGGGGCCTCCTGCTTCCCCCTCCCCCTGGCCACGGCACACCCCGAAGCCGGCACTTTCTCCTTCCCCCACCAGTGGTTCCCTTTCTCCAAGTGACTGCTTGGCAGCACCTTCTTGAGGGGCTTTTAGTGGCTTTTGAAATCTAAGGCTGGAGCCGCAAATGCCGCCTCACCAACTTGCTGGAACACTCCACCTCCCCAGAAATTTCTTCCAAAATGACTTTCTTCCACAAACAGAGTCTTCGGAGCAATGGGCCTTTTAATCAACAATTATTAAGAAGTTTTAAAAGTCACTTTTTAAAAGGCTGTCACCATGAGCCTACTCAGCTAGTTTCTCTCTTCCCAAGGGACTACCTGGCAGTGCGGGAAGCTCGCACCAGCAGAAGGTGGGTGGGTGGGAGCAGCTTTCATCCATCACCCAGCGACAGGCCCCTGAACCCTGGGGGGGTCCTCAGAGCACACGTCAGCAGCCCTGGCAGCACTGGCATGATTTATCACAGGCAGGACGTCCCCGTCGCCCGGTCAGGTTGATCTGTTTGTTGACTTCCAAATGCTTCAGTTCCTAGGGGCCCAGGGCCTGGTCTCCCCCACCTGCACACACAGGTGCCTGCTGTCACAGCCTCCCTCACCATCTCTGGGCTGAAAGCTTCTGCACTTGTGGCTCCAGGCCCAGACCCATATACCCAGCAGCTTCTCTGGCATCTCCTCCAACTCAAAATATCCAAGACAATGGATGCACCTGTGCCTGTTTCCTCCAGAGACGCTTCCTCCCAGCCTCCTGCACCTCAGCGGAAGGCACCACCTTTCCTGGGGCCGCAGCCTTGTAATCACCCTGGTTCTCCTTCTCCTCGCTGCCACACCGCCTCTGACTCCATCCAGGAGGCCCACAGCTTTCCTGCAAACCACATGGTGCCTACTCCCCCGGCCCCTCCTGGGTAGCAGCCCCTATCTCCCTGCACAGAGCCCTGGCGTCCAAACCTGCTCCCCCTCTCCCCAGTCCTTTCGCCTTCTCAAAATCCAAAAGTCAGCCACCCTTCAGCTCTCAGCTCAACATCCCCTTCTCAAGGAAACCTCCCCACCCCAGGAGCCAGCTCAGTCCTGAATGGTCTTAACACCCCTTCTGCCTCTTTGGAGTGCATACCCCAGGCCACCGAGAAATGCATTCACCAGTGGGGTGATGGTTTTGTTTTTATTGACTATCTGACCTCCCTGCTGGTCTTTGAGGCCAGGCCTGGGCTTGTTTTGTTTGAGGCTGATCCCGGGGTCTTTTCCACAACAGGTTCTCTGTAAATATTGACAGAATAAATGCATAATTCTGCAAATCCTAGGTAGGAGGTTGCCAGGAGCCTCTCCTTTTCAAGAAGGAAAGGAAAAGGGAGAGAATTTGGACTCCTCCTGTATGGGGTCCATTTCACCATAAAACCCATGCAGCTGAGAAGTCTCATTATTCTCAAACACAGGAAGCTAGAGAGATAGAATATTGCATTTAAAAATAAGTCTATGGCAAATGCAACATAACTGAGGGGAGCAAGAAGCTTTGTAATCCCCCAGGGAAATGTCTAGGTGCTCCCACCTCATTACACCTGCTGAATGCCGGTCAGCCTTCACAGAGCTGAGGAAGGGCCCAGCTGGATGCCTGGGTACATGTGAGATGAGGCTGACCAAGCTGAGGGCTCTCACATGGCATTTCTTCTCTGTCTGGGGTCACCAGTCTCCCAGCCCAGGCCTCTTCGTTTCTGTTTTGTTTTGTTTTGAGTTCTGGAAATGGGTTGCTCTCATTGCAACTGTGATTCCTTTGGGGAACCATCCGCCCTGCTTTCTAGATGGTTCTGGGGGGCCATCCATCATACTGCCCCAGCCCCAGCCTCTGACTACAGAGGTGTGCCAAGCTGAAACAATTACAGTATCACATCTCCCTAGATGTCACTGATCTATGTGGACACTTGACCCAGGAAGGTCAATCATTTCCATGTCCATATAGTCCTATATGGAGAGGAAGCTTGCTTCCCACAGACTTGCCAAGCTGGAGTCGTGTGAGCCTGGAGCTGCTAGCAGACATCATCCCTGACTGTATGAAGTGAGCCCATCTGCACTAAGAGAATAGGAGACCCAGACATGGATGAGCATCAGGGTGAGCAGAGCCAAGAGAAGGAGAAAGTGAGAGAAAGGGCATTATTTGTGTTGCTGGATCCAGCCTTGCCTGAATGCAGACCCCCTAAATTTCTCCACTACATGAGTTAGTAAACATCCCTTTTGACTCAAATGGGTTTGCCTATAATCAAGAGTCCAAATGAATATAGCCTTTATCCTCAGAAGCCCCCAAGAGAGACCCCTGTGCCTATGCATGAACTTGTCTCTTTCAACTCTATACCAAGCGCCTAAGATTACAGCTGGAGTATAAGACATGACCGTGCCACAGTGATACAGAAGAGAAATCTCAGTGGTGTCTAGTCCCTGTGCCTCTCCCCAGCCCCTGGGATATACCTTCCCCTGCAGACTCTGTGTTTCCATACCCCAGACTCAGGAAGCTCTGAACAGAAGAACTACAACGTCCATTTCCTAGGCCCAGGAGCACTTTCTGAAGTTCCAGCTGTTTTCTCCTTCTATATGGGGTAAATTCTCTGGAAGCACACCACTCAAGCCTTGCCAGCATGGTCAGAAACATGGTCTTTCTGGGTGGAATAGAAATGTCCCTCTGAGCAGTGCTCCCACCCATTCTACCCTCCCAATGATATACAGCCTAATGGAATCTGCTGGAATCCCCCAACCAATATTGCTAACTCCTCTTTATCTTCTGTTCTAAAAACCTGTCAAACCCATCATCTCCACCCCACAAAACAAATTTATTTTTTGAGTCATGTAGGAAAAAACTGAAGTTGAAATGCGGTGAGGGTAGAGGCTTTTGTATTGGTGTCAGGCATCTGTAAAATCTAATGGAGCAATTCTTTGACAACATTATCTATGTTTGGCTAATTTGGTGGAGGAGACAATGTCCTCTATTGAAAAGGAAAAACAGAATGCACAGTCCTAGAAAAGCAAAGAGTTGGCCCATCGTGGATAATTTGCTTCCGCTATTCATCCCACGGATAGGTACTCAATTAGAGAGACGTTCACAGGTAAATTTCCATTCATTCTTTTATTACCTCCACACATTCACTTTATCAATGAAATAGTCATTTTTTAAAAAGCTTGAAGCAGGGCGCCTGGGTGGCTCAGTGGGTTAAGCCGCTGCCTTCGGCTCAGGTCATGATCTCAGGGTCCTGGGATCGAGTCCCGCATCGGGCTCTCTGCTCAGCAGGGAGCCTGCTTCCCTCTCTCTCTCTCTCTCTCTGCCTGCCTCTCTGTCTACTTGTGATCTCTCTCTGTCAAATAAATAAATAAAATCTTTAAAAAAAAAAAATAAATAAAAAATAAAAAAAATAAATAAAAAAATAAAAAGCTTGAAGCAGAGATGCATGTCAGTAAACAAAAGGACAGGCTTCCTTATCACAGTATATTTTATCCTGATTATTTAGTCTTCTACTCCTCAGAAAGCTCTGCGACTAATTCACTCTCTCAGTCCCCTCTTACTAATGTTTTTCCTATTAATGCAACCCAGACTGGCTCTCTGATGAACTTCGGGAGTCAACCTTTCCTGAACTCCGTGTTCAGGGGCCTGGTCCGAGGGGCGAGGCTAGCTGGAGGGGAAAGAAAGCACCCCTGATTCCGAGGAACGTGGTCAAATCAGAGGCAGGCAGCCCAAGCAATGGGACCACAAAACCCACAAATGGTCTCCCGAGGGTGGCCACACAGGACAGAGACCGGTGTCCTGGCAGCAGCAGGCGTGGCTCACCGCCCAGAGGCACAGTCAGCTGAACGCCCCATGACCATGAAGAGAACTTCTCGCCGAGCTGCTTCTGCCAGAGTCAGCTCAGAGTACTGACTAAGCTCTTCCTTTGTGCAAGGTCTGGGGCTGAGTACTGAAGGCATGAGGATGCTGCAACCAAGGTCCTAGCCTCCAAGAAGGTGTCCTACAGGAAGAAAACAAGGGGCAGGAGCATCACCTCTCCCACAAACTCAGCTTCAAACGGGGGCTCCAACCATGGACGGTTTTTCTTCCAGGATGATATACAACTTAAAAGATTCATGCCAAGAGGCTCATTCTGGAAAAAATCTTTCAAGCTCAGTTATGAGCAGCACAGAGGAACACACCAGGGTCTGAACACATCTCTGACATCAAGCGTCAAGGAAGCGCTTTGGTTCATGTTATGTAACTTGACTACACCACAGTACCCAGATATTTGGTTAAACACTATTCTAGATGTTTCTGGGAAGGTACTTTTTTAGATGAGATGAACATTGGAATCAGGGGCAGTGGCGGGGCACCTGGCTGGCTCAGTCACTGAAACATGTGACTCCTGATCTGGGGGTTTTAAGTTCAAGCCCCATATTGGGTGTAGAGATTACTTAAAACACACACACACACACACACACACACACACACACACACACTTTAAAAAATCAATCAATGAGGGGACACGCGGTCAAGCAGATTATTCTCCATGATGTGGGTGGGCCTCATCCAAACAGTTGAAGACCTGAACAGAAAAAGACTGAGTTCCCCTGAGAAGAGGTGATTCTGCCCACTATAAGAAGCCTTTGGACTCGGATCTTGCAGCCCGCCAGACAACCCTGCAGATTTTGGCCTCGCCAGCTTCCATAGTCACGTGAGCCGATTGCTCAGAGTAAACATCTAGGGAGTTAAGCTCTCTCTTCAAATACAAAGCTCCATTGTAAGAGCCCCTGGAATAAAAAAAAAAAAATCTGTCTTATCATCCATCGATAAGTAAGAGTAAATATACATATTCTGTTTCTAGATAATACATCATAATTTTTATTTCTTTTACTGCAAACCTGGTTTATTTCCATGCACAACAATGAGAACTAGAACACCCGATAAAAAAGGAAAGCAGTCTTCTGTCAAACAGAGAAGATCAAGATTCTTAAGTCACTGGCTCTGGGACCTACTACAATGGAAGACTTGCTATGTTGCTTACAGATGTTAAGCCTCTTTACCTGATGGTTCAGCAGGCTTTTCAAACATGTCTTCCTGTGGGGCCGACTTTTCTCATTCCTTCTGATAGCCAAGCTGGTATTCCAGATAGCTTATGTTCCTCTTGTATTTACCCAGGAACTTTCTCAGAAAGAACATATTCTGTGTGTGTGTGTGTGTGTGTGTGTGTGTGTGTGTGTGTGTGTGTGTTCTATTTCTCTGGAGAACACTGACCAATATACCAAGTGGCAGAACTCCGCATATTCTGTGGCATGTATGGTGGAAACCACCCACCCTGACCACGTCAGGACGTGAGGGAGATTCAGAGCCCACTCAGAAAGGGCTGAAGTTTCAAACCTGGGGGAACAGGGAATGGGAGCTGCAGGGGAAACCAACATGCAGGAAGGAGAACAGGCATTCCATATTTTCAACACATATATCCACCTGTCACCTCTGACTAGGGACGAGGGGCAGGATCTAGACGCTGAGTAGCTTCTAGACTCTGCTATCATTCTCATGCCTCAGAGCTGCTTGGAAAAAAAGCAAACAGCATTACCTTGAGTCCAAAGCGTGGGTACCAGGAAGGCATATGCCTGGCCTTGGATCCCAGGTTAGATGAAACACCCAGTGAGGAAAGCCTAGGGGCCCACCTGCAGAGCACCAGGCTTCTCACCTCCTCCTCTCCTCTGACCCGGAGAGAAACTGGCTCCTGGGGCGGCTGGGTTGTCCACACCGGGAGTATCGGCTTCCATTACCAGTTATGCTGCCCATAGATGGGGGAGTCATCGTGGGGAGAAAATGTTTATTTTTCCAAAGCAGGGCTTGGAAAAAACTGGATGAAGTAAGGCATCCCCTGTGCATAAATGAGAACAAGTACCCCCAGGTGGTCCTCCAGGCAGATGTTACCTGAAGGAGTCTAGTCCTTACAGAGCCCATCCAGGTGGGGGCAAATCCCAGGCTGGAGACAGGCCTTTTGAGGGCGCTCCAGGAAACGGTTGAGGTGTATGGGTTGTCAATCACACTCTTGCTTCATGAATATGCACAAGTGTCATGGATATTCATGAGCATCCCATCAACCTAGCAACAAGAACAGGATTCCTTTTGTTGTTAAACAGCCTCTTAACACCAAGCAGTCTGGTGGGTCAGGAGAGGAGGCTGCAAAGAATGTGCACTTCTCCCCTCTCTGTTCCTTGGCCTCCTGACAGCAAAATGGGGCTAATATTTATTACTGTAGCTAAAATGCATGGCGCCTTTTAGAGGAAGCTGCTGTGTTCCAAATGCAAGCATGACCCCATGAGGGCCCTCACCACCCCCTGCTATACAGATGGAGACTGTGTTCAGATTGCACTTCTGTAAATAGAATTCTACTTCAGAGACTTTTTCTTAAAACATTCTTTTATGACTGGCTTGTATGGGGTCAAGAGGGCTCCTCACACTTTAAACGGAGGACTATTGCAATAATCAAAGCGGGTGTTCTGCAAACAGACGCTTAACCAAACAAGGGAAAGTGCAAAATTCACAGAAGCTGGTCATGCTGCCTCTTTCCCTTGGAACTCTGCTCCCTCTCTTTCCACCCGCTGACTGTTGCCCCTGAAAGCCAGTGAGAAGGCTCAGTAACCAGAAAAGAGCTGTAGACCCATGAGCTCTTGAAGCAACACGGGAAATCAGAGGCCTTTGGTAAGCAAGTACAGAGGGAAAGAGAACCATAGGGTTGTCTCTTGAAGCCTCCGTGGACAGAGGGTCACGTCCTCTCACTGCAAAATCCAGACAAAACTAAGGGAGGCCCCGGTCACATACTGTGACAGCGCCCGCTCACGTAGGAGTCCATCTTGTCCCTTGGTGGTAAGATGGTGTCTTTTTGTCGTGCTCCAGATGGCACTTTCTGGGAGAAACTTTTCAGTCTCCACCCTGAAGCCTGCCCACCCCCAGCTCCACCCCCAGACTTCCTGCACTCGGCATCTACAGATACCGTCTTCTCACCTCTCATCTCCCCACCCCTGCTTCTCCACCCACCAGACAATATGAACTCCTTGAAAGGAGGGGTTTCCCTGCCACACAGCCTCAAATATAGCCTTGCCAGTTACACATTGAACTTCATTTTTAAGACCTGAAATATGAAATCCTCAGCTGAGATTTTCTTTCTTAACACAGTCAAATATTTAACTTCTCCCTCAGATTCTAAACTTCTCTAAATCTTTTCGCTCACAACTAGAACACGAAATCTGGCCATCTTTAAGATGTATCCCATTTCCAATAACACAGCATGTGGCTTTCCTAACCAGCCAGGGGGCCGAGGGTTCATGGAAACCTCAGGATGAGATTCAGCAAGAATGGACAAAAGTGAGGAGCATCTCCATGACAGAACAGGCTCAGACCGAAGCCATGTCATTCAACCCCGGGGTACATGTGTTAAAGTGCTGTCTCCAGTCCCGATGAGACAAGCCAATTAACTGCCACCAGACATGACTCTTGTCGTCTTGTCCTCAAACCCATCCAGGCTTGAGGGCCAGTGTGGAGCTGGGAACCAAGGAGGACACCTGCAGCTGGAAGACCAGATGTTAAGAGACCTCAGTATAAACTTTATAGTATTAAAAAAAAAAAATCAAAAAACTGGGAAGTTAAGTGTGTTATCTTATCTGGTATCCTTCAGGATGACTTTGAAAGCCTGATGGTGATGAAACAGAGTCTTCTGGAATTTTTTTCCCTCATGCCTCCTCCCAAGTCATTGAAAGATGTCAAGGAAAAAGCTGGCTCTCACTCAGCTGTCCCCTGTGTGCTGTAGCCGGGGCGGGGGGGGGGGGGGGTACAGAGAGCCCAGAGCCTCAGGACAACTCAAACACCCCCAGAGGCAAGCCTGCCCTTCACTCCTTAGCAGCCCCACCCATGCAATGAAACCTAACAGAACCTGCAGAACAGACGGGGGAAAGTGAATTCAGTGAAACTGCCAGAAGTGTTTGGTCTGCAGGATACACAGTAACTTCTACCTCGGTCTGCTGACTTCAAGAACAATCGTTTTGAATGGGTGGTGTCAGCTCAAGTACCAAGCTCAGAGGCAAGAGGGACATTTCTTAGCAGTATTTAAAACCACCTTGGAGGGCAACACGGTGCTGCTGACAGTGTTTGGGGGAGGAAAGGAGGAAGTGCAGGGGTGGATGAGGGGAGGGAGTACAGGGGTGTTTCTTGCTCACCCCGAGTGCCATTTGGCATGTTCCAGCAGCCCCTCCCGGGTCTGCATTCTGCTTTCAGTAAAGTTGGTCTCAACAACAAGATCTGGGGTTTTAGGAGTCCAAAGGAACAATGTCCACCCCTAATTGGGGGAACACCAAAATTTTTTTTAAAAAACTCTATAAAGAAGTCCCAAACGATCAGGTGGCCAGATGAGACCAGGTGGCAGCACAGAAGGGATACGGGGGAAGGAGCCTGAGGCCCACGCTCATGGTGAGCACTCTGTGATGGTAAAGGGCTAAGTAAGAGAAGCATTCCCAACTTCTCTCCCTTCCTTCCCACATGGGGCTACCTGGAAAATGGAAGGTAGGGCTCACTCCTTTGCATAAGGTTCCTCCCAGTCCCGTCAGTCTCGACTTAAAGGACACCACTGGTTTCCACTCAGTCCAGAGACATGAACTGAGCCCCTGTTATCCACCAGGCTCAGAGCTAGGGTCGAGGCCCACCGTGATGCACAAAGACAGGCTGGGGCTGCCCCTGTGGCAGTCTGGCCAGGCTGGTGATGGAGACATTTTGTAAATAATTACACGACGAGTTTCCATGCACTCACAGTAGGGACAGGTGCTTCAAGCTCTAAGAGGGGCCATGTGCTTGGTAGCCACTGTCCCTCCACAGACTTGGCCAACCCTTGAGAGCAAAGAGAGCTTGGGAATCACACCTGAGGCCTTCCTCTGCATGGAGCTGCCCATGAGGGGCTTCTGGTTTCTGAGGATCTGAATCCGGGGACCACACTGACCTGGGCCTCGATTCTTGGGGTTGCCCCTCTCACACAGGACACCTAGAGGCTGGTCCAGAACCTCAAGGCTCTCAGATCCTCTGGTCATCCAGCACAAGCTGCTCAATGCCCTGTCTCCAGCCCTACATACCTCTCCTGGACGTGACAGCCATTGTGCTCGTATTTCACAAATTAACGTGCTTTCCCATCACCCCATGCCAGATTAATCAGCCTCAAACATACCGTGATGTCCTCATTCCACGCCTCAAAAGTGCTACACTAGTTTCACAGGGGCACCAGCGTACCCAGCCATGTTTCCCTTACACACCCACATAAAACCACTATTTTGGGAGGCAAAAACAAGATGTTATTGAGTTCTGATGGAGGTACTTACCAACTTCCCTCATTTACCTAAATTAGACCTCTTCAGAAGTCCTTTTTCTCCTCATCCCTTGGACTCACCCACATACACACACACACACACACACACACACACACACACACGTTCACTCCTGTCTCTAATTTGGTTTCCTACCTAGAAGGCCATCTCCCATCTTAATTCCCTGCCCTTCAAGGCTTGTTCCGGGCCTGCCTCTTCCATGAAGCTTTCCTATATTGCTCTCATAAGGCGAGACCAGGCTAAAATCCCATCCTGAACAAAACCTGCTCCCACAGCATGCCAGGAACAGTAGGAGAACTGCCTGACACATCCCCAGAGCCATGGCCTCTTCCCCACTCCAGCCTGAGGCCTCCCTGGGAGCTCCTCAAACACACTCATTGAACGGTCAGAGACAGCTCACAGAAACTGAGGCTTGGAGCTTCCAACATTGCAGGTTTAGCTTCTACACCTTCAGTCAAGTATGTCTTCCCCTTTGCTCTACCTCTATGCACTGGAAGGCCTGAAAGCACCCTCCCATTCCCTAGCTACCCCAGAACCCTGGAGGTCCTGTCCAGATCTGTACCTTTAAATGCTACATAGGTGCCCATGGCACTGCGTTCCACATCACAGGCGTGGAACTTTCCCCCAGCTCTACCCGGGGGCATAGAACAAAGACCCTCCTCCTTGTGTCCACACAGAACATCTAAAGGAATCTTTAGCTTGACTTGTCTGAATTGCATTCTTGATCCTCTCTTACTTGCCACCTTTTGCAAAATTCATCCCTCCTGAGGCTTCTCTATCTTAGTAAAGGATACCACCCTCCATCTAGCCAGCTGCTCAGGACAAAAACCCAGGGGTCATCCATGATGTCTCTCTTTCTCTCACCTTCCAGAGCCAAGCAATTAGCCACTCCAGGCAGTTCTCCCTCTCGAATCCAACCACATCTTTCCACTTCCACGGCATCAGGTGGCTCACTCACTTGCATGTCTTGCCTGGAAACACCGCCTCTGGTCTTCTGGCTTCCAGGCTCTTCTGTTGTCTGTCCTCAAAAGAGGAGCCTGAGTGATGGTTTCACTCCCTCCTCAAAGCCCTCCAGGGGCTCGCAGAATCTCCTACACTAAACCTGGAATGCCTCAATGTGGCCATAGGCCCCATGTGATCTGTCCTTGACGCTTCTCCAGCCTCAGTTCCTATCATATGGCTCCAGGTTAGTCTTGCGCTCCTCAAACACACCAAGCTAGGTCAAGCCTTGGGGCCCTTCCACTAGCTGATCTGTCTGCGAAGAGCATTCAGCCTTCACATCTCCACAGGACGGGCTCCTTCTCATCCTTCAAATCTCAACTTGGATGCAATCTCCTTGGATCACCCAATTTAAAGGAGCTGCCTGCAAGCCCCCACATCACTTTCTGTCTCGCCGTCCCAGCTCTGTTCTCCATCCATGCCACTCTCACTCCCTCAAAGCATCTTATTCTTTTATTTAGGCACCTGTTTATTGTCGGCTCCCAACACTGGAGGGCGAGCTCCAGGAGGGCGGGAGCTTATCTACTGTGTCCACTGCTGCATCCCAGTGCCTAGGACAGTGCCCCACACTTACGAGGTGCTTCATAAAGGTCTAGTGGAGATTTCCTGAACTCTGTGATGTGATCTCTAGGCTGGGTTCTGCAAAGTTATACCTCTGGTCTGAACAAAGGGAAAGCATAAGCTGGGCCGGGGTTTCCAAAAGCAAGTTCATGGGAGATGCCTCCCCATGGGGCATCTCATCAATGTTCTGCTGATGGGATTTCCAGGAAGAGCAGACTCTTCCAGAGAAAAGGAGAGGTCAAGACGGCCAGAGAGCATCTCCGGCAGAGAGCCATCCTTATCTCTGGGGGAAGTCATCATCCCCCTGTCCAATAGGGGGACAGCTCACCTCCATGCTGTACAACAGAAACATAATGTAAGTCACCAATGGGAGCCACAGATGTAACTGTGAATTGTCTAGGGACCATATTTTAAAAAGGAAAAAAGAGGGCGCCTAGGTGGCTTAGTCGTTAAGCATCTGCCTTTGGCTCAGGTCATGATCCTGGAGTCATGGGATGGAGCCCCGCATCGGCCTCCCTGCCCGGCGGGAAGCCTACTTCTCCCTCTCCACTCCCCTTTCTTGTGTTCCCTTTCTCGCTGTGTCTCTCACTGTCAAATAAATAAATAAAATCTTAAAAAAATAATAAAATAAAATAGAAAATAAAAAGGAATAAAGAAACATGGAAAATTAAATTTAATAATATAGCTCAGTCGGTTAAGCGTCGGGCTCTTGATCTCAGCTCAAGTCATGATATCCGGTTTGTGGGATGGAGCCCCACATGGGGCTCTGCACTCATCAGGGAGTCTGCTCAAGGATTCTCTCTCCCTCTCACTCTCTAAGGGAAAAAAAAAAAAAAAAATATATATATATATATATATATATATACATACATATGTGTGTGTATATATGTATAGCTTATTTAACCCAATATAACAAAATATTATCATTTTAATCAATATAAAAACTTAATTGGTTATTTCACTTTCTTTCTTTGTATCCAGTCTTCAAACTCGACCACAGATGTTACACTCACAGAACATCTCACTTTGGACTAGCCAAATCTCAAGTGCCCCATGGCCGGTGGCCACTGTCGTGGACAGTGGAGGTTTAGAATCACTGAGCTCTTTCCCTGTGGCAGCCTGAGAAACACATTATGTCAAATGCAGAACGCATCTTGTTCTCCTGTGTTGAATCTTTTTACACAAAGACAGTTTTCCTGCATTTGATTAAAACACAGAGTCTGCATTGATTTTTCTTTCTTTTCCCTAAATTTCTGTGACAGAACCCTTTGCAGGGCCTCGAATTGGCAGCATGTGTAGGAGGCGACCCCCCCCCCCCCCAAAAGGGAAGCAGCGTTTCCCCCTGCGGCGTTGTTGTTATCAGGCTCCTGTCCTCCCGGCTCCTGGTCCACCAAGAGACTATCACCGTTTATTAACTGACTTTAATAGGGATCTGTTTCTAATAGCAGAACTAATGAGTCCTATAAACCCGTTGCAAAGGGAGAGGGTAATTCCACGGCAAAGAGAGAAGAGGCTGATTGGGAAATCTGAGAGTGTGCCAGAACCACACACCTCCCTGTGAACAAAGCCGACCCCTGCCTCCTCAGCCTCTCCTACCACAAGCTTGTTGTCCTGGGGTAAACTCCACACCACGGGGGCCGTGAAACCATGGGGTGTCATCAACAAGGACACAGATAGCCTGCTGAAGTGAGAAGACACAAGCTGACACTAATATTCCTTGTGCCTGCCCCTGAGAGCGAGCCCAGCGTGGGGAAGAGCAAGAAATACAACTGGATTTAATACAGGGAGCACTTCTGGGGCTGGCGGGGCCTCGGCACCAGGCTCAAACCGGGAAAGCAGGAAATGGAAGCCCAGGCAAGATGTGCAGCCTCCCCTTGGGGATTGTGAGGAAGCCACACAGGATGAAAAAAAGCAAAACTTTCCAGGGTTCAGCATACAGAACACATCCTGCTTTTGAAAACCAAACTGGGCAGGGTTGGCGGTGGGGAGGGAGGGGGAGATTAACAGACAATCTTTACTCCATGCCAGGAGCCCTCCCACACCGGGGACAGCGAGACGTGCAAGCCTGGGACATGTGTCATTGGGAAGGGAATGGTGAGCCACCCACAGGAAGGCTACAGACTTCCGTCCCCCTTTCTTCTCTTTGTGACATTCTAGGGAGAGAACGCTCAGATCATTTCAAGGCGCAGAAAGTAAAGCTTCCCATCATCAAAAGAGGAGGCCAGAAGGAGCTCAGTGAAAAGTCGAGGTCGGGAAAATAGTAGCCAAAGGAACTGGGTCAACAGCAGAAGTCAGGGCAGTCCGCAAGCAGGGGTCAGGGGTACATCCACTGCCAGTGTCATTTGGAAACATGGTGTGCGACAATGACAAGGAGAGTCTCCAATTACCTGGAAAAGGTAAGGTACACCCATGATGAGGAATAACTAGAGTGTCGTAAGGCGAGTTCTGTACCATATCTAAGGGACTGCATTTTCTTCTGTTTTCCTCTTATTCATCTCCTGTTGGAGATGGCTTGTTCCAGGAGCTTCTCAATCCCAGCTGCCCATGAGAACAGGGGCCAGGGCCTCACCCAGACCACCGCCATCAGAATGTCCATGCAAGAGGCCTGGATATCTGTAGGCAGTGCCAACATGTGGCCAGGGTTGAAAATGACCACTTGGGACTCCTGCGTGGCTCAGTCAGTTAAGCCGCTGCCTTCAGCTCAGGTCATGATCCCGGGGTCCTGGGATCAAGTCCCGCAGCAGGCTCCTTGCTCGGCAGGGAGCCTGCTTCTCTCTCTGCCTCTGCCTGCCACTCTGCCTGCTTGTGCGCTCACTCGCTCTCTCTCTCTCTCTGACAAATAAATAAACTCTTTTTAGAAAACGACCACTCGAAGAGACTCACATAAGACCCGTGGCTGAAGAGACAGAGAGAATATCAACTCTGGGACCAGAGAAAGGTCCAGCAAGTCAGCCACTTGTGGGGTCACGGGCATGGTAGAATGGTGGGCTCCTCCCACGGGGATGGTTCCAGCTCTGACTCGGTCAGGCGGAGGGTAGTCTTCAGTTACTCTCGACTAAATCTTAGAGTTCAAGAGAATTAAAAGTCAAGTGCTTCCTGATTAAATTATTTCTGTGGGAAGGTGCTCACTTCCCATTTCCTAACTCAGGCTTGGAAGCCTGGAGGACGTCTACTAGCTTATTCATGTTTGAAAAGTAGACTGAGACATTCACCTGGGCTAACCCAGGTTTCAGTGGCTTACGGGAGCAGTGGACAAGAATACTTGAAGTAAGAGTATGCCCCCAATGCAGATTATGGCATCATCATGGGGCTGATTGCCCAGCCCGTGTGTTGTTCTATGCCAGGCTTCCCACAGTGCAGGACTTCAGGATGATCTGGCCAGCTGACTTGAAACCATACAGTCCCAGGCCCTGCCCCCAGATTTACTAAAACAGAATGTTTAGCAGTGAGGTTTAGGAATTGTATTTTTAAAATATTTTCCCAGGTACTTCTGGCACAGAGCCAGATTAGGAAACCTCTGGTCAGTGCTCCTCTCCTACCCCCAGGTAGGGAAAACCTAGCTCATCGTCCCTCACTGCAAAACTCTGAAAACTCCTTTCTGGAAAGAACACCCAGAATTGTACCTAAGGCCCCAACCCCTGCAGGGCTGGTTGTGCAATCTCAAGCATCATAGAAGCCAACAGAGCCTGATATGTGCAAAGGCCTGGAAAATCATGTCATACAAAACCTAATGAAGGGTTTGTTACCCATTTCAGAAGAGGCTGGGAGGAGGGAAGTCAGTGGGCCTCTAAGCAGCCAGAGAAATTTCCCTAGAGCCTTTGAGAACACTGGGATATGCATTCGGGGAAAGGAGAGAGCATCATCAGCAAGGTGGGAGGCATGGCAAATGCTGAGGGCAGAAATATACACCCTGGAACTGGCCCATGTGAAGGAGAAGTGTTCTCCAGACAGATGGGCCCCAGGGGGAATGGCTGGTGGTAGGGGAGGACCTGGCACTCTGGGTCTCTGGAGCCCTTCTGAACACACGGTCCCTGCTCCAGCTCTCCGGGACCACCCTGGGGAGAGGCAGAGCCCAGAGGAGTGTGTCAGGTGGGCCATGTTAGTGCTTAGGATGCAAGTTGTCTCAACTCTGCTGATTCAGATCCAAGGTTTGCCAAGTCTCTGACTGCTCATCATGACCCCCCTCCTAGAGATAAAGAGCCCAGGAAAAGCCATTTGCAAAGGCAATGCTGATCCAGCACTCCACCAGAGCCTGAAGGATGGCCCATTGATTAGCTCCCAGGCCGTGCAATTCTCAGATAACCCAGGATGGGGCCAGGGCCCCCGCTTCCCTCTGGAGGGTCTCAGCGAGCAAGTGTTAGGAAGTTCAGCCACTGAGCAGCCGATAAAATATCCTAGCTCTCCAAACCCCAAGGGTGTCATTCCTAGTGGAAAATAACATTATAGGCTGGTGTTAGGTCACTGGATAATTAGGTAAAATGAATGACTAACTAGACTTTAAAAGCCACGAGAGCAACAATGCCCCAGACTGAGGCACTGACCCATCCTCACTTATCTGAGCCCCAGAGATTTAGAGAGAAGGCCAGAGCACTTGTGTTCTGGGGGGCCCCAGGGAGGGCCTGGCCCTTGGTGCTTAGCTGAAGCTCTAAGCTAAACTGGGAGAGGACATTAAGACCCTCCAGGCCCCATGCAGCTCCCTGCTGCCCACAGATACCCAGGCCCAAGCCCCCCCCTCACATGCCCTTTCCAGCAGCATCTCTAGCACTCCCTGGGCCAACCTGAGGAAGCAACAAACACTTCTAGAAACATACCCTCTTGTCATGTTGCTGTCCACTACCACACTATGTGTTGCTTATATTTCTATTATTCTCTCATGAAATCTTCCCAATAACCCCATAAACTTCAGTCTATTATCTTCTCCACTCTACGGAGGCACACATGAAGACATGGGTCACACCTCAGGGAAGGGCTGGAGCCACAACTTTTTACATTGCTTTGTGTGATTCCATGGCCATGCTCTTGTCATAATTAATGGGAGTTCCACTGTATTGAGCAGAGTCCAGTCAGAGACTGGGAAACCAAGCTAGATCCTTCACACGGAGGAACTAAACACCACACATCACCCACATGGAGGCTGGGACAGCCAGGAGAAGGTGAGGTAAGTGACCCAGAGAGTAGGAAATGCAAGAAGCCAGTAGCTCTCCAGGAGCTGGGGATCACAAAGGGAGGAGATGATATCACCCAGAGGTGAGAGGAGAGGTTCCAATCCCAGGAGTTGGGGGCACAGAGGAAGGCCACCACAGGAGCTGCCGCACATGGCAGATACCACTGGAAGAAGGAGAAAGAGGGTAAGGAAGACTAGGGCTTCCCTGACCTTCCCGCTTCCTGGACCTCCTGTGGGCAGAACTGAGCAGGAGATCACCTGGAAAGGAAGCCAGAAAAACTATCCATGGACTCTGGGTCCAGGAATACAGATGGTAAGCTGAGCTGAGAGACGAAAGTGGAGAAGTAGCAAAAAAATCCATGGTGCCCAGCGTGGTACCAAGTTCTTTCCAACCTGCTGCCATAATCATCCCAGCAGCCCCGTGTGCTGACAGCATGGACCGTCCCTATTTTAGAGTTAAAGAAAGTGAAACTTGAGAGGCCACACAACATGCTCAAGGTCCAGCAGAATTCAGATTTCAACCCACATCCTAACACCAGGTACACAGGGAACCAGTATAGACATGACAAATTTGCCCTAAGAGCTGCGACCCAAGGACCTCATGGCATGTGGAAAACTGGGGTGAGTCACCATCCCCATGGTATGACCTGGTCACTCCTGCAGGGAATGTGAGTGTGGGGCTGACTCACATCTCGCCATCCACAGCAGCAACCAGAACCAACCACGGCCAGTGGCATTTGTAGTCATCAGCCCACAAGTCCACATGGGGCTGTTGGCCAGGGAGGGAGCCCTGTGGCGGAGCCGAGCCACAGACCAGTGTCTGAGGGCCAGGGGCTCTCCACTTTGGGTGCCTCCCAATTTCACCCACCCCTCAAACTCCACTAGCTCTGCACACAGCAGATCAGGCTACTGGAGGGAGGAACTGGCTGTGACACCGGGGAACGCAACCAGGCTAATTCCTTGGAAACCTCCATTAACTTTACTACTTCTGTGTAAGTGCCTCATTATAAATAATGATTCTGCACCATGGAAATACACTGCCAGAATCTCCCGGTGAACATAAACTTAAATCCCGCTCCCATGGCCCACTCGTGAAGCATTCCATGCTAGCCGCAGAGGTCTGCAGACAGCTTCCCCTGATTCCAGGACAGCCCTGAATGCCATCCACCCTCAGGAGCTGGTCCATGCACCCCTACACCTTCTCCTGCCCCACACCAAATTCCCTCTCTCTCCAGACTCCTTTTCTGGAAGAAGGATTTAGACCTCAGCTGTGAGCACAAATAATTCCCCACTCATCTTAGAAGCGGGCTCAGCTTAGAGCAACCCCTCACCAGCCCTTCCTTTGCAACAAATTCGAAGAAAAGATGCTTCTGAAGACAAAAACACACACAATTCCCAGAAAGATCAACAGGATTTCTGGAAGCAAGTAGATTTGCCCACCCGTCACACTCCGCTTCCTCCGTCCTTTCTCGATGCCTCTTTCCCTACCTGTTGCTTCCCTATCTCACTCACTCAGTGAACACTGCCCTGCTGCCCAGAGGAGACACACCAGGGTGGGAACAGAAATAGTTTCTGGGTGCAGGGCCCCTGGGGAGACACCTTCCCCCCGACAGTCTTTAGGCAACAGGTCCCAGTGATGCCCAGAGCTCTTAGCTAGAACCCTGCTTCTTCACTCTCTGCTCAGCAGCAGCTGAGAAGCTTGAGTTGTCACTGCTGAGCTGGCAGGACCCTCTGTTTGGCCTCCTGGGATGCACACCAGGTGTCTCACCCATGCCCCCCCCCCACAGACTGAAGAGCAGCCCTGAGGGGCCCCTAGATCTGCAGGCTCTAATTTACATGTCTGTGTCTTTGTGCTCATTACTTGCTAAATTCACGACAGGCAGCGCTGGAATTGCAGGCAGGTTTACGTGACCTGAGAAATTCAAGGTACATCCAAAGATCAAGATGAAATTGGGCTGCCCACACGCATTGTTCTGGATGAGACATCCTGTTTTCTAACAGCCAATTCCCACCTCAGATTGAGGGGAAAAAAAATCTGTAGATGTTTAGCATCTAGCTAAGACAATATTCTTCCTTGAACAAGAATATTCCAACTGGGGGACCCAATATAAGCCTCCCCTGGCCAGCACCTCCTTGTTGATCAACTGAGTGTTGACAGCCCCCCTTCCTGCCCTTGGAAATGGACTGCAGCCAATCCTCCTAGAAGCCCGAGCCGACATGCACTTCCAGCTCCACTTTCAGAGGAGGAAAATTCAAATCAGAGGCAAGGTGACTTGCTCAAGGTCACACACAGCAGAAGACTCAAACTCCAATCGTCTCACTCCTCATCCTCTTCCCAGCTCAGCACAGCTCCAGTCCTGCGGCAGCGTGACCCAGGTCAGCATGCCGAAAGGCTGGCAGTTGCTAAGGCCACCGCCCCTCTAGATCACTTCCCACCAGGTGTCCCCTCCCCCGGAGCCCTTCCCCACGAAGCCACAAGGAGAGCCCAGCTGTCACGCTGCATTTCTCTGCACTTGTTTCCACCTCCCTCATGACCTCAGCTTCACCAGGATGTTCCTTCAAATTAGATCCCAGAAGAAACTTCAAGGCAAATTCCTCCATTTGTGATGTTTATGGAACTTGGCATTGTTTATGCGATTAGAGTGCTGTCAGATGCTAGTGAACATTCCTCCCGGTTCCCCCTACATTGGTTCTCTTCCCCTCTGGCAGGAAGCATCCCCAGGACCAGAAGTTGTCTGGTACATGTGTTAGCTCCTCGTGTCCTCCACTTGATGGACATTGGTTTCTTATGGAACGTGAAGGTTCTTTTGCTTTCAACCATTCCCAGCCTGTGAGAGGCTTACCTTACAGTCCATCAGCCTCCATCCAACAGAGGAAGGAGAGGGAATTCACAGGGACCACAACACTCCACCAAACCAAAAGCCACATGCAGCCTGAGCTTGAATGAGTCAGTATTCAGACTTAATGATTGACTTTTCCAGGCAACTGAAGAGTAATCCACCAACCCCGTGGTCATCCTGGAGCCCAGGATGAAGGGGAGACTGAGACACATAATATCTCCTTCTTGCTCACTGTGGACTTCTCAACTTGTTAGAGAGAAAAAGACATATAAACTATTAGAGAACAAGGCAATGTGTATTACAAAGAAACAGTGTATTCTGACCAAAAGGTGCTATGTTCAGAGTCTGGCAAGGTTGGTAAAGTTTAAGATCTGCAAGGATGTCCATAATAGCCAAACTATGGAAAGAATGCAGATATCCATCGACAGATGAACAGATAAAGAAGATGAGATATATATATAGATATATATATAGATATATCTACCTACATATATATATATATATGGATATTACATAAAAAATGAAATTTTGCCACTTCCAAGGACATGGACAGAACTAGAGGGTTTAATGCTAAGCAAACTAAGTCAATCAGAGAAAGACAATTATCACGTCATCTCACTGATATGTGGAATTTAATAAACAAGGCAGAGATCATAGGGGAAGAGAGGGGAGAATGAAACAAGACAAAAAAAAAAAGTGAGAGGGAGACAAACCATAAGAGTCTCTTAATCTGGGACGCCTGGGTGGCTCAGTTGGTTGGACGACTGCCTTTGGCTCAGGTCATGATCCCAGAGTCCTGGGATCGAGTCCCGCATCAGGCTCCCAGCTCCATGGGGAGTCTGCTTCTCCCTCTGACCTTCTCCTTGCTCATGCTCTCTCTCACTGTCTCTCTCTCAAATAAATAAATAAAATCTTTAAAAAAAAAAAAAAGTCTCTTAATCTTAGGAAACAAACAGGATTGCTGGATGGGAGGAAGGTGGGGGATGGGTAGCTAGGTGATGGACATTGGGCAGGGTATGTATTGTTGTAAGTGCTGTGTGTTGTTTAAGACTGATGAATCACAGACGTATACCCCTGAAACAAATAATACATTATATGTTAATAATAATTTTTTTAAAAAGATCTGCAAGGAAGCTAGAAGAGACACCACTGGTTTTATCTGAAAGCTTTGTTTTCTGAAAACTTGTTTTAATGCTTCCCTCTAAAAGCTGACTACCAGCTATGTTATAGGCTGTTGTCAGACTTTGGAGAATCCACAAGGAAGGGAAGGAAAGAAAGAAAAAATTGTGGAAATACTAATTAAAGGGAGAAAGCCTCTCTTTGAAGAACTTTCTTCTGAGTAGAAACAGAACTTCCTGAGGGATGCACAATGACCTCTTGACCTTTCACCTGGTTCCTGCCACACCTAAGCTGGAAAGAGACCCTCCCTAGGACCCGGGGACACCAAGGGAAGAATCAGATGGTGGGTGAGATGAGCAAGGCAGAATGAGATGTCCACACTCCAAGGCTGGAACAAAGGATAGAGTACAGCAATATAAGCACCCTGAGTTTCCACATAGAATTGTGTATATGAAAGCCAGGCTCCAACGGAGACAAAGCAAACCAAGAAACCAGGAAGAAGCAGGGGTAGAACTGTCCACGCAAACATGGTTCTCCCTCAGCCACAGCACAGAAGCGACCCTGGGCAGTGGCCACCCCACGAGAAAATCTACTCCCAGCCCTGCTTGTGTCCAGGAATGGCCATGTGACCAATTCTCACAAATGAGTAAGAAACTGTGAGTGTGCCTTCTCCACTCTCTCTTCCTTCCAGCTGGGCACTGGAAACAACACAGCCTTCAGGAACAGGGGAGCTCAGAGGAGCAGAACCTGGGGCCCCTGAGTCCCCGGGTGCGGAAAAGCTGCCCGCTAGCCAGGAACATCAATAACAACAATGCTGCCACTGGATTAAAGCCACTGACATCTGGGAGTTTATTATTTCTAACAGTAGCACTGCCACAACAAATACAAAACCACAGTGAGTTATTCTACCCAAGTCCAAGTCTGACCAAGCCGAGATTTGTCACAGCCGCAGATGTGCAAGAAGGCGCCAAAGCATGTCTATTTCTTCAAAATCTGCCCCAAGTTGTATAGCATACTTTTATGTAAAGCAACCAGCAAGTGCTATAATTTTTTTCTACAAAAAAAAATGTAATTTCTAATCAGAGTTATTATGTGCAAGCAAATCATTCTAGTGGATTTAAGCAGAAAAGAACTGTATCTTAAAACACTGAATCGAGGGGCACCTGGGTGGCTCAGTAGGTTAAGTATCTGACTTCAGCTCGGGTCATGATCCCAGGGTCCTGGGATCGAGTCCCGCATTGAGCTTTCTGCTCAGCAGGGAGCCTGCTTCCCCTTCTCTCTCTGCCTGCCTCTCTGCCTACTTGTGATCTTTCTCTCTCTGTCAAATAAATAAATAAAATCTTAAAAAAAAAAGAAAGAAAAACACTGAATCGACAATGATGACCTACAGATGCTAAAGCAGTGGAACAATCGAAGGGGATCTGCATGTTCCGAGGGAGCCAAATTCGTATCCATAGATCACTTGCTGCTGGAAGGAGTAAGGTCCAATTTTGTAACAAGGGATTCAGGATGGCCCCAAAGGAACCCACCGATCCAACCAGGAGCCTTAAAAGTAGGGACACCAACCCCACAACATGGCATCATGTCCAGATATTCTTGCCCAAACAGTTAAACCTGAATCTAATAAGCCTCTAGAGCAATTTCTGTTTTATGGGAAGGGCAGGGGACAGAGGAACACGCAGAGACACCACCACCAGGAAGTCATCATATGAACCCAGAATGCCGAGAGCTTCCATAGGACAAGCAGGCCAGTTTCTCTGGCAAAACCAGCCGATGACGTGACGTGATTCTACAATGAAAGAGACCTCTGAGACAGAAAAACTATATGCAGTGTGAGCAGGCGGTGGATCCGGACTTAAACACAACTGTAAAAAAGCATCTTGAGACCATCAGGGTTAAGACAGACTGGATAGTAGGTGGGACTGAGGAATTACTGTTCATCTTGCTAGGTAAGATGAAAATTGTCAAGTTACATTTAAAAAAAAGTCCTTATTTTTTAGAAATTCATGCTGAGGTATTAGGAATGAGATATTCTTAAAATTCTTTAGGTAGAAAAAGATAAAGTGGAGAGAAATGATAGAAAAAAAGGGGTGAGGGACAAAGTTTAATCATTGTTGAACCTGCCCAGTGAGTAGGTAGAGATCTATTATGTGATTTTTTTTCTAACTTTTGTTTATGGTTAACATTTTTTTATAATTAAGAATGCTCAGTTAAGGGGTGCCTGGGTGGCTCAGTTGGTTAAGCAACTGCCTTCAGCTCAGGTCATGATCCTGGAGTCCTGGGATCGAGTCCCACACTGGGCTCCCAGCTCCATGGGGAGTCTGCTTCTCCTTCTGACCTTCTTCCATCTCATGCCCTCTCTCTCACTCTCTCTCGCTCAAATAAATAAATAAAAATCTTAAAAAAAAAAAAAAAGAATGTTCAGTTAAACGTCTGCCTTTGGCTCAGGTCATGATCCTGGGGTCCTGGGATCGAGCCCTGAATCAGGCTCCCTATTCAGTGGGGAACCTGCTTCTCCCTCTCTGTCTGCCATTCCCCCTGCTTGTGCTCTCTGGTTCTCTCTATCTCTCTGTCAAATAAATAAATAAAATCTTTAAAAAAAAAAAAAAAGGAATGCTAAAAGCTCCCACAGTCCCCAGAAAGACCAGAGAGCCAGCCTTGGAGGCACACTACCAGGAACAGGTCCTCACATCTACTCCAGAACTGGTCCCAAAAATCCACCACTGAGGGCCCAGTGCCAGGTGCAGACATGTTGCTGGAGCCAGCCCCAGTGCCCAGTACAAGACCCTGCCACCATTAGGACCACCACCTATTGTCACAGCCAGTGGTCTCACCGGACTGGATCCAGACGGTCTCTTCCTGCACCCTGGCTGCAAGGGAAACCAAAAGTAAGTACCTGGCATCTTCCACTCGGTATAGCAGGAGAGGCTCCGCTCACAAAGCAGAAATGCCCCTAAAAAAAGGGGGTTCAGCCTGGGGCACCTGGGTGGCTCAGTGGGTTAAAGCCTCTGCCTTCGGCTCAGGTCATGATCCCAGGGTCCTGGGATCAAGGCCCACATCGGGCTCTCTGCTCAGCAGGGAGCCTGCTTCCCTTCCTCTCTCTGCCTGACTCTCTGCCTATTTGTGATCTATCTGTCAAATAAATAAATAAAATCTTAAAAAAAAAAGGCGGGGGGGGGGAGTTAAGGGAGTAGAAGTCCAAAAAGATAGACAAATGACCACCATATATATGTATATAAAAACACCTGAGTGACATTCTGTGCCCACACCTGTGGCTCAATCCTTGGCACTAAAAGGAAAGGACCCTTCTTTCTGCAAAATCCACGCTCCTAATCTGGGTCCCTCTACTCATGTCCCGGGAAAAACTTGGACAACCCACACAGGGCTCAGGAGTACAAAGGGCTTCTGGCATGTAGCCCTATATTTATGACTCAAACTACTAAGAGAAGCTTCCTAGAAGTGAGCCATCAAGCACAGGGAAGACCTGAGCTGAACTTAGTGGAGGGTTGGGGGAGAGAAGGAAAATGAAAAGTGAAGAGAAAATAGGGGAGGACATAGCTCGGGTGACAGCCTGTCCTGGTTTCCTGGGACCACCCAACTTAAGCCCATTGTCCTGGCATAATTATTAAGTGTCCCCTTGAATTATCCAAAAAAACCCTGGTTTGGACTATGAATAATATGGGCCACCATGAAATAGTGCAAACAGAATTTGGGGGTGTGGTGGGGGGTGCTAGGAAGAGCGTGCCCCAGTGGGCAGCTGAGCACATTTGGGGAGAGGGGGAAGGGTGCTGTGGAGGAAGTGCCAGGCTGCATCCAATGGGGCCTGGAAGCCACAGGGAAGAGCTCCTCCTCCTTGCTGGGAGCAGTGGGGAGCCAGTGAGGACTCTGGAGCAAGACAGTTACAGCCACATCCTGACAAAGGATGGGGCATGACATACTGGAGACAAGGAGAGCAGCCAGGAACCCGGGTTTGGGAGCGTGTAGTGCAAGGGGAGGACGACAAAAGGCAGGGTGTCAGACACCAAGCGCCTTACAGGAGTCTGAGGGGCAGGTGAGAAGGCAAGAGTGAAGGCAAGTGACCAGGGGCGGGGAGGTGGGGGCACCCGTGCACATTTCTGAATCAAACCTGCTGCCCTCCTTGAGGGATGGAGACACCTTCCCTTCCAGACTTGGCGTTAACAGAAAGAAAGGGAAAAGCTGATGTGACAAAACGCTAAGAATTATGTCTTTGATGTATGAATACTCCTCGCCCCTTTAGACCCTCATAAACAAGAGTTCACCGCAGACTCCCCTGGCATGTCCACGATGCACATCTTCAATAACAAGAGGTCTCCGAAGGTAGATTTCCTCTTACAACTGAGGGACTATTTCCATTTTGAGGGGCTGAGAGATGCTTTCGATTAATTGTTAATTTAGCCTTTTGAGACCTCAATTTATATGCAGCATTGACCAGTGTCTGCAAACAATCTGAGCAAAGGAAGGAAGAGGTCCTTAGGAAATTAATGTAATAGTTTCAGCTCATTACTAGAAGAGTTTGTTCTTAGAACCCAGGAACTTCATTCATTCGTTCAAAATCGCTCTCAAATCCAATTAAAATCGGAGGTCACAAACAGCCGCGGTGTTTACTTCCTCATTAGGAGAGGGGAGAGTGGACTTCAAAACTGCAGAAGCCTAAGGAGGTGAGGAGAGAGATGCATGAATTCCACGGGTCTGCCACGAAGCAGGGGGGCGCAGGCCGCAGGACTCCAAGGACTGCCATGGAAACACAGCTCTACAGTCCAAGGAAGGCACGATTTCAAAAAGAATATGCACCCCATCTTTAAGAAATAGTTTTGAATTCCTTCAGCTTACATTGGTATCCTTTCTGGGGACCTATAAACTTTAATTCCATCTAAAAAGAAGCCAATAAAAGAAAAAAACAAATAATTACCCTCCCAGAGAAAAGCCAAATGTCTACACCATTGGGAGACCTAACTGGAGACCAGGTGCTCAGGAACCAGACCCAATGCCCTGCAGGGCTGAGAAGAGCAACCACAGAGGCAGTGTGGTGCCAGAAACAGAAGCCTTGCCTCCCTCCACCAAACCGGAGGCCAAGAAAGCCCTGCTTGGCCAGGAGCCCATGGGCCATGCAGGCCAGTCCTCTCCCTCTCTGGGTCTCAGGTCTGTCTGCTATAAAGTGAGGGGCTGGTCTTATCTTTGGAGGGGGGTTCTGATCAAGGTCAGCATGCCCCTCCAGGTCTGGGGTGGGGGAAGTGCTCCTGATCCCTCAGAGGGCAACCTGCCCCTGGGGTAAGAAAGGGCCTCCAAGGTACGACCACAGCTTCCCCCCTGCCAAGTAGTCCCTTTTTTTGTCTTACTTACTAAGTTTCCTCATAAGGTTTCATTTTTTAATGGTTTCACTGCTAGACAGATGTTTGAAAGCCATTTCCAGAGTTTGATGATAAATATTCACATACGTTTTCCTGGCATTGGGGGCCTCTGGGTGGCTCAATCGGTTGAGTGTCCGACTCTTGATTTCGGCTCAGGTCATGATCTCAAGGGCATGAGATGGGGCCCCACACTGGGCTCTGTGTTGGGTACAGAGTCTGCTTAAGATTCTCCCTCTTCCTCTCCCTTTGCCCCTCCCTGCCTGCCCCTGCTCACACACATGATCTCTCTCTCTTAAAAAAAAAAAAAAAATTAAAAAAAAAAACTTCCTAACATTAAACAAGAAGTGATCTGTGGCTGTGGCTCAGCTCCATCAGAGAAGTGACAGTCTTGAGGCACAGAAGGCCCTGTGCCTTCCCAGGACATGCTAGAAGTCTCTGCCTGTGTGCCAGCCACTCACCAAGACGCTCACTGCCACACTAGCCGAGCTCAGCTGCTCCTGCTTGAAGCACACAAACAGATGCTGGAGACAAGGGACAGGTGGACGACGGCACAGACAAGGCACAAACCCCTATCCTCCCTGCCAGACTGCAGAGCCCTGTCACCTGTAAAGGCTGCAGTGGTACATCACACCTCAGTCCAGGAGCCCCACCAAAGACAAATCCCCAGCTTCAAGGGACCCTGCACATCTGAGAACAGAGCAGCAGCCCAGACACCAGCCCGTCCTACCCCCTTGTCCCTAAATCACTCATGACAACTACAGAGCAGGGGTCAGCGACGGCAGAGATGGAGGAACCTTGTGCCCTGGTCCCACCTCCCCATTTCATGAACAGAGAGGATGAGCACACACAGGGCCTCAAGCCTCCCCACTTCCCAGTTCCCAGGCTGCTTTGGGGGACGTCCACCCCAGAAGCCACCAGCTTGCTCCCTTCTCAGGGCTACTTATTGGAACAAAAAAAGACCAGGCCATCTTTTGCTCAAAATGTCCCAAGACCAAGAAGAAGGTCTCCCAGGAAGTACCACCCTCTTCAGTCTTGAATCAGGAAATTCGTTTCAAAGCACTTCTCAAGCTGGTCCTTACATCAATTCCACCTTAGCACAAACCGGCTTCTCATTGGAATTCCTCCTGCCACCACAGCCATTTACTACCACACTGACCTTTGCTTCTAGGTTAATTATAAATAGTTTTGCCTATTGGAGAAATTGAACTGAATTAGCTGAGTTTTAATCTCTCATCAATAATTCAAATGATCATTTCCCACAAACGAAAAATAAAGCTTTCCAGGATGGATGGAGCAGATCCCTCAACTCCCAGAGAGGCTTCGCCAGGCAGGGGCAGGGGCAGAGCCTCTGGAAGCAGGTCCACAGCCTCCCTCGGCGGGCCCATGCTTGATTTCCCTCAGTCTGGACTGGACGGATGCCAAGGAGCACGAAGGATGTCCCAGGCTGGTCCGGCCCTGTCTGACAGCCCATTAGCCCCAGCTGTCGGAGACATCTGCCTGCTCTGATTATCGTCAGAGCCACGAAGACGCGATGGCCCCCGGCCTCCCGCTGTCTCCCCCTGAGCTGAACTGTCAGCAAGCGATTGGGCTTCCACTTCGAGGCACTCGGAAGCCATCCCCAGCTGCTATTTATAACCTCCCTGTGAGGTCACCTGCCAGGGAAGCTTGGGGGGGGAGTGGGCCGCTCTGGGGCACAAGGCCCCAAACAGCACCAAGTTCCCACTGCTGCCTCCAGGCGAGAAATAAGCCAGCCTGGAGCTGAGCAAAATCCATTCATAAATCATGCATGCAACATCAGGTCAGCTTTCGCCGTGCTGTGGAGCTGGGGACTCCAGGGTACCTGAGAAGGACACTGAAACTGTAGCAGCTTGTGATGGCGTGGGTGTCCTTGGAGGCCTGGAGACATGACTCCACACCCACGCCACACACTGGACAGGATGGTCCTGGATAACCAGAAAGATGCCTCTAGAATTGCAAAGGAGCTGACAAGCCACGGCCTCTAACGTGAACTGAGCCACCCCGCTCTCGGGTCCTGGGACCGGCCCTAACAATTCAGCACAAACTGAGTGACTTCCCACCACAGAAACGTCGTCTCTCAGGGCTGGACCCCAGAAGTCTATGATCTGGCAGGGCCTTACTGCCTCCGGGGGCTCTACGAGAGAATCTGTTCTTCACCCCTGCCAGCTGCTTGTGGCTTAGTGTTCCTTGACTTGGGGCCACATCCATCTGTCTCTGCCTCTGTAGTCACACAGCCTCCTCTTCTCCCATCTGTGTCTCCTTCCCTTTATCTGTCCCAACTCTCCTTCAGCCTTTAGTGTCCTTAGAAGGACACTTGTCACTGGCACCCAATATAATGCAGGATAGTCACCCCGTCTCAAGATCCTTAACTACATCTGCAAAGACAACTTTTTCCCAAATAATGCCACACCAACAGGTTCCAGATCTATGGACAGAACTTTGGGGGGCCACCCATTCAACCCATGACACACTGCACCGATGGAAAAGCAAACAAAAGAGAATGGCATTGAGATCACAAAGCTCTGAGTCTGAATCCCACTGCTATCACTCAATAACTAAAATCCAGTCCTTTCTTAAGATATCACCAACACCCAGTTTGAATCCAATAAAGGGCCCAGCAGGGCGGTGATCTGCGAACAGGCCTTGCCCTCCTTCTCTCTCACCACAGAAGGCTCAACGGCATGCTCAGTGACAGTCCCACCCCAGGCCCAGATGGGAGTGAGAGCTTCATGTGTCCTGCAAGATGGCCTGGAGCAGAGCCATTTGCTCCTGCAACCCTAGGTCGCAGCACTCTATCTGTCACCTCTCACGACACCTCGTCTTCCTGGGCTCCGGAACCTGGCTGCCTGCCCACATGTTTCTGCCTCAGAGCCCCCAGCAATGCCGATAGGTCTCCATCCCAGCTTTGTTTGCTTTTAATTACTAAGCCAACGAAACAAGCCCCCAGCGCAACCTTGTGCGCGCACACCTGGCCACCTCTGACAGGTAATGAATCGCTCAGCCGTGTTCAAGGGCAGGCCTTCCTGACGGCAGGGGGGCAATCGACTGAACAAAGTCAGGCTGAGCTCGGAGGTCAGAGCATATTGAACAGGGAGTGTGGTGCCCTACCCCACGAGCGCCTGGCTCCCTCGCGCTGTCCCCGAGCGCAGCTGACATTGACACGGGTATAGTCTCAGAACTCTGTGTTTCTGACAAGGAGGATTGATTTCTTGAGGAAAATGGAAAGTGGACACTGAGCAAATACTCTCTTATATATCAGCACGGAGAGAGAGATTCTTTAACATCACTTGTGAGCAGCTAGTGAAAGGAAAGTCAGGTTTTTCTTCAAGCCAGGAAGAAGATAAATGAGCGCAGAGACCCCTCTTGCATTATTTTATTCCACGAGATGAACAGACCTCCAGAGCCCTGAGTTTCTTCTCTACCACCCCACCCTGTATTCTGAACCCTGCACGCAAGGCTGGTCACACAGCTCCCTGGAGCCGTCCTCAAGCAGGAGGTGGTCGTCCGCACTGATCCAGGGGTGGCAGCAGGCAGAGCAGACAGCACAGATATGGGGGCAGGGGGGCAGTTCCTGCAGGGCTCAAGGATCAGGATTCACCTCAAAGCCTGAGAGGTCAGCCACAGAGGGGCACATCAATGTCCACCTCAGTATCTATCCCAAGAGGCTCGAAACAGCATGGCATCTCCTGGGTGACAGCCGTAAAGGGAAGCCAGAAGGTAGTCCATGCCAACCCTGGTCCCATGTGGACCTCCCCAGTGGGCACAGAGTATTGGGTATTGGTGACACGTGGTCAGCTTTTAGTCCCCCTGATGCACATTAACTGGAACAGAAAGTCAAGAGGAGGGCGATGGCCGAGAAGAAGGCAGGCTTTGTGTGAACTGACAGGTCAGTCAGCTTCCTGGAGAACCACAGACACCATGTCTGCGAGGATAAAAGGCAAATATGCTTTGGGTCCTGTTCTTATAAAAAGTAGAAGGACATATGTAGAAGTGTGGATTCACACGCACGCAGGCACACACACACACACACATACACACCTGGAAGCTTCTCTAGAAGGCTATACCGTGAAGTGTTAGTGTCTCACCTTCTGTGGTAGGATTTGGGATTTGTTTTTCCTTGTGCTTTGTCTGTATTTTCCAAATTTCCTATAATGTGCATCGTATTATTTTTACAGTGTGAAAAACTGCTATTTTTTAAACTGTACAAATGCGAAGAATTGGCAATTTTAATAATTCTCATATCCCTGCATCCACTCTGGAAGAACAAATTGTAACAGACTGCGCCTAATTAGATTATGGGGGGAAACTCAGCCAATTGTGTGCAGGGTACCAGGGGCACCATGATCCCCCCAGACCAACTGGGAGGGGGCACTGGACCCTCCATTCTCCCCCCTGCAAATGCTGGAGCCCCAGCACTGCTGTTGGTCCCATTTAAAAATAACCAAAAGAACCAAAAGATTTCACAAATCACTTAGTCCATACAGCTTTCTCCTTGAGGATACTCATGCAGGCTTCCAGCAAAGATGACACAAAATAACAAGACAAATGTAGTAACTAATACAAAGTGCTTGGTTCACTAAACAAAGAGCTTTTGATACTGTAACTCAATTTATGGTGGCATAATAGGATCTGAGCGGGCTAAGAGGAGCCATATACAAGGGATAGGCAGCCCTGACAGCTGGGGGGTGCGGGGGGGCAGGCAAAAGAGCTTCTCAAGCCCACTCTCCTCACAAACAACCCACCCAGGACCTCAGAAAGGCGCGGTCCCCTCGGGTGAGACTCTGGGTGTGGTTTCGCTTTGCTCCAGGAAAAGACTCAAACGTTCCTTGGTTAATACTGGGACCAATCCAAACCGAAATTCCTTCTTCCGAGTGCCACCCTCACCCATTCATTTAATCAGCATCTACTGGGTACTGAGCACCTACCATATCACCAAGGTGAGTCTGGGGAGGACTCTGACACAGTTGTCAATGCTCAGGAATTCACAAGCTGACAGATCCCTTCTCGGTACTGTCAAAGGCAGTGGAGACAGGGTCTAGTGCTTCTGCTTTCCCTGCTGACTCCGGATTCATAGAAAGGAGCCCCAACTGCTGCTTCCCAAAGGCCCAGCCTGGGGAATGATAGAAGAACTTCCTGGTTACTCTTCCTACAAAGTCTCATCTCCCCTAAGAGGCCATTTCCAGAGCTCTGGTGCCAAACCAGAGGAAGAAGGCCTTCCCAGAGTCCCTGCCCTCGAGTTGATCTAGAGGGGCCCCGTTATCTTTCTTCCCTCTTCGCAGCCATGGTCCCTCTGTCACTGGCATCAGTTCACCTTTGTAATGAGAAAAACCTCTGGGTCTGCATGTCCAGCACCCCACCCTGACGCAAGGCTCCCATTGAGGCCTTGGACAAGACCCACTCCCTCTGAGGGGCAGAGTGTCCACCATCATAGCCTGGGCTGCCTGAATGGAGACAGAGGGTTGGCCCAGCTCTGACCCCAGACACCCTTCAAAGAATTTCCCAACATGACCCCAAAAGGGGGCTCCAGTGGTAAGATCAAAAGCACCTGGCTGCTTCTGTGGGACAGTGGGGCTGATGAGATGGTCATAGCAACAGAGAGTACTCATTTCATGCTCAGGCCTGTGTGCTGAAGTTGAGGTCAAGGCTTGGGGGCAGGGGGTGGGGAGCTGGAGCAACACAGTGATGTGCTAATCCTGGACCCAGCAGGCTTCTTGAGCATGAATCAGGAGGACGAGTCCAAGTCAGTCTCAGATAAGCTAATCACATGGCACTCTGTTCCCCAGGGTGCCCACCTGGCAGGAATGGAAGCAGCTTCCAGAGGCCCTGCCAGGGGCCTAGGCTGGGAATGCTGCCACATGGGGGAAGTGGAGGGCCACGACTGCCCACCAGACAGATAAGGCCTTGGGAAGGGGACTCTCCCCTCTGCTCTCACACTCCCCCTCTATCCCCACCCAGCCTTATCAGGGAGGGAGGGGAGCACAGAAGGACAAAGCATATTCTCACCAAGGGCGATCCCCACAGATAATCATCCCCATTTCCCTGAGGAGAAAAATGAGGCTTAAAAGGGTCAGAGCAGGCACCTAACACTGGCCTCCTGATTTTAGTCCAAGGTCTCCCTTCTCCTCAGTGTTCTGCCACCCTCTGCGGGAGTCCTTCTCCCTTAGGTGAACATTTGGGATGCTGGGACATGGCTGAGCCACCCTTAGCCTGACACTGGAGCTTCCTCAGGGACTCTCCTCTCTACTCCCCTTCACCCATTCAAAAGCTGGGTCTGGGAACTGGAACTGTTCCCCACAGTACCCATCACCCTGTGGGACCCTGACAAAACAGA
The DNA here is from genome assembly GCF_002288905.1 of Enhydra lutris kenyoni. Taxonomy (NCBI): domain Eukaryota; kingdom Metazoa; phylum Chordata; class Mammalia; order Carnivora; family Mustelidae; genus Enhydra; species Enhydra lutris. Next base: position 6,485,017 of record NW_019154089.1, on the reverse strand, counting down.
TCACTTCTCCGAGCCTCAGTTTCCCCACATAAAACGACCAGCTAGAGAAAATGTCATCTCAGGGCCCCCCAGCTCTACCCCTACAACTCCAGGCACATCTGGGAGGTGTCAGGACATGTCAAAGTGCTGAAAGGCATGGGGCTGGGACCTCAAGAGACAGGACCCGTTTCTTTGCCAGCACTCTAAGAGATACTGAAATGGGAAACACAGCCCCCAGCTCAAAGACCCCACGGTCTTGCTAGGCAGACGAGAGAACCCATGACAGAGGGTAGCATCATTCTTAAGCCCAGAGAGTGCTCTGAGCACTTCTGCAGGAGGTAGCAAAAGAACCAGGCCCCATCGATGGGTGCATCTGGATGGGCCAGCGGGCAGGAATCACAGACAGGAGAAGACCACCAGCAGAGACCTGGAGACAGCAGAGAGCACCAGGGGCCGGGGCCACTGGAATCCATGCACACAGAGACCTGCTCTGCACTGCTAACTCGAGGAAGAACGAGAGCCCTACACTTTGAAGTTACCAAATTCCTTTTAATGACTCTTAAGTGCTTCCTTACAACTTTCTATAAATCTACCAGCTCATTCCTGTCCCAGAACTCCACACGCAACCTCATTAGGAGGCAGTAAGTGGTGGGAAATATTGATACTTCTGGCTAATAGTGTTATTAATACCATTACCATTCATATCACCTCGTAAACAACTCTTATAAGACATTTAGCATGGCTAAGTCCAAATGAAGATAATACTATTGCTAATTATATCTCTATAAACTTATTTTATGGCAGGGAAGAAGGGCTCTTATATCCTCTGATTACTCAGTTGCCAGAACCATAAGGAAGTAGGCAAGACTTCATGAAGACGTGCCCTCTAGGGATGATTCATTACGAATAATTGTGGTTGCAAAAGCACAAGAGCTTTGAGGAGATTTTTTAAAAGAAAGGAATTGTAATTTGTAGGAGGGAGGACAGGGAGAAAACATCTCAGGCAGCCAGAAAGAAAGAGGCCAACTTGGTGGTATCAGCTGCTCGGGAACCACCTTGCGGGGGGGGGCTCGAGTTCCCTCCCTCTCCATTGTGTCAGAGGGACAGAAAGTGGCCCAGGGAGGGCATACCCAGCTGTTTGTGGTGTAAATACAGCAGGGTCAGGGAGAAAAGCGAAGCTGGGTCTGCAACCCATGGCAGGGAAGGAGGTGTCTCAACCCAGAAGCTCTGAGATCACTTTTTGAAATTACTCAACATTTCTCATTTACTTAATAGTTTACTTAGCATTTCTGGACTTAACGGGGGCTTATCTGAAGCTGGTGGAGGGGCTTACAAGTTGTCTTAGGAAGCAGTGCCTGCCCGCAGAGTTCCCCTCCTGTATTGTTTGGCAAACAACATTCCCAGATAAGGGTCAAAAAACGCTTACTCTAAAGTAGGCTGTGAATAAGAAAATAAATGCTTTTCTTTCTCTCTTTCTAGCTGAGCTCAGACAATTTACAGTATTAAATGTCCCCTTGTACTCCGGAGAACTAGAATTGATTTTTTTTTTCTTAAAAGTGCTCATTGGGTTGCTTATAAATTTCTCAAGCTGTTGTTACCAAGCTGTAAATTGCAGTTATGAGAATAATCACAGATCGACTGCAGTCATTCTGAGAGAGGGCCAGGTCTGCACGAACATGGGCAAGTCAGGCTTTGGACAGACATTTAGAGTAAATTATCTTTAGTTCAGATCCAATTAATTAAGAATTGGTGGATCTCAGTACGATGCCAGGGAGAAGTTTACCTTCCCTCTGTCTGTGGGGTAGTCGTTAATGCCAAGCATCAAATATTTCCAGTTCTCCTCCTTTTGTGCAATTCTTCATCTCCTCCTGAAGTCAGTCAAGCAAGCCCACAAGACTTGTTTTGGCCAATGAAATGTGAGCGTGAATATCACGTATTCATTTCAGGTAGGGGCTTTAAAACAAGTGTCAGCAAACTTTTCTCACAAAAAGCCAGATAATATAGATTTTGGCCTTTGTGGAACATCTGGTAACTGTCATAACTACTCAGCTCTGCCGTTGTAACAGGAAAGCAGCTGTGGATACTCTGTGATCAAATGGGTGTGGCTATTTCCAATATTTGTGGACAATATTTGAATTTCATATGATTTATGTATGTCATAAAATATTATTCTTCTTTTGACTTTTTTTAACTCTGAAGTTTTTAAAAATATTACTACACTGCAGAATATAAAAAAACAGGGGTGACCCAGAGGCCATAGTTGGCCAACTCCTACCTTAAGAAAATCAGTGAGGGATTTGCTATACCTCCTTCCCCTGCCAAGATGAACATAGAAACATGTGTGGAGAAGGAGCCTCTATCAGCCAAGGCCCATGAGTGCCTATGATCAGTTCCCACTGGACATACAGAGTGAACAGGAAATATACTCTTGTTTAAGCCATTGATATTGTTTGGTATTTGTTACTGCAGCAAACCTAGCCAATCCTGTCTGAAACTGGTACAAAGGATTTTTCTAACTGAATAAGTAGAGCAGACAAAATTGCAATCTGAAAGTATTATTAAGAAAAAAGACTTTTCAGGTGGGATGGAGGAGTCAAGATGGCAGAGAAGTAGCAGGATGAGACTACATCAGGTAGCAGCAGATCAGCTAGATAGCTTATCTAAAGATTGCAAACACCTACAAATCCAATGGGAGATCGAAGAGAAGAAGAACAGCAATTCTAGAAACAGAAAATCAACCACTTTCTAAAAGGTAGGACTGGCGGAGAAGTGAATCCAAAGCGACGGGAAGATAGACCGCGGGGGGAGCAGCCGGCTCCCGGCAAGCGGCGGAGCAACGGAGCACAAAATCAGGACTTTTAAAAGTCTGTTCCGCTCAGGGACATCGCTCCAGGGGCTAAACTGGGGTGAAGCCCACATGGGGTCAGCATGGCCTCAGGTCCCGCAGGGTCACAGAAGGATCGGGGGTGTCTGAGTGTCGCAGAGCTTGCAGATATTAGAACGGGGAAGCCAGCTACAGAGAGAGAGCCGAGGAGTGAGCTCTCAGCTTGGGGTTACTTTGAACTGGTCGCAGGCTCGGTGAGCTCGGAGCGCGGCCAGAGGCCAGGGTGACGGGAGTAATTGGGCGCTGTTCTCTGAGGGCGCACTGAGGAGTGGGGCCCCGAGCTCTCGGCTACTCCGGGCCAGAGACTGGGAGGCCGCCATTTTCATTCCCATCCTCCGGAACTCTACGGAAAGCATTCAGGGAACAAAAGCTCCCGAAAGCAAACCCGAGCGGATTACTCAGCCCGGCCCATGGTAAGGGCAGTGCAATTCCATCTGGGGCAAAGACACTTGAGAATCACTACAACGGGCCCCTCCCCCAGAAGATCAACAAGAAATCCTGCCAGGACCAAGTTCACCTACCAAGGAGTGCAGGTTCAATACCAAGGAGAGCAGCGGAATTCCAGTGGAGGAAAAAGCAGAGCACGGAACTCATGGCTTTTTCCCCATGATTCTTTAGTCTTGCAGCTAATTTTTTTTTAATTTTTTTTCTTCTTCTACTAAATTTTTTTTAACTTTTACCCCTTTCTTTTTTAACATTTTTAACTGGTTTTTTCTTTTTTATATTTTTTCTTTATTTGTTTTCTTTTTTTAATTGTTTCTTTTTTTCTGAACCTCTTTTTATCCCCTTTCTCCCTTCCACAATTTGGGATCTCTTCTGATTTGGTTAAAGCGTATTTTCCAGGGGTCTTTGCCACCTTTTTAGTATTTTACTTGCTCCTTCATATACTCTTATCTGGACAAAATGACAAGGCGGAAAAATTCACCACAAAAAAAAAAAAAAAGAAGAACAAGAGGCAGTACCGAAGGCTAGGGACCTAATCAATACAGACATTGGTAATATGTCAGATCTAGAGTTCAGAATGACGACTCTCAAGGTTCTAGCTGGGTTCGAAAAAGGCATGGAAGATATCAGAGAAACCCTCTCGGGAGATGTAAAAGCCCTCTCTGGAGAAATAAAAGAACTAAAATCTAACCAAGTTGAAATCAAAAAAACTATTAATGAGGTGCAATCAAAAATGGAGGCTCTCACTGCTAGGATAAATGAGGCAGAAGAAAGAATTAGTGGTATAGAAGACCAAATGACAGAGAATAAAGAAGCTGAGCAAAAGAGGGACAAACAGCTACTGGACCACGAGGGGAGAATTCGAGAGATAAGTGACACCATAAGACAAAACAACATTAGAATAATTGGGATTCCAGAAAAAGAAGAAAGAGAGAGGGGAGCAGAAGGTATATTGGAGAGAATTTCCCTAATATGGCAAAGGGAACAAGCATCAAAATCCAGGAGGTGGGCACCTGGGTGGCTCAGTGGGTTAGAGCCTCTGCCTTCGGCTCGGGTCATGATCCCAGGGTCCTGGGATCGAGCCCCGCATCGGGCGCTCTGCTCAGCGGGGAGCCTGCTTCTTCCCCTCTCTCTCTGCCTGCCTCTCTGCCTACTTGTGATCTCTGTCTGTCAAATAAATAAAATCTTAAAAAAAAAAATCCAGGAGGTGCAGAGAACCCCCCTCAAAATCAATAAGAATAGGTCCACACCCCATCATCTAATAGTAAAATTTACAAGTCTTAGTGACAAAGAGAAAATCCTGAAAGCAGCCCAGGAAAAGAAGTCTGTAACATACAATGGTAAAAATATTAGATTGGCAGCAGACTTATCGACAGAGACCTGGCAGGCCAGAAAGAGCTGGCATGATATACTCAGAGCACTAAATGAGAAAAACATGCAGCCAAGAATACTATATCCAGCTAGGCTATCATTGAAAATAGAAGGAGAGATAAAAAGCTTCCAGGACAAACAAAAACTGAAAGAATTTGCAAATACCAAACCAGCTCTACAGGAAATATTGAAAGGGGTCCTCTAAGCAAAGAGAGACCCTAAAAGTAGTAGATCAGAAAGGAACGAGACAATATACAGTAACACTCACCTTACAGGCAATACAATGGCACTAAATTCATATCTCTCAATAGTTACCCTGAATGTTAATGGGCTAAATGCCCCAATCAAAAGACACAGGGTATCAGAATGGATAAAAAAAAAAAAACCATCTATATGTTGCCTACAAGAAACTCATTTCAGAACCGAAGACACCTCCAGATTTAAAGTGACAGGGTGGAAAACAATTTACCATGCTAATGGACATCAGAAGAAAGCAGGAATGGCAATCCTTATATCAGATTAATTAGATTTTAAGCCAAAGACTATAATAAGAGATGAGGAAGGACACTATATCATACTCAAAGGATCTGTCCAACAAGAAGATCTAACAATTTTAAATATCTATGCCCCTAACGTGGGAGCAGCCAACTATATAAACCAATTAATAACAAAATCAAAAGAAACACATCAATGATCATACAATAATAGGGGACTTTAACACTCCCCTCACTGAAATGGACAGATCATCCAAGCAAAAGATCAACAAGGAAATAAAGGCCTTAAACGACACACTGGACCAGATGGACATCACAGAGATATTCGAAACATTTCATCCCAAAGCAACAGAATACACATTCTTCTCTAGTGCACATGGAACATTCTCCAGAATAGATCACATCCTCGGTCCTAAATCAGGTCTCAACCGGTATCAAAAGATTGGGATCATTCCCTGCATATTTTCAGACCACAGTGCTCTGAAGCTAGAACTCAATCACAAGAGGAAATTTGGAAAGAACCCAAATACATGGAGACTAAACAGCATCCTTTTAAAGAGGGAATGGGTCAACCAGGAAATTAAAGAAGAATTGAAAAAACTCATGGAAACAAATGATAATGAAAACACAATGGTTCAAAATCTGTGGGACACAGCAAAGGCAGTCCTGAGAGGAAAATATATAGCGGTACAAGCCTTTCTCAAGAAACAAGAAAGGTCTCAAGTACACAACCTAACCCTACACCTAAAGGAGCTGGAGAAAGAACAAGAAAGAAACCCTAAACCCAGCAGGAGAAGAGAAATCATAAAGATCAGAGCAGAAATCAATGAAATAGAAACCAAAAAAACAATAGAGCAAATCAACGAAACTAGGAGCTGTTTCTTTGAAAGAATTAATAAGATTGACAAACCCCTGGCCAGACTTATCAAAAAGAAAAGAGAAAGGACCCAAATAAAATCATGAATGAAAGAGGAGAGATCACAACCAACACCAAAGAAATACAAGCAATTGTAAGAACATACTATGAGCAACTCTACGCAAACAAATTTGACAATCTGGAAGAAATGGATGCATTCCTAGAGACATATAAACTACCACAACTGAACCAGAAAGAAACAGAAAACCTGAACAGACCCATAACCAGTAAGGAGATTGAAACAGTCATCAAAAATCTCCAGGAGCACCTGGGTGGCTCAGTGGGTTAAAGCCTCTGCCTTCGGCTCGGGTCATGATCCCAGGGTCCTGGGATCGAGCCCCGCATCGGACTCTCTGCTCAGCGGGGAGACTGTTTCCTCCTCTCTCTCTGCCTGCCTCTCTGCCTACTTGTGATTTCTGTCAAATAAATAAATAAAATCTTTAAAATAAAAAAAAAATCTCCAAACAAACAAAAGCCCAGGGCCAGACGGCTTCCCGGGGGAATTCTACCAAACATTTAAAGAAGAACTAATTCCTATTCTCCTGAAACTGTTCCAAAAAATAGAAATGGAAGGAAAACTTCCAAACTCATTTTATGAGGCCAGCATCGCCTTGATCCCAAAACCAGACAAGGATCCCATCAAAAAAGAGAACTACAGACCAATATCCTTGATGAACACAGATGCAAAAATTCTCACCAAAATACTAGCCAATAGGATTCAACAGTACATTGAAAGGATTATGCACCACGACCAAGTGGGATTTATTCCAGGGCTGCAAGGTTGGCTCAACATCTGCAAATCAATCAATGTGATACAACACATTAATAAAAGAAAGAACAAGAACCATATGATACTCTCAATAGATACTGAAAAAGCATTTGACAAAGTACAGCATCCTTTCCTGATCAAAACTCTTCAAAGTGTAGGGATAGAGAGCACACACCTCAATATTATCAAAGCCATCTATGAAAAACCCACCACAAATATCATTCTCAATGGAGAAAAACTGAAAGCCTTTCTGCTAAGGTCAGGAACACAGCAGGGATGTCCATTATCACCACTGCTATTCAACATAGTACTAGAAGTCCTAGCCTCAGCAATCAGACAACAAAAGGAAATTAAAGGCATCCAAATTGGCAAAGAAGTCAAACTATCACTCTTCACAGATGATATGATACTATATGTGGAAAACCCAAATGACTCCACTCCAAAACTGCTAGAACTTGTACAGGAATTCAGTAAAGTGTCAGGATATAAAATCAAGCACAGAAATCAGTTGCATTTCTCTACATGAACAACAAGACAGAAGAAAGAGAAATTAAGGAGTCAATCCCATTTACAATTGCACCCAAAACTATAAGATACCTAGGAATAAACCTAACCAAAGAGGCTAAGAATCTATACACAGAAAACTATAAAGTACTCATGAAAGAAATTGAGGAAGACACAAAGAAATGGAAAAATGTTCCATGCTCCTGGATTGGAAGAACAAATATTGTGAAAATGTCTATGCTACCTAAAGCAATCTACACATTTAATGCAATTCCTATCAAAATACCATCCATTTTTTTCAAAGAAATGGAACAAATAATCATAAAATTTATATAGAACCAGAAAAGACCTTGAATAGCCAAAGGAATATTGAAAAAGAAAGCCAAAGTTGGTGACATCACAATTCTGGATTTCAAGCTCTATTACAAAGCTGTCATCATCAAGACAGCATGGTACTGGCACAAAAACAGACACATAGATCAATGGAACAGAATAGAGAGCCCAGAAATAGACCCTCAACTCGATGGCCAACTAATCTTCGACAAAGCAGGAAAGAATGTCCAGAGGAAAAAAGACAGCCTCTTCAATAAATGGTGTTGGGAAAATTGGAGAGCCACATGCAGAAAAATGAAATTGGACCATTTCCTTACACCACACACGAAAATAGACTCAAAATGGATGAAGGACCTCAATGTGAGAAAGGAATCCATCAAAATCCTTGAGGAGAACACAGGCAGCAACCTCTTCGACCTCAGCCACAGCAACATCTTCCTAGGAACATCACAAAGGCAAGGGAAGCAAGGGCAAAAATGAACTATTGGGATTTCATCAAGATCAAAAGCTTTTGCACAGCAAAGGAAACAGTTAACAAAACCAAAAGACAACTGACAGAATGGGAGAAGATATTTGCAAACGACATATCAGATAAAAGGCTAGTGTCCAAAATCTATAAAGAACTTAGCAAACTCAACACCCAAAGAACAAATAATCCAATCAAGAAATGGGCAGAAGACATGAACAGACATTCTGCAAAGAAGACATCCAGATGGCCAACAGACACATGAAAAAGTGCTCCACATCACTCGGCATCAGGGAAATACAAATCAAAACCACAATGAGATATCACCTCACACCAGTCAGAATGGCTAAAATTAACAAGTCAGGAAATGACAGATGCTGGCGAGGATGAGGAGAAAGGGGAACCCTCCTACACTGTTGGTGGGAATGCAAGCTGGTGCAACCACTCTGGAAAACAGCATGGAGGTTCCTCAAAATGTTGAAAATAGAACTACCCTATGACCCAGCAATTGCACTGCTGGGTATTTACCCTAAAGATACAAACGTAGTGATCCGAAGAGGCACGTGCACCTGAATGTTTATAGCAGCAATGTCCACAATAGCCAAACTATGGAAAGAACCTAGATGTCCATCAACAGATGAATGGATAAAGAAGATGTGGTATATATACACAATGGAATACTATGCAGCCATCAAAAGAAATGAAATCTTGCCATTTGTGACGACGTGGATGGAACTAGAGGGTATCATGCTTAGCGAAATAAGTCAATCGGAGAAAGACAACTATCATATGATCTCCCTGATATGAAGAAGTGGAGATGCAACATGGGGGGTTAAGGGGGTAGGAGAAGAGTAAATGAAACAAGATGGGATTGGGAGGGAGACAAACCATAAGTGACTCTTAATCTCACAAAACAAACTGAGGGTTGCTGGGGGGAGGGGGTTTGGGAGAGGGGGGATAGGGTTATGGACATTGGGGAGGGTATGTGCTATGGTGAGTGCTGTGAAGAGTGTGTAAACCTGGTGATTCACAGACCTGTACCACTGGGGATAAAAATGTATTATATGTTTATAAAAAATAAAAAATTTTAAAAAAAGAAAAGAAAAAAGACTTTTCAAATATACTTTAAACATACTCTATAGTACCTATTTTCATTAAGGTCATAAATTATGCATAAATGATTTTAATCTGTTCATTAAAGCAAATCGCAAATATGCTGAAACTTGACAACACCTCCTAAGTCTATTCAGAATCACAATGAATTTTTAGAGTCACCTCCTTTTCAAGGAGATTCACATTCAAACTAGCTTTTCTCCTATTATGTCCTGTTCAGTGAAATTGACAGTTTGGGAATCTGAGCCTCATACCCAGGATTTCCATCTACAGACCAAGTGACAGGTAGAGAATAACAGGTATTTCCAGACAGAATGAATCATTCCAAGCATCACATTTTAATAATACATGATTGAGAAAGAAAGAGGCAGAAAGAGACAAAGAGGTACACCATGTGACTTTTGGTATGTCCCTTGTCCTCTCTGAGTCTCAGTTTTCTCAGTTTCTATAAAACTGGGATATGGAACAAATGTCCTCTATGAGCTCTTTCAATTCAGATAATCTAAACTAGATATAATTTCAAACAAACAATTTAAAACAAATCCTTTTGGACCTAACAAACAAAACAGAAAAGAACTTTGAATACAACCCAATCTAGAATTTTGATAGAAGATTTAACCTAAAGAAGTCAAATGTCCCTATATTAAGCCCGCAGAATTGGTCTACAATGTCCAGGAAATTGCCAAAAAAAAAAAAAAAGAAAGAAAGAAAGAAATGCAAACACACAATGAACATATAAGAAAATATTCAACATCACTAGAGATCAAAGTATACAGATTTAAAGATCAAGATGCCATATTCCATCTACTAATTTTGTAAAGGCTCATAAGGACGATCACAGCCCATAACAACAAGATTAGGGAGTAAAGAGACCTGTGCTAATAGGGCTGTCAGTTAGCACGGCTCTTCTAAAAGACATTGTGGCAATATAAATTGAAAAACACAAATGCAGGCATGCCCTTGGACCAAGCAATCAAGAATTTTTTTCTAGAAAAAAATTAGATAAATACCCAAATATCTACTACAAATAGTAGATATAAATGACCCAACTGATTAATGCAGCATTGTTTCCAATAGATAAAAAAAGAAAAAATTAAAAACAAGTAAATGACCAAAAGTAAGGGAATATATCAATAACAGAAGACACCTTGATACAATGGAATACAATGCAGCCATGAAAAGTAATGTTGCCATGCAGAACATGAGCCTAATTCTGTCTGGGAGGGGAAAAAAAAATTATGTGCATACATGGAAAAAACACTGGAAATTTTCACCAAAAATGGAAGTAGTAATCCCTAGAGATTTTCATTCTCTTAATTATCCTTTTATTGTATTTTCCATATTGTTGCAGAATTAGGGAAAAAAGCATTAAATGGTACTAAAAATAAATAAGTACAATCTACATTTATTTACTTTACAAAGTATTTTTGATACAACTAGAAAAATTTTTTAAAGAAAGCCACTAAATAATATATAGTTAGAGTCTGGGAAAATAGGCAAAAGCATACAACAGAAATTATCTCTAGGGAAAGGATTATGAATGATCTTTTTTCTTCTTGTCAGGTTTTTTTTCTGCTTTTTCTGTACTGAACACAAATTATTTATGTAAAATCATAAAAAGACAACTTATAAAAAATAAAGAAATGAATTGAGAAGGATCCAGATGGCTCAAGCAGGTTTGCTCTCAGTACTAAATAAAAGTCACCTAGACCAGTGCCCCGCCTTCCAAAAAGAAATAGCCACTGCCATGGTCCATAGCATTGCTCCCTGCAAGAACACACTGCCTGGATAAGGCAGGTGGGAACCTCTGGAGCCCAGGACTCCATGATGACCAGGAACACATCTTTAACACATGTGATATTAATACCTACAATGTGATATAAATATCCAGTGTGATGGTGTCTGGAGATGGGATCTTAGGAGGTCATCAGGTTTAGAGGAGGTCATGGGGGTGTGGCCCCCATGACATAATTAGTGTCTTTCTAAGAAGAGAAGAAAACACCAGGACTCCTTCTCTTTCCACCATTTAGGACACAATAAGAAGGTAACCCATCTGCAAGCTATGAGGAGTCCTAACCAGAAATCAAATCTATCAGCACCTTGATCTTGGACTTCCCATCCACCAGAACCGTGAGAAATAAATGCTGTTGTTTAAGCCACCCAGTCGGCAGTATTTTGTTATAGCAGCCAGAGCTGACTAACACAGAGGTAATTTTCTTTCACCATGAACGGTATCATTTCACTGCCTTCAAGTTTCCACTCTTCCCCTGGAAACCAGTATTGCGTTCAGTGTTGCTCTTAGGTTCTTTGTCCTTTTTGCCTCTGAATTCTTTTTTTTTTTAATTTATTTGACAGAGAGAGATCACAAGTAGGCAGAGAGGCAAGCAGAGAGAGAGAGAGAGAGGGAGGGAGGAGGAAGCAGGCTCCCTGCCTAGCAGAGAGCCCGATGCAGGACTCGATCCCAGGACCCTGAGATCATGACCTGAGTTGAAGGCAGAGGCTTAACCCACTGAGCCACCCAGGCAGCCCGTTTTTGCCTCTGAATTCTTCATGATTTCCTTTTCACTTCCAGCAGTTTCATTGTGATGTGCCCACATATATGTCTTTTAATCTATTCTACCTAGGGTTCATAATGCTTCTTGAATCTGTGGCTTGATGTTTTTGTCAGTGTGGGCAAATTCTTGGCCATTATCTTTTCAAATATTGCTTCTACTCCCTCCTTTCTGGGACTCCAATTACAAATGTCAGACCATTTCATTATATCCCATGTCTCTTGGGGTCTTTTCTGTATTTTCTATCATTTTTTCCTCTTCTTCAAACTGGAAATTTTCTACCCATCTTTCTTCCAGTTCACTCATCTGCTCTTCTACTGTATTTAATATGCAGTTAAATTCGTCTGTTGAAGTCCCAGTTATAGGTTTCACAATTTCCAAATTTCCATGATTATTTTACAGTTTCAAATTCTCAGCAGGAATTCTCTATGTTGCCATTCAAATACTTGAGCATGTTAATCACAGCTGGTTTACAGTCCACCTCTGATATTTCAGTTACCAGACTCCCTTCCAGTCTATTCTATCATACATCTTCCCTTGGTTTTTAGTCCATTCTTGTTTTTTATACATCTAGTTATTTTTTAGTGAATTCCAGATAGTGTAGAGATAATATGAGTTTCCAGATCCTGTCTTCCTCAAAAGAAAATTCATTTTTGTTTTCGATGACAAACACAGTAGGGACAGATGAACTTAACCCCATCAGTGGTTGAGCTGATTTAAAACGTAGGCTTCAGGGGCACTGGGTGGCTCAGTCAATTAAGTGTCTGACTTTGGTTCAGGTTATGATCTCAGAGTCCTTGGAACTAGCCCTGCCTCAGCTCCCTGCTCAGCCTGCTTCTTCCTCTCCCACTGCCCTTCTCCCCGCTCATGCTCATGCTCTCTCTCTCTCATATAAATAAAATCTTTTAAAAATAGTAAAAAATAAATTTAAAAAAATAAAATAAAAGGCAGGCTTCAGCTTGTCTGAGGGCTAGTCTATTTTGGGTTCGACTTTACTATTAGAAGTTGCAGCTGAAAGTCTGGGGAGTTTACCAGGGCCCATCCTACTTGGCAGAACCTGAACCCCAATGTTCCCCCGCAGACCATGAAAATGCTAAAAGCAGCACTCAGCTTCCCAGCCATTTGGCAGCCACTTCCTGCACTGCCTCTCAGCTGGGGCATCTGAGTCCACTACCAACCTGAGCGTAAAAGTGGGACCAAAGATCTGGCTCTCCTCTTTGCATTTCCCATCTTTCAAGAATATAGGCCCCCTGAAGCCAAGCCTTCATTGTTCTGATGGGTTTCCAAAGCCTTCGACATGTTGTATGAATGCCATGGAGCTGTATTCTAGAAATTATGACTGCATAACAAACTTCCCCAAAACTCAGTGGTTTCAAACAAGAACAGTCACTTATTATCTCTCACTGTGATTGCAGTCAGAACAGTTCAGCTGTGAGATTCTGGCCTAGGGTCTCTCGTACAGCTCTAGTGACATGGTAGCTTTGGCTGGAGTCATCTCGAAGGCTCCCTCACTCACATGCCTGGTACCTAGTTTGGAAAGACTGAAATAGCTGGGCATCTGACTCCTCGGGCATCTCTCACTAACTCCACGGAATCTCTCCATGGAACTGCTACAGCACAGAGGCTTCAGATGAGACTTCCTGCAAGTCGGCTCAGGGCTCCCAGGGCATGTGTACCCCAGGAAAGAAAAGGAAAGGCAGGCAGAAGCTTTTATGACAGTCTCGGAACTCATGCAGCTTCACTTCTACCACATTCTCTTGATCCAGGCTATTACAAAGGTAAATTCACGGTCAAGAGGAAGGAACATAAAACCCACCTCTCAATGTAGGAATGTTAATGCCATTTGGTAAGCAGATACAACACACATGAGCATGCAGTATGGAAGAGATGTGGATATGGTCTTCTGGAAAATACAATCTACCACAACCTCTCCAGCTCTTCTTGATAGCAGGTTGGTCTCAAAGAAGCTAGAAAGTATTTCCAAGCATAGAAGTTCCCTTCTCTGTTAACTTGGAGTTGTCTTTAATGAAGATAAGACTGCCATGACTGTGCTTTGGTGAAGGACAACCTTGATTTGGAGCTCTTCCTTTAGTTGGGCTAAACCCACCTCCCAGGTAGGGAGCACTTACCACATTCGGTCTGGGGCAAATCTCAGAGGCCCAGTAAGAGTTCAGGCACCATTTTGGCAAGACTTTGGCCACCCTAACCGATACAACCTGACTCTGCTGCCACCCACACAGACTCACTCCAAAGGCTCATTTCTCCAACCGACACAGGAAAGAAAATCCAAACCGCTTCTCCATGATCTATTCTACCTTTGCTTTATTTCCTCAGCTCAGTACTTCCCAGAGACTATTCTGTAAAAACTCTGACCCTACATGATGTGAATTGTTTAAAAAAAAAGATACAAAGAGCTCTATATTATTTTTTCCTCCCCTTTCCAGAGTCTTCATTCATATTAACATTCAGCATCTGAAGAGACCTGCAGCAAAGATATTTGTTTCACCCTTGTCTCGTGAATTTATTTAATCGTGGAAAATGGATTTGGGGGAAGTTATCTTTTTATTAGCAGGATGCCAATTAACACCCCATAAATATTATATAGAACATACCAACATCATATAGAACATCCACACACATGTGGTTCCACCTCTGCTCCTGTGGGACTGTAGAACCAAGTTGTTTATAATAAAATACTCAGTCTCAAATTGCCCAGTGGGAGCGAGGTCATGGCTGATCACTCTTTTGCTCAGTGGGATGCATTTCTGGGTGTACGGAAGCAAAAAGATGGGCCGTGTACCATTTTCCAAATTAGGCTGATGAATGCATCAACCTTTTCCACCTGCCAGTAACACAACAAGAAGTTTATAAAAGGCTTGTGTTTACTGTCTGCCAATACACATGGGGCCATTAGCCAGTTGGCAGGCCTCGTGCAGGCTTCATTTCTGCCTGCTTGTAGTAAGCTGCCCACTCCCTCGCTGAGAGCGACGATCAATGCCCCTTCCCTGCTAAAGGACTGCAGGGGTGAGGGGTGCAGGAGCAAATGGGTTTGATGAGGGAGTGAGAAGCAAGGAGAAAGGGACAAAGCCGTCTTTCTAACCTCGGCAAGAGAGAGTCCTCCCACTCAAAGCCTCATTCCAGGCATCGCTGCCTATCTGTTCTCCCAATCTCTTGATAATTTAGATGTGCTTCCAATTGAGAGCTGAGTTGTTTAATAAAGCAAAGACAATCGACTCTTCCTCAGTGTTATAATAGCCTCTCTGTGTGTTTACTTGAGAACAAATGCTGTTATAATTTCTTTGGGGAATCAATATCTTCCAGTGCATATGCACTGCCCTATTGGAGGTTTAGATTGTGTAAGGAGAGAAGGGGAAATTTATTGCCTTATAAATGCTAGCAGAAGGTAGTAGGTTTAGTGAGAGCTGTAATTAAAGTTTTGCTGATAATAAAAAATGGAGGCAATAAACAATGCCACAGATTTTCCAGTCCTCGGCTCTAGAACTGCTAAACCATCACGGGGTCCTAAACACTTGCTGGTCTCTGCACTATTAACCTCTGAATGTGAAGGTCGCCTGGCCCCATAGGCCGCCAGCTCCTGGACCCTTGAGATGCCCTCCATGCGCTTACTGGCCCAGCAAGCTATAGTCACTCACTTTCTGACCTGCTTTCTTCAATTTCAGGGAGGAAGGTGGCAGGCCAACCTCTGTTTTATGGACTACTTCCAAGCCTGGCTGTTCAAGCCAGAACACTGCCTAGCCAGCAGTCTACACAGGAGCTAAGATTGGGGGACACAATCTGGGGGCGAGGATCTGAACTCCGAAAGGAAATGAAGTAGAAGAGTAAGTGAATCAGTTCCTACCAACCTTCCTGGAAGGGCCCCACCACCTCCCCAGAAACCCTGCTCAAGTTCTCGAGAGCAGCACAGGAGGGTTTCCCCAAAACCACTGCTCACCTCTCCACTCTCGGCTGAGCACTGGTTGTGCAGCTGGGTGTCTGTTCTGGGCTTGACAGGAGCAGGAGGCAAAGCCAATGCTGTCTGTGTCTGCAAGCTTCCACCAATCCCTGCCACGTGGCTCTGGTCTCTTCTTTCAAGCAGCATACTATCACAGTGACCTCTCCCTGAAATCTCTTGTCAAATGAATGTCAGGCAACAGAGGAATGGGGTAATTTCTCTGGCTCACAGCAATGGAGACATCATCAAGTCTTCCTTGGCAGTGGACACCAAAGTAAGACCTGAGGAAAACCAGAAAATAACTCCACTCACAAGTATCATCACACAGCTCTCCCGTCCCAGACTGAGTTCCCCAAGAGGAGGAACTCGGTCTATAACCCCTGAAACTATCTACTCAATAAACCACCATGGAGCGAGTTAGGAAGTTCCTCTGAGAATACAAGAGTCTGAGTCCTTCTAGAAATCACAACGTTCTTGATACTGAGCACCTACTATGTACCAGACAGCCTATAAAGCCCTTTACAGATGTCCATTCTTTCTTTTTGTCCTCACAACCACCCCCTGGGAGATAGAGGTGGTTGTTGTCTCCAGCAGCAGAGGACAGGAAGACTTGGGGGGAATCAACACCCCTGGGGTCAATGTCACCTAGCCAGCACAGTGCAGGGCGGGGTATAAACCTAGGGCATTTGTGCTCAAAGCCCATGTTCTTTCTCTTATGCCCTGTGCCACAGGAGCCCCTCACCTGCTACCAGGAGTCTTCTTACCAGTGTCTTCTATGGCGGGGGCAAGGGTAGGTGGTAGAAGGTGCAAAAAGAGGGTCAGTTGAGGGTCCCTGACCAGGCCTGGAGGAAAGAAGGGCTGAGTCTTCAGAGGAGAGCCAGTGAGGAGGACAGGACTGGTGTTAAAGGAAAGCAGAGTTGGGGGGCTTATATGTTTATAGGAAGCAGATCTGGCTGGAACTCCAGCTACTGGCAGCTATCTATTCTGTGGCTTTCCCTCCTGTCTCATACTCTGTCCTCTAGCCCTCCGCTCCAGTGTTCCAAGGCCAAAGAGCCTGCAGGGATCTTGAAGGCAGTCCCCTTCCCAGAATGCATGCTCCACCACAAATATCTGCTGGAGTGGCCACAGTCCAAGTTCCTCCCTCCCAGGCTGGGCCATTAGTAGCAGACGTAGCAAGGCACCAGAGGGACAGAGCACAAGGTGACACACAGAGGCTGGCTGTCCCCAGAATACAAGACCCTCCTCTACGGGATGGCTCCTTTTGGAGTCAAGGGTAGGCCTGTACCTGTTCTGACACCGTCCCAGCAATCCCTGTCTTCAGAACCTCAGAACTTGCACTGACCTCATGTTCATCTCCACAGAGGTGAGGGACTCACCATGTCTCACATGCACCACTCAGGATCTGAGCACAGGCAGTGGCAGAGGAATGTCCTGCCTGCACAGCTCCAGGGCCAGGAGGAAATCCCAAGAAAGTGCCCACGTGTGCAACTTCCCAGCCCTGGGTTTCCTCCAAAGAATCCAGTGGCCCCAGAGGAGGGTTCCTGAGCTTCAACTGTGGTGGGGACCCTGGGCTACTGATAATCCAATAAAATTACTGGCAGGCATTAAATCTATCCTCAGTTAACCCAGTGTCTTTAATAATAAAAAAGATTTTGCACTGGGGATAAATACCATGTCTCATTTGCTCACTCTCACTGGTCTCCTGTCACTGTGCACTTATTAATACGATGGCTAATATACGGCTCCCAATCAGCCACTAACATGCTGCTGTTATTCCTACTAATTCGACAATAAAATGTGGCTGTACCAGGCCATAAAAAGTGGGCTGTCATGTGGCTGGGGGCTCTGTGGGAGGTAATCCACGAGTCCCAGCGGTGTAGAGCCGGCGGCCGGAAGCAAACCACACCCAAGCCACAGACCCCGCGGGTCCCGACTTCCCCAGGCCCAGACGCCACCTGCAAGCCAGACCTAAGTGTTGCCCGTTGTCGTATTGTTTCCCAGCACCAAGGAACAGATGACCACAGGCTGCGCAACTTCAACACCCCCTATTCATGACCTCACGGTTCTGAAGGTCAGAAGTCTCGCAACAGCTCCACCGAGTTCTCGGCTCAGGGTCTCGCGAGACGGAGATCAAGACGTCCTCCCGGCCGTGTTCGAGCTGGGAGCCTTACTGGGCACCAATCCATTTCCAGACTCAGCCGGGTTGTCCGCAGAATTCAGATGCTTCCGTGTCGGGCCTGAGGTCCCCATTTTCTTGAGGGGTCAGGTGCCAGGGTTGCCCTCAGGCCCCGGCCACCTGGCCTTCTCCAGGGGAGGGGAGCTGACTCCCGCAAAGGCCGTAGGAGACTCTCTCTCCAGTCCGCGGCTTCAGGTGATCACAGTGTAACCTAATCTCTAGAGGGCTGTCGGTGGCATTGACACGTCTCACGTCCACGCAAGGGGAGGGTGGTATGCAGCGTGTGTACACCAGGGGGCGCAGTCTCGGGCCCCCTTAGAATGCTATCACGGCTCTGTGTGAAAGCCCTCCACCTGCCCTTGTGGAGAGACCATGGGGCGAGCCCCACTGCTCTCCTCCCACGAGCCCCAGAGGTCTGCCAGCTCCACCCGAGACCAAGCCTCCACTCCTGGCCAAAGGGGGAAGCAGGTCACACAGCGGCTGCTCCGGGCACTGGGGTACATGCAAGGGACGAAGGGTCCCAGGAGCAGCCCCTCACTGTTGAGCCCAGCATGGAACATGGATTTCCAGAAGCGGACTGTTAAGCGAGGGGCAGTGATTCACACTCCTCAAAAGCGTATGTTTTTCAGCTTCTCAAAAGCTCCCTTCCCTTTCTTCTACCCTCCCCCAATTATCAGGGTAAAGCAAACCCCATTACCCACTGGTTATTCCCTAATCTTGGTTCTGGACACCCAGGAGGAGCGAGGCGGGGGGAGGACATCAGAAATGGGTGGGAGTAGGCCAGTGGATGATGGGAACATGCAGACCCCAGGGCCCCACCTAGGGCTCAGTGGACTCAGCACGGGGTCTGTCTCTGTGAATCTCCCAGCCCAGAGCTGCTGCCCAGGGGCCTGAGGCAGAAGTAACCATCACCCAGGCTTTGCCTCCAGCTGCTGGCCAAGGCCCAGGGAGAAATTCAACAAATTGGCTTTTGGTTTTAAGGGTGAGGTCTCTATGGACATAGACCCATCGTCATTAAACCAGGGCAGCCAGCTGTGAAGGGGCCCCTCCCCTTCCAACCAACACCCCCTCCCCTGCTATATCCTCCCGGGGCCTGCACAGGCGCCTCTCACCCCCCACCGCACTCCACCCTGCTTGTCTTCTCCCCCCTGCCATGCTCCGTCATCCTTGGTCTCTCGTTCCTTCGTCCCTCGTCCCTCCCAAGCCTTTGTTCCCATTGCACCCTCAGCCAGGGACACCTTCCCTCTTTCTCTCCTGTGCTGCCCTTATCTTCTTACTTATCCTTCCATCTATGACTCATCCTGGGTTTGTGGGAACACACCTGCAAATTCCCTGACAGCCCCTGACCCCACCCCTCCATGGAGAGGCTGGGTAACATTCCCCTCCCCCTGGTCTCAGTGACTCCTACTGAAGACAGTCCAGCTTGAGTGACAATGACTTGCTCCCATGGCTAAGTCAGAAAAGGCAATGCAGGGCACCTGTGTGGCTCAGTCATTATCTGCTTTTGGTTCAGGCCATGATCCTGGGGTCCGGGGATCGAGCCCCATGTTGGGCTCCCTGCTCTACATGAGGTCTACTTCTCCCTCTCCCACTCCCCCTGCTTATGTTCCCTCTCTCGCTGTGTCTCTTTATGTAAAAAAAAAAAAAAAAAAAAGTGCAGCTCAGCCTGACCCCCTCAGGCCCACCCTTCTCACCCTTCTCACCCCCTCAGGGCCACCCTTCTCACCATATGGCCACCCTTCTCACCATATGACCCCCTCAGGGCCACCCTTCTCACCCTTCTCACCTTCTCACCCTTCTCACCCTTCTCACCCTTCTCACCCTTCTCACCCTTCTCACCCTTCTCACCCATGCATGGGACAGCCCCAGTTATGGGCACAGGCTGTCACTGCCCCCGCTGAGGTCCTGGCCTGTAGCCAGCCTCCAACACCTGCCCAGGTGAGTGAGGAAGGCTTCAGGGATGAACTCCATCCCAGGCACCATCTGACTGCAACCCCATGAGAGACCCTGAACCAGAACCCACAAAGAAGCCCAGTCAACCCCCACAACCAGGAGAAATGATAATAGAAAATGACAGTGGTCTTACAGCATAGAATGTGGGCAGTTTGTTACTGATAACCAGAACAGAGTTATCAGAGACTTCCAGTGAACTTCCAGACTCTTCCTCTTCTTCACACTCAGCCTTGGCTGGGTTGCCTGCCTTCCCCTGTGCTCCTAGAGGGTTCTGCCTAACACAGTAGTTAAGAGTGCAGCCTCTGGAATCACACACTTGAGTTCAATATGCTTCTTCATCACCCACTAGCTGGGTGATGACGGGCAAGTTCCTTTTCTTCTCTGAGCCTCAGCCTCCTCATCTATGAAACGTAAAGGGTAACTACACAGCCTTGCCCTGCATGTCCATGGGGCCAGGGATTGCCAACTCCATGGGTCCCACAATTTCAAGGTAAGACCATGTCCCTGGCAAAGGCAGGAGGGTGGCCAACAAGGTCCTTCCAGCTTGAGGAGTCTGGGTCATGGCATTCAGGAGAGCACTGTCCCTCCCTCACCAAAGGGAAACAGAATGGGATCTTTGACACAGGCCCTGAGAGAAAAGACCAAGCCACCATTAAATAATGGCCAAGGTTATATGGCAAAGCTCTGTGTAGACACATAAAGAGGAGGGTGAATTATTTATGCCTGGGCTGAGGAAACAGGCTTTAGTCCCACCATATTTCTCTTCCCATTATATGCTGATCTTATAGAAATTATCAGTGACAACAATACCTGAGCACTGAGAAGCAGAACGAAGATTTCCTCCAGTACTTACTGGCCAATCAATTCTTGTCTACTAGTCATGGCAGCTATCAGTGGCCAAGTCCACCAGGTAGGAGTCTGTCTAGGTGTGTGACAACCCCCAGCCCCCCTACTGGCTGGCGGCCCTAAGTTCAGACTGGGATACTTGCTCCAACGGCCACTACCCCCAGGGCTGGCCTTTCTTGCACCCTGCTTCCGACCCTAATGTTGGCGTCTCTGTCATCACCAGACTCCGATACAGCAGAGCTGTGGCCTTCTCTCAACACCCTTCCCCTCGTGCCACCCTCTGCACTACCAGGCCCACGGGCCCAACCAGCCCCTTCAACATCCAGTCCAACTGCGGGCACAGACTATCAAACACCTGCTACAGGCCATGGAAGTCCCTCCCGGGAGCCTCAGTTCTACGACTCGGCGACATCATCAACAGAAACATCATCTGAAGCTACTTCACTTACTTCCCTGCAAAACAGAAATTGGAGAGACTCTTCAGGCGATAACACCCAGTGCCCCAACCTGGCAGCCTGAGCCCTCCACGGAGCTCTCACAGGGTGTGTCTACGCTCGCACAGAATGTCTGGGGGCCAGGCGAGCAGGCAGGCAGCGGCCCTCCCTCTCCTCCAAAACCACCAGGATGGATCCAGCCCTATCGGGGAAGGGCCTTTTGCTGTCAATGTGAATCGAGGAAATGCCGGCAGATAAAATTAGTGCTGCCCACCCATCCCAAGCTGTCAGAGGAGCTATTCTGAGGCGCTTGCTGCTGGGTTCGTCTTCACATCCTTTGCTCTGACTTTTTTGGGGCTTCAAGCACAGAGTCACCGCAGAGGCCAGCCCTGGTGCCTATTCTGCTTCCTGAATCTCTGAGGCCCACTAGGGATTTGGGAGAGATGAGGAGACCTGAATGCGGGGGCACACGGGGGGCACAAGATTTGAAATACCAACTGACGCTGGCAAAGCACTGAATGCCACATACACTCTCGGGCACTCGCATTTTAAGTTGACAAACCTGAAGAAGAAGAATAGACAGGCAAAGCCAAGCTAGGTGACCTGACGATGTAACCCAACAAACCCCTAAGCCAGGACCTGGGCTTTCCACTACCAGTTCCTATGATGCAGCCACGCAAACAGAGCCCCGGGAGCCAACCACTCAGCCCCGGCGTAGTGCCTGGCCCAGCCACGCACACAGCTCAAGGGCCTGGCCCTCCAGCGGTCCAGCAACTTGCTACCAGTGTTCCAGTGGCTTCCAGACACTGAGCCAGGAGGCTGTGTTGTCTCAGTCACACTCCACAGAGCCCAGGCCAGGGGTCCTCACATTCTCCACGTTCCTGAGAAGGCTCCCAGAAATCCTCCAAACCCCAGCCAGGAACCAAGAACCCCCCAGGCCCTGAAAGGGGCCCCATGAGGTTAAACAAAAGCAAGAACCATCAGCACCAGGGGAAAGGGAGGGCGGTTCCGATGACCATGCCCCATCTCCCCACTCCTGGCTACAGATCTGAGACCTGTCCTCACAGCCAATGATCCCCAGATGAGGGTCATCACAGGAGAGACCATTTGAGATCCCTGGGGGCCCCCCTACATCACCTCTTGGTTGAGTCTTCCTTGCTGGGGACACCTACTATTTGTTCCCAAACTATTTTGTCCCTAAATTAGTCTCAAGGATCTAAGGATAAGGAACCATCCCATCTACCCCTGCCCAACCTGAGACAACCCCATCACTCCAGGCAGCCTCTCGCTGTCACCTCCACAGTCCTTCAAGCTGCATGGGTCTGGACATGTTCTCATCCCTTGAGAGCAACATTTCTCTCAAGGTAGCAGATCAGCCCATGACAGACTTTCTGCCCCATGCTTCTCTGCTGAAGGAGGAAAGTATCAGCAGGACAACCTCTACGCATCCTTCAGAGCTTTGTCTAGATATCATCTCCTCCAGGAAGCCTTCCCTGACTTGATCAGGTGCCTCTCCTCTGAGTTCCCCCACACACCCCATGGTTCCCCCATCCTAGGATTTACCACCCAACCACACTGGCAGGTGACTTGACGTCTCTGTATGACATGTGACTGGCATGGTTGGTGCTCCACAAAGTGTGCTTTTTAAAAAATCCAGCCAGCCACATGGCCTGGGGCACTCACATCCACAAATACTCACAAACTCCGGTAACGTACCCTCCTAGGTCATTACCACAAAGATCCTGCTGAGAGATTCTTTGAAGTTCAGAGAAATGCTGGGCCCAGATCCTCAGGCCTTTGATGCGGGCCAAGAGGCAGAGACAGAACCAGTGCTGGTGCCATCGCCTTGCCTTCCCCCACCGCACCCCAAGAAACCTACCTTTTAGGAGGAAAACAAGCCAACAAAGACAGCAGCTGCCTCCCTAGACAGCCAGAACCCCAGAGAGTTTAAATGGAATGAAAATAATCTCACTTTGTTGCCCTAACTACAGATCAACAGTCGGGAGAGAACAGCCCGCTAACTGCTTCTTTGAAGAGGCAAAGACTCTTGTACCCAAAAGCTATTTGTCCTCCATAAATGGGATTTCAGAAACAGAGCTAAAAGGGGAGACGATGGCCTCAAGAGCCTGAGCTTGTATCATACATTAGACAGATATTTAAAAATAAGTAGTGATTAAAAGGAAAGCCACGAATGACAGCAGAGAGCTCCAGACCCTCCAAGGCCTTCATGCAAATGTCTCGCTGTGCTCTCTGCATTGGGAATCTGGGCCAAACTGTAATCATTTCTCTGATTTTTTAAAAAACTGTTGCCACCCAGCTGCTTTGAGGGGCTAAGCTCTCTTGCAAGTGGTAGGACCACATCCAAGGAGGGGAGGCTTCTGAGCAGGTGCCCCCACGCTGGCGCCCTCTTCTGGAGGTCTGTGCACATGCTCCCTGCTCTCATCCTCAGGACCCGGCCCCAAGGGGTGTCCCCTCCACCTTCCTTCCACAACACTCAACACAGCCTGTGAGGAGGCCTGTCTCCCTGTCACGCTGTGACCTCCAGGAGTCAGGAGCCCTGCCCGTGCTGGGCAAGCTGTCAGTAAGCCTTACTGATGGGCTATCAGCCTGAGAAGCACACTCTTAAGAGGTAGGTCAGGAAGGAGGCCAGAGCCCAAGCCAACAGACACCTGCGTTAGCCAGCCAACACCCTGCTTGTTAGTCATTGTTGCTAATATTATTATTGTCATTGTCCTCATCATTAGCGTTAGCATCAGTGAGGGCTGGAATTCCAGGCTTTAGCTAAAGACTTCAATCTCTGGGAAGACCCCCTACCCTCACCACTGCATCCCTACCACCCCCGCCAAAAAAATCAGATGCTCAGTTTTTCCCAGGTGCTGTATTTCAGATTTCAGAGCTTAGATACTTTTTCCCCCTTAACTGAAGTCCATACTTGACTCAGATTTCATTAGCTTTCATCTGATACCTTCTCCTGTTCCAGAATCTCATCCAGGATATCACATTACATTTAGTCATTTCCTTCATCTCTTGGCTGGGAGTTTCTTTGACTTTCCTGGTTGTTGGCAGCCTTGACAGTTTTGAGGGGTACTAGTGTTTGGAATGTATCTGAAGTTCTTCTCATGGTTAGACTGAAGTGATGGGTTTTAGGGAGGTAAAGTGCCCTTCTCATATGCAGGATACACACCATCAGCATGATTTATCACCAGTGATGGTGACCTTGGTCATCGAGCTGAGACGGTGTTTTTCAGGTTTCTCTAGATCTTTGCAATGAAATCCTCCCTGCTCCCTAAAAGACCAGGTCAAAAATCGCCTCCTCCTAGAAGCCTCCCCAGATTACATACCCACGCTATGAGTTCCATTCAGTAGTTAACATACGTCCCAAGTGTTTCAAGTGTCCATGAACCTGCCTCCTTATGTTCGATGAAGGCTCTATGGGGCTGTGACCTGATGCCCAGCAGCATCTAGCCCAGCATAAAAAGCAAAACCAAACCAAAACAACAAAGACCCACTTATTTAGTGTTTACTGAGTGCAAGCTCCACGCTTGGCACCCCACGGGGGCTCTCTGGCCATACCCCAATGAGGGAGGAGCTCTTGTTATTGTCATCTTACAGATGAAGAAGGGTTCAGAAACCAGTACAGCAAGAAACTGGCTGAGCTAGGATCCTGCTTTTAGACGCTACAGTCTGTCCCTTCATTCCTCTGCTCTCCTCCTCTCCAGTGAGTCTTTGAAGGGTTTCTGTGTGCCCTCGGCACATGGTCAAGGACAAGCTGCTTCAGTGAAGACAGAAACATGAGGTGAACTGAGTGGAGGTGTGAGGTCTTCAACGAGAGCCCCAAAGGCATACCCCTGGCCCGACCCGACCTGGGCCCAGCTCTGGCCCACTCCCAGCCCTAGCAAGTGTGGGCCGTGCTGCCAGCCTGCCCTCACCTCCATGAGGCCTCACTAACCACCATGCCTTCCCTTGCTGATGTCCAGAGATGGGGAGGCCCAGCTGTGTCCCCAACATGCTGCATCAGCAAGAAGCCAAAGGATGTATGTGAAGCTGGAACATCTCCCAAAAATTTTGTTTTATTAAATTTAAACTTTAATAAAACAAGGACACATTTCAAGTGCTAGCCCTGGGCTCCCACAGCCCCACCATCCTCAGGCTCACCGACAACACTCTCTCTGACAGGGTCTTGAGACCATCAGATGTTTTCTTGGGGTGTTGACATCTGACTCTCAGGGCCCTGGGCAGGGGAGGCAGAAGACAGGGGCCGGGCGGGAGGGGGATGGCTTTAGCAGTTCCCAGCTGTGCCCTGGGAAGGATGCCATCTGGACACTATCCAGGCAACCAGTCAAGATGTTCCTTGTCGTCCAAGACAGGAGAGGAGGCAGCAGTGTCCACTCTGGCTGAGGGTGAGGCTTTAGTCCCTCAGCACCCAGAGATAACAGTAGAGTTAAGGACCAGGACCCCAGTTCCCAAGATAAAGCCCCAGACAAGAAAGTCAGGACACTAGGGACAGAGGTAGCTGATTTGTCATTGGCCATGCCTTCCATGGTGATGCTCAAGGCACACATTCCCTAAGCAACTTCCCGGGCTCCTCTCTCTGCCCATTCCCCACCCCACTGCCAGCCCCCAAGCCAGTGGCCAGGCTATGAAATGAGCTGAATCTTGGGGCTACCTCTAAATAAGGCACCCACAAACTCAAAAACCTGCCAAGGATGACCAAGCTTCTTCGACTGGCACTCAGGTCTCCCTACCATCCTTCCAGGGTACCCCTCTGATGCCCCAACTTCATCTCTGCCGTTCACTTCCCCTGGTTCCAGCAGTGATTCTCTTCCACTCCTGCTCCCCCTTACCACCTCCAGGCCTTCTCCCTTGCTAGCCCCCCAACCTCAAACACCTTCTGAAGATGCCTTTGTCAGATCGTACAAAGTCCAGAAGTGCTTCCTCAGCCTTCAAGCTCTCTCAGACTTCCAGGTTTCTGCACATCCAGAAGCCCTTCTCCAGAGACCCTTCAGAACCCTCTGCTGGGAGCCTGGTTAATCGTGGACATCTTCTTTGCTAACCAGCCCACTCCCAGCCATTAGGGACAATCTCTTCATCTGTAACCCCACTGCAAATCTCAAAGTGCCTGGGTGGTAAAAGGCACCAGGGACAAATGACAGGGGTGGGAAGACCGGTCACAGTGAGTCAAGGTCAGATGCCATGAGCAGGGCCTAAGAGCCACCTCCTGGAGTCAGACAGATAGCGACAGGGCCCCAGAGTAATCCCTGCCTTGTCTCCATCAACCACACCAAAATAGCAGACCTTTCCTCCTGCACCCCTTCTCCCCATCTTCCCTCACATCCAAATGAAAGGCAGCGAACAAACTAATGGAAGACCCCAAACCCATTTGGTAAAGAAAACCTCCAAGCATCCCTTCTCCCAGCCTTGCCACCTCCACCTGGGCTCTGGTCTGGGGAGATGTCCCACAAGACCCACACCAGCTCTTTGCAGCAGAAGGAGGGAGCAAAGGGGCCCTTTCGAGGAGTGGGAACATCAGCCTCGCAGGTCCTGCCACACAGCATCGGCCTTGAGAAGCCAGCACCGCCCTCCCTTGACCCACCCCTCGCCACTCACTGGATTGCATGGCTCCTGAATTCAGACTTGTGCAGAACTGCTGTAGGAAGAGCATTCCAGAGCAAATGGAGGACGGCAAGGGCAGGCTGAGCTGCCTGTGTCAAAAGCCTGTCGAGGCTTCTGGCTCCCACCCCGCACGCCCCAGCCCCTCAGCCACCGCTGGTCCTGCAACCCTCACAAGGCTCAGACCCCACGATTGCTGTCAGGGATGAGCTCCAGCCGGCTTCACTTTTTTCCAACCCAGAAATCTTAGTGGGAGGAGGGGAAGGAAGTGGGGAAAGATCTGCTGTCTCAGAACTAATCCTTTGTCCCTCCAGCCAGGGGGCCCTCCATCAACCTTCTAAAGCTTTACCTGAGGAGCAGCCTCCTGGTTCCAGGCCAACAAAGCAGCCCATGCATTCCCCTTGGAGGACTCAGGCATCCTAGGATTAGGGAGCCCCGGAATGTTAGCCCTCTGCAGTCTCCTTCCCACCACCGACACCCCTCCCAAACCAAGCCCAGAAGTGTTCTTCAATTCTCCACACCCTTTGAGGATAAATGTTTCCTTCCAATGACAAAGAGTTTCTGTACTGTTTTCTGCACCATAGGGTGAGACTGCTTCATGCTGAGGAGAGGTGTGGGGCCAACGGTTCAATTGGTTTGAAGACAAAAGCCCGCCAAACCCCCTCTTTCATAATTGAAAGTAATGAACTTTTTTTTTTTTTAAGATTTTATTTATTTATTTGACAGAGATCACAAGTAGATGGAGAGGCAGGTAGAGAGAGAGAGAGAGAGAGAGAGGGAAGCAGGCTCCCCGCTGAGCAGAGAGCCCGACGCGGGACTCGATCCCAGGACCCCGAGATCATGACCCGAGCCAAAGGCAGCGGCCCAACCCACTGAGCCACCCAGGCGCCCCAGAAAGTAATGAACTTTAATAAAAGCCCGGCACAGCCCCTTTAGCGTCAGATGAGATGTCACTGAAACTCATTTGAGTGCTGTCTTTCAGGGTCCCTTCCGCAGGGCATTGTGGTGAGTGAAAGCCAGCAGAGGGAGAGGTTAATAGTTCTGAATCCCTCCTGATCAGCCGCGTCTGGAAAGGGGATTCTGGGCTCAGACGCCTTCCTGCCCGCCAAGGGCCTCCCCAGGATCTGCGCAGCCTCAGTCAGGACAGGCCCCTATGCCCCCCCTCAGCACACACACACACACACACGCACACGTGTATGCACACTCACACATGCACATGCACACATGCACTCACGGCAGGCTTGGGAGTTCGCTACACTGGCCACAGAGCCCCTCCCTGCCATCACTCTCTCTCTGAGCCAGCCAGGGTGCTTCGATCCACTGACAAGAGGTCAATGGCCCTCTCCCAGCCTTAGAATGCCCTGTCTGGCCCTTGGCCTCCTGGGCATTTGCAGAAGAAAAATTCCCAAACTCACTCCTTCACTCTTGACCTGCTTCTCCTTCTCAGCACCCACGATCCATCACCCCAGCCCAACGAAAAAGAATCTTCTAGCACCTTCCGCCCCCATCAACTCTTCCTCCTGACTTCCCTTGTCTTCTTTTTAATGTTTTTATTACAAAAGCAATGGATGCTCATTATGGAAAATTCAGAAAATATAGATAAGCAATAAGAAGAAAATGAAAATATCTCATAACATCACCGCTCAGAAATTACATTAACATTTTGGTTTATAGTCTTCCACACATTTTTCCGTGCATATAAAGAAAGGTTTTGTGTTTGGAGGGCCTATTCCCCAAGCAAAACTAGCATCAGATGTGTTCCTATCACAGCACGTTCTCCCTCACACAGACTCCAAATCTCTGGCTCCCCTCTCCCCCAAAACCCACTCTGGGCACTCGCTGAAATTGTGGCATCTGTCCCTTTCTCTCCACTGCCATGGCCGTGTCCAGGCCTCCATCCCTGGACTCTCGTGAGCCTCCCCACCCAGTCCCACCCTCCAAAAACAGGGACATGAAGAAATCCACTGTTCTGCTGACCAGCTGTTTACGCTGTGAGTGTATCTGAGCAGAGTTCACAGCAGATATCCACAGCGTCTTTCCCAGGGATTGGTCAGTGACAATGCATTCCCACAATGGAACACTGTGCAGCGTGAAGGAGGTAGCCTGTGGACAAGTGTGCAGGACTTGGAGAAACGTTTAAAAAGCAGTATACAAAACAATATTTATAGTAAAATCTCAACTTTATTAAGTGTTCTATTTAGGGATGCCTGGGTGGCTCGGTGGGTTAATCTTCTGCCTTCAGCTCAGGTCATGATCACAGGGTCCTGGTATCGCGTCCCTGGTTAGGCTCCCTGCTCAGCAGGGTGTCTGCTTCTCCCTCTGCCCCCCTCTCCCCCTGCTTGTGCACTCTCTCTCCCTCTGTGTGTCTGACAAATAAGTAAATAAAATCTTTAAAAATAAATAAATATTGTATTTATAAATACACACATAATCCTATAACAATGAAATGACACCCACCAGTAAGTAAATACTAATCTCTGGGTAATTTTAGATGTCCCGTTGCTTACCTGGATTTTCCAAGACATTCATATATTTAAGATTTTCACTTTGGGCAATTCCTATTTTAAGAAATGTAGAAGCTTTAAAAGGTTGTTTAAAGGCCGAGTGCAGGTTTCTCCCATATAATCAAGCATCAGTATCACCAGGAGAGCTTGTTAAGACACAGGCTGCTGGGCCCCACCACCAAAGTTCCTGATCCAGAAGGTATGGGACGGGACAGCTGAGAATTTCCATTTCTAACAAGTGCCAGCTAATGCTGTTGCTGATCCAGGGACCACGCTTGGAGAACCACTGGCCTAAAAGTTCCCAACAGATGACAGTAAGGAAGAAGGCACCAAGGTTAAGGCATCAGTGTGTTGAATCCGTGAGGACAAAGTCCCTATTGTGGGAAGATGTGGACTTCTATGGACCCCTGAGCTCTGTCCCTCTCTCACCTGGTCCCCCAAAAGGAAGCAGGAAGGATGCACCTGAGATGTATAACACATACCACTGCGGTGACTCATAACCTCTTCCTCCCCAGAACGAGCCCTCCAAGGCCCCTTAACCCCAAGACACTGCCCATTCCTCCCACCATCCTGCAGCGCCCACAGAGCTGATGTCAAGACACGGAAGCCCCGGTGCGGGAAGCTGCCAGGGGCAAGCGTCTGAGGCCTCAGGGGGAGCTCACAGAGAGATCCCGCCAAGCAGAAACAGAAGTCCACGCACAGAACCCCCATCACAGCAAACACCCTACCCTGCAGCCCCATGTTGCTGGGACTCCCTTCTTTCTTTGAACCTTTCTTCTGTTCCTTCTTTACTTCATTCCTTCTTTCCAGAAGTCATCCACCTTTGCACTCAACTCCCCATTCCACCCAGCAGGACAGACAGACAATCGACCAAACAGCAGTGCATGGGGGTCCATGCTCAGTCTCAGGTATACCTGAGGGCCACAGACACCCCAAGGAGAGACATGGATATGAGCTGTGAAGGTGGCAGGAGTGTTTAATAACACAGGAAGGAGGATTTACATGCATGGGCTTCACAGAAGCACGACCACGGGATGGTTAAGAACGTGGGCACTGAGCACACCCAGACCTAGATTCCACTCCTAGCTCTGGCTTTTACCAGCCTACCCTGTCTGGACTTCAGTCATTCCACCTGCAAAATGGGCATGGTAGGCAGTTTCTAAGAGGGTCCTCAATGATCACCTCCTGGTTTCGCACCCCTGTGTGGTCCCCTCTCCTTGAGTGTGGCTGAATCTCTTCCCCAGCTTCTAATGATAGAATATGGTGGAAGAATGGGTAGAATATGGTAGAAGAATGTATAGAATATGGTGGAAGAGATAGAATGTCCCCTCTAAGACTAAGTGATAGAAAGCCTATGGCTTCCGTCTTGAGTCCTCTCTCTCCTCTCTGTCTTCCCCCACTTCCTTCTCTCTCCCTCGCTCCCATTTTCTTGTCCCTTACACTGGGGAGAGACAAGCTACCTTGCTGAGAGCAGCCCTGTGGAGAAGGACCTGGAACCTCCAGCCAACCACAAGGAGTCTGGAGGCTGCCAATCATCAAGTGAGTGAGCTGGGAAGTGCACCCACCCCCAGTCCAGCCTTGCGATGACTGCAGCCCCCGTGGACACTTGATGGCAGGGAATGGCAGGGTTCATGACAGATCCCAAGCCAGAACAACAAGGCTAAGCTTTTCCCAGAATCCTGACTCACAGAAACTGGGAGGTAATAAATGTTCGGTCTTTTGAACTGTAATCAGTTGGGCAGCAGCGGAAGGCTAAAATGCTGTGGACGCTGATAGGATCTGACCATGGGCTTGACAGGAGGACTAAACAGGCTAATGTGCGGAGAGCTCTTCGTACAGAGCAGGGCACACAGGAAGTGCTTACCAATGTTACTAACAGTAAGTATAATCACGAATGCCTGCTCTCCCCACGTGCCCCCAGAGGAGTAGGTCTGCTGGTGTTATTTTAGACACACAGCAAGCAGGGAAGACAGAGTAAGAGGCGCACGTATTAGCTTCCTATTACTGCCGTAACAAGTGACCCTCAATCTAGTGACTTCAAACAACGCAAATGTGTTACCTTACAGTTCAGCTAGTCAGACCCCCAAAACGGGTCATACGAGGCTAAAAGCAAAGTGTCTGCAGAACTGTGTTCCTTCTGAGGCCCTAGAGAACCAACCCTTGCCTTTTCCAGCTTCTGGAGGCTGCCCACATTCCTTGGCTCATGGCTGTGTCATCTCAGACTCTGCTTCTGTTATCAGGCCTCCTTCTCTGACTTTGAAACCCCTCCTCTCTCTTAAAGGACCCTCGTGACTTCCTGGGGCTCACCTGGGTAATACATACACAACTCCCTCCCTCTAGACCAACTTAATCACTTTTGCAGAGTCCCTTGCCGGGTAAGAGAACGAGTTCACAGGCCCCAGGGATTAGAACAAGGACATCTGGGGGGATGGGGGACACCTGCTTCAGCCTACTTGCATTGTGGTTCCCCCTTATTTTCTGAGGCTCCCCGTCTCCAGGCAGAGTGTCCTTGGCCCCACCAGCAGTTGCTCCCACCAAGGATTTCATCACCTCCCCCTCTAAAGGCCTTCTTTGTCCCCATCACCTGATTCTTTAAAAATCAGGTCGAGATGGAAAATCTTGACACCATACTCCTCCAGGACTGAATTTAATAAGTGAAAACTTTGGTTCTCACACATTTCACAACACTTGAGGAAAACAAACATTGCCTCCCCTCCCCTGCTCACACCATTATCAGCATGAAAGCCCCTTCTTCTTATTCCAGCTGCCACAAAGCTGCTCACACGAGAAAAGGTGAATTATTCAGTGTGGTGTTTAAATGGCATTTAATATTTGATCAATTAGCATTCTTTGATCCGTGGCCTAACAGTAGGATGTCCCTCGCTCTGTAGCTGGATGGAAGCTTCCTCTTTCGAGATGTGTTTGTGCGTGTGTGTGAGTGTGTGTGTCTGCGCACGCGCACACAGGGGAAAAGAGGCTCACACACATGACCTGCATCTAAAACACATCAGAAGCCCAAGCAGCCAGCGCTGCAGACAGCGGGGGGTGGGAGTGAAGTGTGGAGGAGGGCAGGAGGTCACAAGGTAGGACGTCGCCCTGGGAACCCCTGCCCGCTAGGTGTCCCCCCCCCATCATCTAGCACCACCATCACCCCCACATGGCTCTGGGCAGCAGCACACCTGGCACACAGCTCAAAAGCAACATCTGCTCAAACCAACACACGATTCAAACGTGGGGGCTTCAGCGGCACCTCCCCTTCCGGATCCCCACACGGGTGTGGACCCCATAGCAGGACTCATTCTCCACCTCTAGCCAAGCGGGGACAGCAGGAAGAGTTTAAGATGGTAAATAAATGCTCTTTGTCCTAAAAGGGGAGTTAAGTCATCACCCTCACACGCATGGTCTTCCTCTCCACCAATGTGTCATTTGCAGGAACTGGACTCTTGAGATTTTTTTATTTCTGGGTGGAAATACTACAAAAATAAGAATGCTGCCTCTTGGACACCACACAGACACATACACACACGCATGCACACACACACACCCCTCGGGCATCTCTCCAGCCAAGCCCAGCCCACCCTGGGAGCCGATGGCGGTACCTTCACAGGCACCCCCAGCTTCAGTTCAAGGCTTCTGGATGGGAAGGAGGAATACTGGGGAAAGGGGAGGTTCTGACCATATGTGGCCTGGGGTTCAATCATGTTTCAGCCCCCTGCTTGTCCCCTAATTTCTGAACAATAATGCAGGCCAAATGGGCTGGTTAACAAATCAAAAGTGGTACTTTTACACCAAAACAAGACTTTGCATTTCTGTCCCTTTCCGCTGTAATTTTTTGTGGCTCCCTTCAGTTGTCCCAAACTGCGTAAAAAAATCAAGGCTTTTGCTGGCCGGGTGTTATTAACCACAATCATCAGCTACCTCCTGCATCCATCACTGATTGAGATAAATGACACTATTTTTTTTCTTAAAAAAAAAAATCTACGCCTAATGAAGTCTCTTTCATGCCACAATCTCAGTAGTAGAGATAAATGAGAAACAATTTCTTAGTATCCATTATTTTAAATTACAGATATCAACCCTGATGCTGTTTTCAAGGTTTATTGAATTTTCATAGATGATCATCAGCTTCTGCATTCTACACGTGTAATAGAAACCTGAACTTGGAGAGGTTGGACGGCCTCCTTTTAAAACCTCAATGAGGAAGGCTCCATTCCCCAGTCTCCCCAAGAAACCTTCCAGAAAGTTCCAGGTTCTGTTGGCCAGACCCTGAGAGAGAAGGGGAGAGAAAGAAGAGGAGAGGGACACCACGAGGAGCTCGTGGCCATCTGTCTGCTTTCCTCAGCTGAACGGGGACCCCCACTCCTTGGCACAGAAGCCTGGTCCTGTCCATGAGAAGAATAAAAAGGTGGAAGGGTAAGAGTCGAAGAAGGTCATTCTGAAGGCTGATTATTTTTAGGGAGAGGGGAAGAGAAAGGCTCAGCTCAGAACACCAGAGGGCTGGCGTTCTATGTGTGAGAAACCCCAGGCTGGGAGGCTGGCCATGGTGAGAATCTGGGCATCTTCTTAAATGTGATCAGAGTCCACTGATGGATTTTAGGAGAGTGACAGTAAAGGGATAATACCCACAAAGGTATAAATCAAATAGAAGACAAATAGCATCAACATTCGGGAGGCTGGAAACCAGATGGTAACTGACACGGCAGACCAGAGAACACCAGGCCAGAGCCAGCAGTGGGGAAAGCCGGAAAGCAACGGGTCTGCACGTCCCCAACCCTGCAGGGGCCCCGGAGTCTGAGGACCCAGGCACCTCCGAGAGTAGGGGTGCAGGTGGCGCTCGAACCAGAAGGACTGCCTGAAAAATCTATATAAAAAGCAATGAGATCCCCAACACCCTCCCATGCCCTATGCAGCAGGGGCTGCAAAGGCCCTACACACGGAGGCAGAAGGCTGGGGGCTCGAAGGGCCACTGTCTGCACCCCCAGGCCCAGTCAAGTGTAGGGCCCAAAAGGCAAATATATGAAGCAGAAGTCTACATACCAAATGATAAGAATCCCAGCCCCTTCCCCTGCCTGGTTCTGAAAACACTACTAAGTTGGCACATAGGATAATTACCAGGTCAGGAAAAGAGACATAAATATAGACAAACAAGGGCCCTTCTTTGCAATGGGATAAATGGGTTCTCCTAAAATTCACAACCACCCAGAACCTCAGAATGGGATCTTGTTTGGAAATCGGGTCTTTGCAGATGTAATTAAGGTAAGAATCGAGAGACGACCACTGTGCTCATTTAGGTGGGCCCTAAATCCAAGGAGAGTGTACTTACAGGGACAGAAAAGGACCCACGGAGACACAAGGATGATGGCCACGCGAAGACAGAGATCATGGGCCACTGCGAGCCAAGGACTGCCAGCAGACACCTAGATGCTGCATGAGGCAGGAAAGGACCCTCCCCTAGACGCTGCACTGGGAACGCGGCCCTGCCGACACCCTGGTCTCAGACTCTGGCCTCCAGAAATGTTTGTGGTCATGCATCGCAGCCTCCTTAGGAAACTAACACACGCCTCACTGCAAAGCTCATGAGGGAAGCCCACTGCCAGACACCGTGCACACCACACACACACACACACACACACACACACACACACTCTCTCTCTCTCTCTCTCTCTCTCTCTCTCTCTTCCACCGTGCTATTCACCATCTCGCTCTTCAACATGGGTACAGCTCTACAGGGCTCCTAGGCATGGGCTATGATTTCAGTTGCCTCCTCCTGGAACACCAGCCAACTTCCCCTTTCGCCAGAGCAACAGGGGGCAGAGTCCCAGCAGCCAGGAGTTTTCTGCCTCCTTGCTAAGCTGTTGTCTGGGCTCCACTCCTGCTCACCTTGCCCCGGGAAGGTGAGAAAGCCTGAGCCTCAGAAGCAGCCTCTGCCCATGTTCCCTGCCTCCTTCGCTCCCCCATAGCCATGGGGGGGCAGGGGCCTCAAAGCCAGCTAATCGTGGCAGCCTACCCACAAGGCCCCGTCTCCCACTGTCCTGTGTTCCAGGGCACAGCCCTCCAACAACTGAGTGCCTAGATCCTGGCAGGCGATGAAGAAGGATGTAGAAGCGATGCCCCAAGGGTCAGCAGGGGCTGCAGCTGTGGGCTCAACCCTCAGGATCCGAGGGGATTCTTGGGGGCCTGCAGTGTCTGTCCCCACCGCGGGACTTAGCCCCATTGCCCCAACCTCTCCTACACATCCTCTCTGCGCCCTGGCAGAAGGGGAGGGATGGCCGAGACATGGAGAAATTCACATCAGAGTCAAGTCACAGTGGGGAGAGCCCACAAAGCCAGAAGATTCCCCCCAACTCAGTCCCTGTACAGCTGGAGAAGCCGAAGCCCAGACAGACCACAGGGCTTGCATACATCGACAACACACTAAGTTCAATCAGTCATTCATCTAGTCCGCAAACATTAACAGAGTGCCAACTGTTTGCAAAATCCTGAACTGGACTGTGATGCTATAGGGAGGGGGAGAATAAAACAAGTGCCCTCAAAGAACCCCAGTGTTACCACAAGGGCTGGGAACGTCAAGCGGCTGCAAGTACCAGGCCGTGCAGACCCACAAAACTCCAGAGAGTTAGTCTTTCTCCATGGTGCACTCACAGCTTGTGCTGGGACCCCCGCCCAGCCCCGCTTCCTGCACTGCACCTCTGCTGACTTTTCAACCCAAAACCATCAAGACTCATCCTCTGCAAGCATC
Organism: Enhydra lutris kenyoni; assembly: GCF_002288905.1. Lineage (NCBI taxonomy): Eukaryota > Metazoa > Chordata > Mammalia > Carnivora > Mustelidae > Enhydra > Enhydra lutris. The sequence continues at coordinate 6,448,978 of NW_019154089.1, read as the reverse complement.
ATCTTAGGCTCCAGGCAAGGCTGGGAGCTACAGAGACAAAAATATAATCCCAACCCCCAGAGACCCAACAATCAGGAAGCGGGGAGATAGATGCAAACAGCCTCCTACATGGGGATGAGGTGAGCTCTGGGTCCTGGAGGGACTGTTGGAGCCCCTCTGCTCTGGAGGGCCTGGGCAGACTTTCTGACAACGGGCTCGGTGCCAGGGAAGGGCCATGGAGGCCAAGGAAGACCTGGGGCCTGAGAAAGTCAGAGCAGCCACTTGGGGGTGAGAGGAGGAGAGAGGAGTGGCCAAAGCCAAACAGAAGGGTCTTGGGGACTCCCGTGGGGAGTTTCAGGTGCCATCACTCAGACAAAAATGGCTGTTCCCAGTTCTGTTCTCAGGTTCCCAAGCTGAGTACGAACCATGACTCTCTCCCCTTTGCTCATAGGGAGCTTCTTCCCTGTTCCCTGGCACAGTAAAAGGTGGTTGTTTCTCCTGGTTCTCTCCCTGAATACATCATCCTATCCTGGGTACTTCCAGGACTTCAGCACCCAGAGGAATCACCTGCGGGGACACGGAGGAGATGGGGGGGCACTCAGGCTCCTGTCTATAAGCAAAGAGTTGAGCTCACTCATCGCCTGTCCACCTGTGCCCTCAGAACACTAGACATTGTCCCCGAGGTGGGCTGGGCAGGGCCTGGAGCCTACTTGCTCCTCCCAACAACAAAGGGCCCTTTCTCAGGGCCTAGCCCTGACCAGCCCTGGAGCTTTGGGGTCTGGGACACCCTCTGGGGCCAACTCCAGAGCATGTGTGGAACCTGAGGGAGAACACGCCCATGGATACAGCACATTTTAGAGGCTGAGCACTGTGTGGGGCTGCCTGGACCTAGAGGCGGTCACATCCTGGGCTCCTCCCCGAGAACCTGAGCTCCATCCCTGGCTGGGCGCATGATGGGCCCACAAGCAGCCCCTGGCCCCGCAGGAGACGGACATTAGACATCGCATGTTCTTCCTCCCAGAATAAGGTTTGGGGTCTCTTTCACTGTCTGCAAGCCAAGAGGCCAGGCCCCTTCCTGGCTTCAAGCCTCAGACTGGAGCCCTTTGTCTCCCAAGAAGTTCTTAGGCCCACCCAGCCAGCCAGAAAAGGGGTAGTGGCTACCTTGGGAGGGTCTCTCTAGTTCTCCCCTTAGGATGTCACCCCTCTAGGCACATCGTGCTTGGGTCCCCAAGCAGAAACGTAGAGGAGGAAGCATACAGACAGCTCACTGCGGCAACCAGGCCATGATCTGGCCTCAAAGGCATCACTCCCTCTTCTGCAGCCCATGCTGCAGACAACCTGGGCAGCCCTGACCTCTGAGTCTTGAGCACTTGCCACTGCATATCCACCTACAAGGCCTTTCTTTTTTTTTTTTTTTTTTTAAGATTTTATTTATTTGACAGAGATCACAAGTAGACAGAGAGGCAGGCAGAGAGAGAGAGGAGGAAGCAGGCTCCCTGCTGAGCAGACAGACCAATGAGGGGCTGGATCCCAGGACCCTGAGATCATGACCTGGGCCTAAGGCAGAGGCTTTAACCCACTGAGCCACCCAGGCGCCCCTACAAGGCCTTTCCCCTCCTACTGATGAACCCACTTCATACCTGAAGTATGAAATGGCCCTGCTCCAGCCTTCACCCTGGGTCCATGATGTCCACAGGACTCTTCAGACCAAGATCGGGGCTTGCTGTGGCCCAGGCTCTGCACTTGGCCAGGGCACATAGAAATAGACACCAAGCCTCCGGTGTGAGCCACACTGCCCCCCATGGCGATTATTTCCCACCTGGACTGTGAGCTTCCGGAGGCAGTGTCCTGCCTGACTTGCACACACGCAGAGAAGGGGAGCACTACAGGGAACACATGCTTCCAGAACTCCTGTCCGTTGGCATGGCAGACTCCAGAGACATCCCTGATTTCACCCCTCACACTGCAGATGGAGAATGGCCCTTTCAGAATTCGAAAGGGGTCTGTGGGCAGAGAAAACCCTAACTACTCTTCCAAGGACAGAAAGAATGGAAAGTGGGTCTTGGGCTAGGTGCCCCTAGGGTTGGGCAGCCTGGCTGACATGCAAAGCTAGGTGCCTCCCCACCCTGCCCTTGGCCAAAATACACCCTTAGCCTCAAGTGCACTTAAATTCTTGCTTATGCCCTCCCCCTTGCCTGGAAAGCTTGCCTTCTCCTCTTCATGTCTTCCCCTAACACCACCAATAGTGGTCACCAGCTTCCTCAGACCAAGGAGATCTCCCCCTCCTCTGTTCTGCCCCCAGACGAGCCAGAACCTGGGCTCCTTCCCACCCATGGCTTCGAGAAGAGGCCCGAGCACAAAGAAAATTGCTTTCTGGGTCCCTGGCGTGGCACCCTGTCGAGTCACCTCTCTGTCCATATTGCCCATAGTTTAAACACTTGGGTCACCCAGGATGGCAGAAGCCCTTACGTGTACCCAGCATAGGGCTGGTCCTGAGGCCGTAGCAGGAACCAGACACCCAGCCACAGTCCAGGGAGGAAGACGGCCACCAAGCAGGACCAGGCCGGGAGCCTGCTTAGAGCTACCCCTCACTCTGTCCCGTGGAAGGTGACACCACTTCCACTCTCACACACTCCACCAGCTCCGCCAGCTTCCCCAACATGAGAGAGAGATGTCTGGGACCTCAGCAAGCTACAGGCCCACCCGCCTACTCCCCACCCCAGGCTCCTTTGCAAACTTGGGCTCTGGCAATGGTATGTGTGTGATGCCTATGTTTTCAAAGAACTTCTTTCAACTCTGCAAAATAATGACATCTCGAACATAAAAATAGAGAGCCCGTCAGCAGCAATCTGCTATTATATTTTTACTAGGACCCTCTGTTGAGCCAGAGCATCATCTGTAAGATAATATAAGTGCTAATAATATTTTCCAGAGAAACATTTCTCACTGTTACAAACACAAACTGCTATTAGTGGTCTATTTGTTAGCATTGATGAGACAAAGATTACCCGGCTTCTGCAACAAGATGAGAACAGGTTGATTTTTTCCCCCCTCTAAGCCATTCAGCCTCTGAAAAAAAAATTAACATAATGTGCTGAACGTTCTACACAATTCTAAGTTCGCCTTAAAAACTCCTTTGCGATTTCTCTCCCATTAAAGACTTTAAATACCTTTATTCTCTTTTAATAGGGCAATTCATCAATGTATTCCTCTAAAAGGTAAGTAATACAGATAGATTAGTCTTGGGGACATGCTACAAGAAGAGGACTACTCCCTTCGGAATTAATATGCTCATACCGTACCTAGCACTTAGTAGGGGCTTAATAAATGGACATTATCTGAGTTGATTGATTGCAATTCCATAACATTTATAACATCAAACTTTTCAATATCACTTCAAGAGTTAAAAAGTAAAAAACGCCTAATCATCACTTTCTGTTTCATTTTAAAATCGGGTAAATGCTGAAGAAGCTCAAAGTCAGGTGAATTCTGAAGCTCTCCTGAGGGCCTTTCCTCCTAGATAGGGATGGCAGACTTTGGCAGAGCGCCACCTACGTTCCGAGCCCTGCACCTTCTCTCCCCAGCTCCCACACCACTTAGAAGCCCAGGCAAGGAGACCCAGAGAGAGGTGCGTTTGATCCTCAAGCCCTCAGCCAGACCTCATCGAGCCCCTACTATGTGTACAGCAGAACCTGGGGGGTACAGACAAACCGGAACATACCCTTGCTCTTAAGTGTCCAGTCTGCAGGAGAAATGTCCAGGGAGGTAGGGCTAAACGGAAGAACACACACGCCAGGAAGGGTCACAGGAGAAAAGCCCGCACCAGCTGCAGGCACCCTCCCCCCCACCAACAGCCCTTCCCATAAGGATGAATCTCCTTCATCTGCTTGGATACCTTCACCCATACCCAACTTGGGTCACCAGCTGTCTCGGGGGCCGGACTTCTGCCAGGGCACTAATGATGGCTGGTCACTCGGGTCTTGGGAACTGTCCATTAGAGCAGGACCATATGTAGGAAAACTCACAAGGATCAGACAAAAGCTTCAGCAGGTTCTCAACTCAGGGTTGTGTTATACATGGCACGCAGATTGTATCCCCAGGTCTGCGGAGATGCAATTAAGCCATTGATTCTAGAGCAAAATGGGCATTGATAAATCGATAGGGAGCTGATGCTGTAGATAAACAGTGCACGTCATCAGGAGGCAGGGCATGTGTAAATGAATCAATACAGACAGGTATCAAGGGAAACTGTGCCTCAATACGGCCAAGAAAGCCAAATACTGTTAGGATATGTAGCTATGGCTTTTGTAGTAATTTATTGCTGTTCTGTGATTCCTTCAACAAGCATAGATTGAGCACCTTTTTTGAGGCTCTGGCTGTGTGCTGAGCCTGGGGACAGAGGGACAATTGAGCTCAAGACCCAAGGCCACAGCCGGTAGAATATTCTTTCCCTAATGTGGAGACCTGAATCGGGACAGACCTCTGCTGAGATCTCCCTGGGGGCCAGGCTCTGGGCCGGGCACATGATATACATACCTCTAAACCTCCCTACGGCCACTATTGTAGAAGTCCTGGCCCAGTTTTACAATGGAGAAAACTGAAGCTCAGAGAGGCTAAGTGGTTACACGGCCAGTGCCTCATAAAGGGAATTTGGAACCCAGGGATGCCAATTCTAAAGCCTAGAGGCTTCTCTTACCTGGTTTATACAAGCAGTATCTTCGATGTGATCAGAGATCAGGTGGTTTCCACAATCACAGAGCATCCTCCCATCCTAGACAGCCAAGTAGCATTGAGCACGTGACAATGAGGACTCCTAAAAGCAGGCTTGCCTGACCTTGGAGGCACACGTGTCAAGCCAAGCCCTTTAGCAGGAGGGTGCAGCAGGAACAAAGCCCCAGACCCTGCTGGGTGCCTTCCGGTGGCTTCAGTCCCAAATTCCTCGCTAACAAAAACTGGTGTAATCCAGGCCCCCAGGCGGTGGGAAGGCTGGCCACTATCCCAGCCCCACCACAGGATGTTAATCTGGATTAACCTTAAACCAATTAGTCCTTTTCATTCCTTTTGCCAATGACAAGCTTTGGATGAGGCATATTACAAAATTCTGATCAAGGAGACATTGCTCAGGAGAACAAGCCTGCTGGAGAAGCCCCTGGGAATGATTTCTTAGCTCTTAAATAGAGATGCAAGGACCATTTTTCACCTATTAGATTGGCAAGAATCCAAAAAGTTAAGAACATCGTCTGTTGGTGTATGGGAAACAGACCCTCTGTACAGTGCTGGTGGAAAAAAGTGGTACAAACCCCTGAAGGGCACAGGGCAACATTTGTCAAGGTCACAAAGACATGTCTCTTTTGCCCCAGCAGTTGTAATTCTGAGAATTCATCTCATAGGAAAACTAACAGATCTGTAGAATGTATTATAATAGCAAATATGGGAAACAACCGAAACGTCTATCAGGAGACGACTGGTTCAACAAATTAGTTTGCAGGCATCTAGCACAATATGATACAGCTATAAAATATTAAGGATGTACTTTGTGTACCAAAATATTTTACTAGGTGAAAAAAAGAAGCAGTGTCCCAAAATGCTTAGAGTATGCTGCCATTTGTATTAAAAAAAAAAAAAAATGGGCATGAGGTAGATAGAACTACACGTTCATATTTGCTTTAATATGCATTATATAAAAAGATTCTAGAAGAGGGCACCTGGCTGGCTCAGGCAGCGGAGCATGTGACTCTCCACCTCAGGGTTCTAAGTTTAAGTCCACATTGGGTGTAAAGATTACTTAAAAAAATAAAATCTTAGGGGCGCCTGGGTGGCTCAGTGGGTTAAAGCCTCTGCCTTCAGCTCAGGTCATGATCCCAGAGTCCTGGGATCGAGCCCAGCATCGGGCTCTCTGCTCAGCGGGGAGCCTGCTTCCTCCTCTCTCTCTCTCTGCCTGCCTCTCTGCCTCCTTGTGATTTCTGTCTGTCAAATAAATAAATAAATCTTTAAAAATAAAATAAAATCTTAAAAAAAAAGACTCTGGAAGAATAAAACAAGAAAGTCCTACTACTGAGCAGACAGAAGAGGAGGAAGAGGAAAACTTTTCACTGCATACCTTTTAAGTGTCTTAGATTTGCAAAGCTGTGTAACACATATGCAAACAATTTGCTATAATCTGAATGCTTGTGTCCCACCCACCCACCCAAATTCATATGTTGAAATCCTAACCCCTAAGGTGATGATACTTGGCAGTGGGACTTTGGGGAGTTTATCAGAGCATGAGGACAGAGGCCAGGATTAGTGCCCTTCTAAGAGTCCCCTGCCAAGTGACACTCACTTCAGCCAAGTGAGAAAACAGCAAAAAGACAGCCATCTGTGAACCAGAAAACCCTCACCAAACACAGAATCTGCTGCTGCCATGATTCCAGACTTCCCAGCCTCTGGAGCTATGGGAAACAAAGACATGCTATTTATAAGTCACCCATCTATGTCATTGCATTATGCCAGCCTGCAGAGACCAGAACACAATCATACATTTTTAAAAAGAGAGTAAACCAATGAAAGGATGCTATCTTTTCTGCCTGTAAACATTTGTACACAAGGATCTGAAGAGTGGGTGGAACCACAGCAGCCATTTTGTGACCATTAGAGGCACTAGCATGGAGTGGGGAAGTAGGAAGAACATTCAGTGATATTGCTGAGTTGCTGAATTCACCAAACCTGGAGCTGCCCTGCCTCAGAGCTGCTCATCAGATGAGATATATCCTTTTACTGTATAAGCCATTTGAGTTGGGTGTTCTGTTACTAAAATACACCAGTATCGCAGCCAGGAGACATCCTTGGCCAAGGCCATTCGTGTGGGGACACATAACAAACAGATGAGCTGTGCCTCTACTCCCACTTCCATTGTAAAGAAGAAATGAAATGTTCAGGGTCAACACAGAGGCCTGAACATAGACATTTATCTCTGCCTCCCATCCCCCAAAAAACTCCTCCAAAATAGCAGTGAAGGTTTAAAGTGACAGAAACCTGCAAGGACAAAGAAAAGAGAGGATGACAGAAGACAAATACATCAACAACAGTTTCAGGAAGCTGAAAAGCAGATGGGCGAGCGCCAAATGGCTTTGCAGATGGGAGAAGATGGAAACATAAGTCTGTGTTTGGATGAACAATCCCATTCAGAACCTGGAAAAGGCCCAAAGACTGAAGAAGCACCAGACACCTCTGAGGCATAGGTGGGGCTAAACACAGGAGGACTCGCGGAAAGTCTACATAAGACCTAGGAATTCTACTCCTACCTCCTAGCAAGATAACCACCCTACCCTCAGCATGAAGAAAACATGGGAGGTCAACTCGATGGAGATTTGGGGTCAAAGACTCAAGGATGCACGTGCACCCAAATGTTTATAGCAGCAATCTCCACAATAGCCAAACCAACATCTACTCACTCTCTCTCTCTCTCTCTCTCAAATAAATAAATAAATCTTCAAACACACAGCAAAAGAAAGATATTATTCAAGCCATATCTACAGCAGACCCACTGGTCCACTCTGTGAAGATAGGTGATACCAAGAAAAAAATAAACCACAGAATTTAAGATTCTCTCTGGTATCATTTCAGGTACAGAGCGTGATTTGCATTTACTTGCCTAATAAGAGCTTGTTGTAAGAGTCAAACTGTGTTTAACTGGCAATGTAAATTTTACTGTTAATTGTCAAACAATCTCAGCGTCAGATTGAATGATCATTTCATGTTTAAATCACAGAGAAAAAAAAATCTCCACTTATACTGTCTTCATTTGGGATGTTCTGGGATATCTGGATAACTTAAGAAGTTCTCTATTTCTCAACAAATAATCCTACAATTTATATGGAACCAGAAAAGACCCCAAATAGCCAGAGGAATGTTGAAAAAGAAAGCCACAGTTGGTGGCATCCCAATTCCGGACTTCAAGCTCTATTACAAAGCTGTAATCATCAAGACAGTATGGTACTGGCACAGAAACAGACACATAGATCAATGGAACAGAATAGAGAGCTCAGAAATAGACCCTCAACTCCATGGTCAACTAATCTTTGGCAAAGCAGGAAAGAATGTCCAGTGGAAAAAAGACAGTCTCTTCAACAAATGCTGTTGGTAAAATTGGATAGCCACATGCAGAGGAATGAAACTGGACCATTTCCTTACAACACACAAAAATAGACTCAAAATGGATGAAAGACCTCAATGTGTGAGAAAGGAATCCATCGAAATCCTTGAGGAGAACACAGGCAGCAACCTCTTTGACCTCAGCCACAGCAACTTCTTCTTAGACACATCACCAAAGGCAAGGGAATCAAGGGCAAAAATGAACTATTGGGACTTCATCAAGATCAAAAGCTTGTGCACAGCCAAGGAAACAGTCAACAAAACCAAAAGATAACTGACAAAATAGGAGAAGAGATCTGCAAATGACATATCAGATAAAGGATAGTATCCAAAATCTATAAAGAACTCATCAAACTCAACACCCAAAGAACAAATAATCCAATCAAGAAATGGACAGAAGACATGAACATACATTTCTGCAAAGAAGACAGCCAGATGGCCAATAGACACATGAAAAAGTGCTCCACATCACTCGGCATCAGGGAAATACAAATCAAAACCACAATGAGATACTACCTCACACCAGTCAGAATGGCTAAAATTAACCAATCAGGAAACAAAACAGATGTTGGCAAGGATGTGGAAAAAGGGGAACTCTCCTACGCTGTTGATGGGAATGCAAGCTGGTGCAGCCACTCTGGAAAACAGCATGGAGATTACTCAAAAAGTTGAAAATAGAGCTACCCGATGACCCAGCAATCGCACTACTGGGTATTTACCCTAAAGATACAAATGTAGTGATCCAAAGGGGTATGTGCACCCAAATGTTTATAGCAGCAATGTCCACAATAGCCAAACTATGGAAAGAACCTAGATGTCCATCAACAGATGAATGGATAAAGAAGAGGTGGTATGTGTACACACACACACACACACACACACACACACACACACAATGGAATACTACACAGCCATCAAAAGAAATGAAACCTTGCCATTTGCAACAAGGTGGATGGAACTAGAGGGTATTCTGCTGAGCAAAATAAGTAAATCAGAGAAAGACAATTATCATATGATCTCTCTGATATGAGGAATTTGAGAGGCAGGGTGGGGGGATTGTTGGGGGTAGGGAAGGAAAAAAATGAAACAAGATGGGATCGGGAGGGAAACAAACCATAAGAGACTCTTAATCTCACAAAACAAACAGGGTTGCTGGAGGAGAGGGGGGTAGGAGTGTTGGGATGGCTGGGTTATGGACACTAGGGAGGGTATATCCTATGGTGAGTGCTATGAATTGTGTAAGACTGATGATTCACAGACCTGTACCCCTGGGGCAAATAATACATTATATGTTAATTTTTAAAAAAGACTCAAGGATGGCAGACAGCTGAACATGGGGGTGAGGGACCATCTTAAAAACAGAAAGGGGGACACCTCAGTGGCTCAGTCAGTTAAGCATCTGCCTTTGGCTCAGGTCATGATCTCCAGGTCCAGGGATCGTCAGGCTCCCAGCTCAGCAGGCAGTCTGCTTCTCCCTCTCCCCCAGCTTGTGGAACTTGCTCTCTCTGCCTCTCTCTCTCTCTCTGTCTCTCTCTCTCTCAAATGAATAAATAAAATCTTTTAAAAAAGAAAAATTTACAAAAATTTAAATTAAAAAAAAAAAAAAACGACCAGAGGGAATAAGGGTAAGTCTATATACTGAATGATAAAGATGTGTGCCACCTTGTCCCACTGAACTTCTAGAATTTCTCAGCCAAACCTATACCCCTCGTCCAAGCAGATAAGAGAAGGATTTCTCTTTTGAGAAAATGGCCACTCCAAGAGAAAAGACCTAAAGATACTGATACTAGGAAATCCTCTCTGGAAATAGCTAAGTCACCCCACCTTGTCACCCTATACTGAGGCCCACTGCTCATCAAGGCTTCCCCAAGCACAGGGTCTTCCCAGGGGTTATCTCATACCTCACTTGTAGATATGTGTGGAGAGCCAAAGAGCACCAGACATTGCAGAAAAGTCTCTAACTGAAAGTCACATCAGAGCAAACAGAAAATAAAAGAATTCCAAAGAAAAGAGAGAGATGACAGGAAAGAGAAAAAAATATACACAATGTATGTATTTTCATAGCCACAGAAAAATTAGATAGTGCATTTCATGAAATGAGAACAAGGGGGCTATAAAATGAGCATTCAGAGAAAAACTCTTTGAAATTAAAATAGGATAGCAGTAATTTTTTTTCACCAGCAGAATATTTGAGAAATAGAAAAAAAGAAAAATCTCCGTAAAAATAGTAAAAGGCGTACATGGATGGATCAGTTGGAGAAGCACATGACTCTTGACCTCGGGCTTATGGGGCTTGAACCCGTGGGCATAGAGATTACTTTTTTAAAATCATCAAAAAAATAGCAATAAAATAAGATAAAAACAGAGAAGGAGACAAACCACAAAAGACTCTTAACTCTAGGGAACAAACTGAGGGTTGCTGGAGGGGAGGAAGTGGGAAGATGGAGTAATCGGGTGATGGGCATTAAGGAGGGCATGTGATGGAGTGAGCACTGGGTGTTACATGCAACTGATGAATCACTGAATTCTACCTCTGAAACTAATAATACACTCTATGTTAATGAAATTAAATTTTAATAAACTTTAATTTTAAAAAAAGAAGGAAAACAAGTAGAAAACAAGAAAGATACAAAAATTCAAGGATTAATCTAACAGGTTTATCATTCAGCTAAGAGGAGTTACCAAAAAACAAAATACAGTTAACAGAGAACATGCAATTATCAAAAAATAATACAAGATAACTGCTCCAGAACTAAAGGAAGTGGATTCTAAGACTTAACAGATCCTCCAAGTATATAACACCATGAATTAAACCTTAAAAATTAGTTTAAATTTTTTTTTCAGACTTTCCAAGGAACACCAGCATGAAAGGTAGAACAAAGAAATGGAGAAAAATCCTAACATCTTCCAAAGTAAAGAAGCAGGTCACGTACAAACAAACCTGAGGATCTGAACATTATCTGACATCTCAACAACAATGGAAGCCAGAAGACAATGGAACAATGCTTTCAAAATTCTAAAGGGAAATTATTTCCAATCCAGAGTCAGCCTCAATATCAATCAAGGATGGGGCTAAAATCAAGACATTTTCAGATAACCAAGGTCTTTAACAACTTAGCTCCTAGTCACCCTTTCTCAGGAAGTTACTGAAAAGAAGCAAAAAATCCAAGAAAGACAATGCAGTGGGATCTGGGATGCAGGGGATGGTCTAGAAGCAGGTGATGGTTAAGAATCTGGGTGCAGCGTGCAGAGAACAGTCTGGATGAGAGCACAGGGTGGAGGCTCAGAAGGACTGTCTGAAAAATACACACAAAAAGAAAACCAGTCAATTACTGGATAGGTTGGAAATAGAGGTGTTCATTTGTCACGGATTTTGGGAAATCCTTTGTAATTAGTTCATAGAAACAAAACAAAGGGGGAACAGGGGGCAATCATTCTGAGAAAACATCAAGTTGCACAAGAAGTTATCATCTTAATGTCATAAATCACTCCCTGTGAATAACAGCTACATAGTCATAATAATGTAAACATTGAATATTGACATCACCCAAAATGAAGATTTAACACTGTCAGAGGGATGGGAGAAGGGGAAGTTGGGGGGCAGGGGGCAGCAGAGGAGGGCACCATGCAGAGTATAAAAATTACAAATTCCCCCTTGCACAAAAGAAAGTCAATAAGGTCATTATCTAAAATTTAAAAAAAAAAAAAAAAAAAAAAAACAAGACATCGCAGTTAGATCAACTAGTATAGAAATACAGAAAAAATACAAGAAATAGAAGAAAAACTTGGCTAAACCATAAAGCTGTTGATTCCTGGGAGCCAGTGCAGAGAACAGGTAGGCAGGGCCCTAACGTCATTCTTTGTAAGCCCAGTACTTCTATGTGGGTTCTGAACCATGTACACCAAACCTGGATTTAAAAAGCGCAAAAAGGGGCGCCTGGGTGGCTCAGTGGGTTAAAGCCTTTGCCTTCAGCTCGGGTCGTGATCCCAGGGTCCTGGGATCGAGCCCCGCATGGCATGGGGCTCTCTGTTCAGCAGGGACCTGCTTCCCCTACCCATCTGCCTGCCTCTCTGCCTACTTGTGATCTCTGTCTGTCAACTAAATAAATAAAATCTTTTTTAAAAATAAATAAATAGGGGCGCCTGGGTGGCTCAGTGGGTTAAGCCGCTGCCTTCGGCTCGGGTCATGATCTCAGGGTCCTGGGATTGAGTCCCGCATCGGGCTCTCTGCTCAGCAAGAAGCCTGCTTCCTCCTCTCTCTCTCTCTCTCTCTCTCTCTCTCTCTCTCTGCCTGCCTCTCCGTCTACTTGTGATCTCTCTCCGTCAAATAAATAAATAAAATCTTTAAAAATAAATAAATAAATAAATAAATAAAAATTAAAATAAATAAATAAATAATAAAAATAAAAATAAATAAAAATAAAAAGCGCAAAAAGCCAGAGGCGCTCCGCGGGCTCAGTCAGATAAGCATCCAATTCTGGATTTTGGCTCAGGTCATGATCTCAGGGTCATGAGATTGAGCCCCAAGCTGGACGTGGAGCCTCTTTAATATTCTCTCTCCCCCTCCCCCATCCCACTCCCCCACTACTTGCACTGACTCTCTCAAAAAAAAAAAGCTTAAAAAGCAAAAAAACAGCAATTGTCTGGTGATCTCCTGGCATCTGAACAGGTCTGTGCCCACTTCTGGAAGGCTGTATGCCAGTTGAGGACCCAGCAGCGGACCTCGGGAATGTACTATCCGGCCAAGACCCAAGCCCAGGAGAGACAGCAAGCTGTTTCAGTGTTACAGTATTATTAGCAATGCCATATAGACAGCACAGGACGTGATGCCTCCTTGCTCACAGATGCACATGTGTCTCCAGGTTAGAGACCTAGAAGCTGGGGGGCCAGGACAGCCATGTACCCATTTACATTTTAATAGATATTGCCAAACGGCCGTCAGAGAAGGCTGCCCAGCGTATGCCGCCACCAGCAGTAGGCCATCCTCCCTCACTCTGCTCACCCTTGGTAATAGCAATTGCTCTCACATTTGCCAAGCTACCAAGTGACAAAGCTATAGCTCAATTTTGTTCATTTCCATCTTCATAACTACGAATCGTCTTGTTCAGTTTGGGCTGCTGTAACAGAATTACTACAGACTGGGTGGCTTATAAACAAGAGAGAGAAATGTCTCTCTTGTTTTAGATGCTAGAGGTCCAAGATCAAGGTCCCCGCAGAACTGGTAGGTCTGGCGAGGGCCTGCTTCCTGATTCATAGATGGCGGGCCCATGTCCTTACCTAGTGGAAGGGCCAAGGGAGCTCTCTGGGTCTCGTTTATAAGGGCACTAATCCCATTCCTGAGGGCCCCACCCTCATGACTTAATCATCTCCCAAGAGCCCCACCTCCTAATGCCATCACCTTGGGGACTAGATTTCAACATATGAATTTTGGGGAGACACATTCAGTCTACAGCACTAGAATGTATTTGATAATAAATAAACTAGGGAACACGCTGCAGTGTTTAAAAGAGATAAGGTGGTGGCCTATGTTGGCATGAAAATATCTCCAAGAGGTATTGCTCCATGGTGGAAGCAATTTGTAAGCAAGCAATAAATACCAAATGATACTATTTATGTTCAAAAACACACGCACAAGAATCCTGTGTATGTGCAAATTCATGAGAAACGTCTGAAAGAAGACACACCAGAGAGTAATTCTGGTCTTTATTTCAGGAGTGGGAGAAAAGTATCCCTGGGGGGGACATATACTTTCTCCATAAGCACAGGAAACAAACACACGGGCTCTGGACCAGGCTGCCTGGTTTTAAGTCCAGCTGTGGAACCCCTCTAAGCCCCCCATTTTCTGTTCTGTAAGCTAGGGATAGTAATGCCTACCTCATGGGGTTGCATGAGGGTTAAATGTATTATTATATACACATGTACACAAACGCAACCTACACATGTCTAAGATCAAGGCTGTGTGTTCACTATTATCATCCGTAATATTTGACTGCTTAACAAGAAATCAATGTATGTTTCATGTATTCATTTTGTAATTTTTTTGTAAGAAGTAAAACTAAGGTGGGACAAAAATATAACAAAATGTCTACACCAGACAGGAGCAAGGACACACAGGAGCAACTGAAGGAAGAGCTGGTCAAGCATGGCCACAGAGAGGCCCAAGGCGAAGGGGACAGCACCCTGGAGTTGGGTCCCAGAGCCTGGCCCTACCACTCCGCCCACTCCCCAGCTGGGCAACCCTCATCCATGCCTGACTCTCGGTACCTCAGTCTCTACACCTGCACTGTATGTGGGGTTGGAGGGGAGCAGAGGTGAGGTTACCAGACTCACAAGAGGAGCCCCAACTCCTCTCAGACTGCATCTCCAGCTGCACACCCGCTGGGTCGGGTCCAAGAGTCCTGTCGCCCAAGTACAGGGCAGCCCAGACTGCCAAGTCCATAGCCTGCTGGGGGCCCAAGTCCTACCATCCCAAGCCCTCCCTAGTCTGTCCCTCTAGTCTCAGTCCCCTCCTACTGCCATCTGGGAACCCTGAGACCCCATCATCCTCCAGCCCAGACACGGCCCCCTCTCTCTCGGGAACTGGGCTGCCCTTCCCCAGTGTGGAGAAATGCAAGGTGTGAACAGGCCCCGTCTTCCGGGGCTCCTATGCAAGGTCCCAGCCTGGCCTGAGCCTGCAAGAGAACTCCTCCTCCGCCCGCATGGCCCAAGGGCAACTGCCACCCCTCTGACCAAATACCCCTGCCGCTCCCACCCAGCTGGCCGAGAACCAGGCTTCCTGGCTGGACTACAGCCAGAGCCCACAGAAGCCCACTCAAAGAGACTCCCTCCCTTCCAAACACTCCACACAAAGGAGCTTTTTATCTGGTTCAAAAATACGCTTTAAAAGCTTTCGGAGTCTTTGCAGTGGTTTCCCATGTTCTAGTCTCTTTCAGATGGTAATAGTTTTAATTATAACAATCATTATAACATAATACCTTCAATTTAGGCAATCAGCTCCATTCAGAATATTCAAATGGGGGAACCGTGCCTGGGCAAGCCAGGCTTTCTGGCACTTGGTTTCAGAAAGAAGCTCTCTGGGCCCAGCAGGTGCTAGCTATGACCCAGGGGCAGGAGATCCACTCTGCAGCGGATTGTGGGAGAAGTCCTAAGAGCAGGCCTAAAGCGAGTGCACAGGGATTTCAGCCCAGGAATCCCCAGCCTCCCCCAGAAGAAACTTCGCAGCTCTCAGAGACCTACCATGGATCCCTATTGCGCAGAGACGGAGGCTCCAATTCCTCAGTCCTCTCCTATTCAACTCCAGCTCATCCTGAACAAAATCCATGAACATACTACCTTTACCAGGCCTGTGTCCTTTTTCCACACACAGAACACAACTGCCACCACCTATCAGGTACCAACCAGTGCCAGGCACCTTGGCTAGGTGGGTGACCAGTCGTCCCAGTTTGCCCAGGACTGTCCCCATTGTAGCTCTGAGAATCAATCATAGGCATGAACTCAAGAAATGACAACTGGGTTTCATAAAAACCTCCTGGGAGCCCCAAGGCTGGAGGAATAAGAAAGCTTCATTTATTCATTCCACAAATATTCCCTGAGCACCTCGTCCATGCCAGACCCCATTCTACAAGCTAGGAGCATGTCAGGGGATGAAAACAGAAATCCCCACACTTGTGGCGCTCATACTGAGTGGAGGGGGAGGCACTAGGGAAAAGGCCTACAAATCAGTTAGAATTTGGACCAGGAATTCAGGATGTTCTAGGTCAAGAACAACCCTTCGTGGCTTGAAAACTGTGCCAGTCTGTGCCCTTGGATGTGGGAACAGAAGAGAGGGTGTTAGTGAACACCCCTCAGCCTGCAGTGGGTTCAGAGCAGACCCAGAGATCAGTGGCAGAGCCAAGGGGTGGCTGGGGGAGTCTCTAAGACCCCCTAAACCGCATCACTGCCCCTACTCTTGGTGACACCATTGACAGGTTTCCCTTTGCATGAAGAGCCAGGCAAACACAGCTAGTCTCTGGCCCGTGCCTGCACAGACCCCTGCCCCCGAGCCTCTCCATCAGGAACTCCAGAGCCTAGAGATGGGGTCTGCTGCCCCAAACCTTGGTAGGCAGAATGAGGAGTCTGGACCTAGTCCAAGGGGCTATCATCTGAACTTGACTCATGCAATGGCATGAAGATTTTACACAAGCAAGATGTCTCCCCACGGCCAGGCCTCTGCTGGGGGTTTCAGGGCTAACAGGATCACTGTCCTGAAAGTCACAGAGTCCAGCTGAAGCGCTGCCTCCTCCAGGAAGCACTCCCAGACTTCCATCTTCTTACCCCTGGTGAGTTCGCTTCCTCTCACCTCTTCAACTAGACCCCAGATGTAGTTCCAATTTTTTTATAATTATGTTATACATTCCCGGCTCTCCACCTACTCTGGTCATGGTCTCAGACCCTGGCCTTCTCCTTGGGCTTGACAAAATTATGCACCAACAGAAATGTTCCCCCCCACAGAAGCCACGTTAGGGCAGAACCAGATGCTTCCTCAATCCCCATCTCTACCTGCATTTAGTGCATGGCAGCCACCAAGATATGCACAGTAGCCTTTTCATTTTCAACATGAAACACCTTTCCTTCTATGATACAAATAGAATCACTTCCCTCTAAGGGGCAGGGGTCCTGGGGCTCACAAAACCACAGCTCAAGGGTAAGCAATGTGTTCCAAATAAGCAACAGCTAGCTTCAGCTCCCTGGCAGATAACGTGCATGCTGGTGCCTAACGCCCTCCCCGACCATCCTATCTCGGCAGGTGTCATGCTCACAGCCCTCCCAGGGCGCGCGGCCTCCCACCTGCCAGCCACACCAGTGGCCATGCCACCTGAAGCAGGGTATATCCCGCTCTCCCCTGCCTTTCCAAAGTCTGGAAATGGATTCCATCCAAGCTGACAGATGCCTGTTTGGTACCCACTCTGCCCTTGACTTAGATGCTCTACCTATGAACAGAAAGCCAACCCGCCAAACTGACCTGCCATCCAGGTAAGGAAGGGCTTCACCCCCTGCTGAGAGAATTATTTAGGGAAAGAAAGATTGATTCTTGCCACTCCCCTGCTGAACACCCTGGCTTCCTGTGGCTCTCACAGTAAGAACTCCCAGCTTGCTACTTGTCACTGAACTCTCCCCACCTCACCCAGGGATGCTGGCAGCACCACGAAGGCTCGAGTTCTTCCCTTTCCCAGGGCTTTGCCAGGCTCTGGCTCTCCACCTGCCAGTTCACTTTTCTGGGTCAATTCAAACACAGCTTCCTCTGAGAAGTCTTCCCTACCTCCCATGTAATCCAAATTTACTCTCTCTCTTTTTAAGAAGCCATCAGCTTAGCAGTTAGCAGGGATTTGGAGTCAGACTTCCTGATTCAAATCCCGGGTCTGCCGCTGACGAGCTTTGCGACTGCGACCGAGTTACTTCACTTCTCTGTGCCTCCACTTCCTCCTCTGTGAAATGGAGCTCGCTCACAGAATAGTGACGCAAATAAAAGCATGTCACCCACTTAGAGTGTTCTGAAGAGCGTGGGGCGCATAGTAAAGGATCTGCTGTCACTATAATCATCACCATCTTATACCCCCGTCCTCTTCTGGGCTGTGCCTTCACAGCCGGTCTCACAGTTGGTCGCCGCATGTCTGCTTGGTGGTTATCTGCTGACTGCTTGGAAGTCAGCTCCATGTGAGAACAGCCTCGAAGCCTGGCGTGGAGCCTGGCAGACACAGGCACTCAATAATTAACACTTGATTAAAGAATCATCATTGCTGGCTCTTTCTGCCTTTAGAGGGGAGCGGGCTGTGGAGGAGAGAGGCCGTCAGGATAGACGTGGCGTGACTGGCAGAGCCCCCACCGGGACCCAGGGGGACAGGGTGGCCAGGGGACCCACCTGCGGGCAGCTTGGTCACGCCCCAGAGCTCAACGTCCAGCCTCCCGTGCCCGAGGCCCAGCTCCACCTCTGCCCCCCACGGCGCCCTGGACAGGCTTCTTCACCCCTCTCTGTCTTAAAACTCCAGCAGGAAAGCTGTAACGAGTTCAGGGGGGACCCCCAAAGGGAAGAGCCAAGCAAGCCCCAGGTCCCTCTTCCTGCTGGCCGGAGCTGGCCCCTGACTGGACCCAGCATCTGCATGGCCATCTGTACCGTATGTAAATCCACACAATTAATATTCTCCAGAATCTTACCGCAACCGTTTTTCTTCACGAATGTGTTTGGTTTCAGAGAACGCGGCATGTTCTGGAGGCACATTTACATTTCATTATCTCTAACAGCTTAACTACCGTAACTAATGCTAGATTAATAAGTAGCCCCATCGAACAACTACTTTAAACAACACGGCTCACACAGTTTCACCGGCGGTGGGCAAAGAGGCTTTACGACAGGGGCTGTGGTTAGCCGAGTTAAGCAGGTCTAATTTCTGTATCTCCCACAAGAGATTCTACATATCCTTCCACCAGAGCAAGTGACTCTCAGCCAGAGCCGTCCATTTCCTAGGCCCCCGGGGCCTCCAATGGGGACCCAGGGAGGTCTCTGTGGGCAGCCTGGAGGGTTTCCAAGTGCCACACCCAGCACAGCCCTGCCTGGGCTCTGAGCAGGATCCCCAACTAGACAGGCCCGGGGAATACCCGTTTGCTGCCAGAAGCCTCATGTATGGCCTTGCAGAAAAAGAAAACAGGCAGCCACGCTTAGAGACATCAATGCCAGACTTCGGCTTGGAGCCCTGGGGCCACCCCCAGAGAGAGAGCGCATGACACATGCCCATGAGACAGCCACAGGTCCCAGCCTCTCTCTGGGCCCTCGCCAGCTCTCAGAGCCCCCTGGAGCCACGTGCTCTGCAAATCCCAGCTGTTGCTCTTGCGGGAGGCAGTCATTATTATCATATTCTTCCAATGCAGGGGAGACGGCAGTCTCTCAGTGAACTACTGACACACATTCCAGAAATCACCTCCTCTAAACTTTCATCCCACCTGACTCTTCCTCAGGTGCCCCAACATTTCAGCTCGGGCAATTGTCTAGGCTTTGGCTGCTTGGGTGTGGGGATGAGGAACACCTAGTGTTTGTACCACTTCCTCGACACCCCTGCCCTCCCTGCACTGATGCTCTGAGCCTGCCCATGGTCTGCAGCACAACACACTCGGGCCCAGCTTTTGAATAGTGGGCAGCCTTCGCTTTAGGACCAGAACCCAGGGAGAAGCCCTGCTCAAGGAAGGCCCTTCCTCTGCCCCCTCTCCAAAAAACTGGGATCCAAGCTCCCAAAGTTCTAACCCTTGTCTGTTGTCCACCTGTGATCAGGGAAATGCCCAGGAGCTAAGTCACCTGCTGTCTACCAGTTCTCCAGCCCAGTAGGGTTCTGGCTCTCCCTGGGCTCTGGGGAACAGCCTTGGTGTCCATACTGGGCACAGACACAGGATGGCTCCCTGATCAGTGGCAAATACAGTCTACAAGCTCTGGGGACATTTCCCATCTCCCTGGCAAGTAGGGAAAAGCAAGGCAGACCAGAGCACCTGTGGAATCTTGTCCAAGCTGTGGGGTGGCATCTCTGCCTTTGCATCAGGAATTGTCCTTGGGTGTCCCTGGTATATAGCTTAGAAGCAAACCTCAAATTCTCTGGGAAGCTGACACATAGAATCACTAAGACCCTTCTTCCAGGTGTCCCACCCAAAGCCTCCATTTCCCAGGAAGGGGCTAGGAGTCCCAGCCAGAGGGAGAATTCTCCATAGTGCAAGATGATCACTAGCAGAGCCCGAGCTCAAGGTCACATGGACAGGCGGGGCACAGCCAGAGAAAACGGGAGGTCACATCGCTTCCCCCCTCCATGGTGACCCTTGTAGAGCTCCGGAAGGCAACAGCCACCCCTGCCAGCTAGAGTCTCCCTGCAGCTTCTCAGCCAGAAACAGGGAGGTTAATAAAACACAGGACAAGGGTCTCCCGAGGGCCAGCTCTTGGCCGCCTCTGAAGTTTACAAAAGCCGTGCTTCTGATGCCTCCCAGGCTGCCTGCCACAGCTCCCTGTGAATTATTACACTGCAGGTTTTCAGGACATTCTGTCTGCAGTGCCTTGGGAATTAGAGTAATTGTATTTTATCTGTTTGCCAAGAGTTTTCAGTAAACTCCTTTAATGTACTTTTAAAACTCACAGCCCCAAATAGCAATGCATGCCTTCTAGCTTATGCACCAGGCTCTGAATAAAACACAGGGTGATGTATGGGCCTGGAGAGGCCACTATTCATATATTTACACCCTTTACCAAAACACACATTCATCTTAATGACATTACTTAACCGCGCAGCCCAACAAAAGGAGCGCCGTGAAGGTCACAGCCGCAGGCCTTCCTCCAAGATGGTCCCCTCCACTCACAGAAGGCCCTCAAGGTAGTCTTTGTACCCAGGGTTCCCTGACGTCAGCAGTCAGGTCTCCCTGCCCTGTTGCTGAGTGGGATACAGCATCAGGTCCCTTGTCCTGTCCCCCCACAACCAGAGCCAGGCAGCTTGCAGCCACCACCCGCCACCCCCACACAGACTCCCGCAACAGGCTGCCCCCCAAATCCACTTCACCGTGTCCTTCAGCCAGGGCAGGAGGGAGGAGCAAGAGGAGGAGGAGGAGGCAGAGGAGGCTGATAGAGAGGAAGGGGAAGGTGGCTGGGGCTGAGGGGGGCGGGCTGGCACAGGAGGCACCGGGGTGGCCCTAGGGCACAGGGGACAGCGGCTTTAGCTGGAAGCTGGATGCTGAGAAATGTGAGAACGATCCGGAATTAGAAAAGATCCGAAAAGGGAGAAGCTACTCCGGGATGGACGTAATAACCACAAGGAAAGATTAATGACCAGATGATGAAGATTAAGACGTTCTGCGAGGAGCACAGGCACCTGGATGAGTAGATCCGCTACTCTGTCTTGGACGGCAGTGGCTACTTTGATGTGAGAGCTCAAGAGGCAGAAGAGGTCCACATCTTCCTGAAAAAGGAGACGTGATAACTCTTCCTGCAGGGATTTATCCGGCTTCACGCTGGAGGAGAAGAACCACGTGAAGGCCACGTGGCTGTTTGTGGGAGAAGCGGGTGTGGACAGCATGCAACCGGCCAGCTGACCCTTTGGAGGCTCAGGGGCGGGACATGGAATTTGGGGCACAGACGGCGAGGCAGCGGCGCTCCCGGGGCCTGGCCCACCTTTCACCTTTGCAAATGCCCAGAACATGGTCACCGCAGAGAACCTGTCCCTCTCCTTGCCCTTATATTAGAGACTTGAGGCTGGGGGTGCTTGCCTTTGCAAGATTATTTGATCAGAGTATGTTTTAATGATAGGAGCTTAATCATCAAAGTGACTTTTACACGAAAGCAACTGAGGGAATGCGGACAAATCACATTCGTTTTACCTAATTCAGCATCAGCCGTCAGCAGCCTAGTATTGGCACATGCGTTTGGCTTTCATCTCCCCAAATGTAAGTGCCAAACGGCTCCGTGCAGATCTGGTTGGCCAGATGTCGGGGGACGCCATGCCTGCCTGTTTAGAAGCGGTCATAGCAGATGACAGGACCAGCCAGAGAGAAGATAGTTTTCTCCCAAAACCAAGCTTTCATGCGAGTCGGGGAATACTCTGAGTTGCTCAGGCCTCTTGCTCATTCAAAATAAAGTAGCTGCTTTAATTTAAAAAAAAATAAATAAATAAATAAACATGCAGCAGCCTTGAATCTGACCCAGAGTAAAAACAACATCCTTACAAGGGACGTGCTGTGGGCCCTGCTCAGCGCTCAGACCTCACCTCCTCCCCGTCTCCTCCACAATCACCTTCCCACGCAGCAGGTGCACGTCTGCTGCTGGACCTCCACAAATGCTCTTCCCTCTGCTGGGAGGCTCTCCCCAGACCTCGGTGGGGTTGCGTCCCTCCCCCCGACCCTTCCACCCCATGAGGTTGCCGTGAAAGGCTGGCCAGCGGTCTCTCGGGAAGCAGTTCCTCACCAGACACAGAATCAGCACCTTAATCTCGGACTTCCCAGACTCCAGAACCACGAGAAATAAATTTCTGTTGTTTATAAAGCACCCGGTCTGTGGTATTTTGTTACTGCGGCCCAAACAGACTAAGACAATATTCATCACCACTGATAAATATTTGTTTATGGTCTCTCTCTCTCTCTCTCTGCACCTTCTCCTCAACTAAAGAGTAAAATCCATAAAAGCAGGGTTTTTGTCTTTTTTTTTTTTTAACTGCTCTGTTTATTCCCAATCCTAGAGCAGGGCCTCCCACGCAGCCAGAGTTTTGAAGTATTTGTTGGAATGACCTTGCTCCTGGTCTCACAGAGAAACAGTATTATGGGAGAGAGAAGAGGGGCACAAGGGCCACTCTCTGCTCACAGGTCCTACCCCACCAGTAAGGCTGCCTCTGAACCCTTTCCAGCCTGTGTAGGGAACCACTGGAGCCCCAGCACCTCCCCTGAGCATGGACATAGAGGGAGAAAACAGCTTGTGCAGAGCACCGGCCCCAACACCAGCCCCCTACCTCTGTCCAGGATTCCGTAGGAAATGGCAACTAGGAATGATGGGTTATCTGCCCCTCCAGATCTGGAGCCTATTCCCGTCCCTCCTGCTGCCCTCCCACATACCCACCGAGAACAGGCTCTAGACCTACGCTGTCCAACACGGTCACCACTAGCCACCTATTCGGCTATCGAGCACTTCAAACCCATACACGTAGATATAAAGTACACGGGTACATGGCAGATTTCAGAAGCTTTGTGCAAAAAAAAAAAAGAATGCAGGGACACCTGGGTGATTCAGTGAGTTAAAGCCTCTGCCTTCCACTCAGGTCATGATCCCAGGGTCCTGGGATCCAGCCCCACTTCGGGCTCTCTGCTCGGCAGGGAGCCTGCTTCCCCCTCCTCCACCCCGCCTCTGCCGGCCTCTCTGCCTACTTGTGATCTCTGTCTGTCAAATAAGTAAATAAAATCTTAAAAAAAAAAAAGAAGAAGAAGAATGCAGGCTATCCCATTAGCAGTTTTGTGTATTAGCCACATCTCGAAATGATAGCACTTTGGATAGATGGGGTTAAAGAAAATATATTATTCAAATTAATGTTACCTGTTCCCTTCTACTTTTTTAAATGTGACTACTAGAAATATTTAGATTATCTGTGTGGCTCACATTAGATCTGTGTAGGACAGTGCTTATCTAGAGGAGACAGTCATCTGAGAAGCAGTTCTGACCACAAGTTGGGAAGCCTCTTCTCTGCAGCTCCAAATTCCTTGCTTTTTCCTGTGCATCAGAGCAAGCAAAAGGGCTGGGTCCTCCCCTGAGCCAGGAAAGCCGCACTCCCACCCCTGCTCTCTGGGACTGTGTACAGACAGACACTCGGGATGGGGGGCCAGGCTACAGGCAAATTAAACCCCTTCCTGGCCTTTGGAACATTTGTTTGGTCTCTGAGGGCAGGGACTGGGGTTCAAGGGCTGGTGGATTGTGGGGGGCTCACAGCAGAGCAGGCCTGAAGGGGGTCGTGTCACTGAGCCAGTTGTGTCCTGATGGAGCTCAGTCCCTTGTGGCCTGGGCCTTGGGTACTGACCACAGGGGTCAGCCATGCCTGCTTCATGGGGGACTCCCTCTTCTGGGTGTGGCCTTCAGGCTCAGAGGGCCTCAAATATCCCCATTCCCTGGAGTGAGCCTCATGTGAAATGCATCCAAGCTGGGAGGACAAGTGGCTAGAGAAGAAGACCTGTCTCTTCAGGCACAAATCTCTGTCCCAGTGGGAATAATGAGAACTTGGAACCTCACACGGGCATTCCACGAGGAGGATTTCTAACTGTGTCCCCGGCACTCAACAGACACCAGGGGTGTGACTGTTTGAGGACGTGGCCTGAGGTGTAGGCTGGAGCATCTGGAGATGTGGCACTGGGTTTTTAAAAATAAGATGAGACCCACATTTCTGGCACTAATGACTCTCAGATCCTATCACCCTTAAAAATATATCCCTCAAATGCTGTTGTCGCTGCATTTTTAGCGCATTCCGACTATTTCCAAGATGGCAAGCATTCCAGGCCCTGCTTGGTATAGACTGCGGCTGTGTGCGCCTGTGGAGGAAGCAGCAGAAGCAGAGGTGGGACAGGTCCCTCCCGATGTGGGTAGGCTCTGGGAGTGCATTTGCTGTGGGGGAGGGGCGGGTAGCAAGGCAGGGGTGCCCAGCTTAAATGTCTTAGCTGATCTTCTCTGGAGAGCTCAGGGACCAGACATCAGCCTCATCCAAATCCTCCTCTCCATCCCCACATCCACAAAGGGGTTAGGGGTCCCTTAGGGAAACAGTAAGGCAGATACTCAATACATTTAAGAGTTCCAAATCTCTGGGTGTCGCACCCAGGATGAAGAGTTGGATGAGGGGAGCCCCAAAAAGCCAAGGTTCATTGTTGATCATGTTTTTGTGCTTCAGGAGATCCAGAAATGTCGAAGTCGAACTATGAAGATTTAGAAACCAACACGGACAGCCCGGGATTAGATAACAGGAATCCCATTTCGTTTCTGTACAAGGTTCTAAGCTTTACAGAGTTTTCCCAATGTTTCAGAGCTGTCACAGACACTGTCTCTCCGAGTGTGAATTATCTGAGATAACATTTACTTTGCCTTCTGGTTTCTGCATTTCTCTAGCCTTGATCAGTGTCCAGAGATTCAGAAAAGGGAAACTTACATGGTATTCACCAGCTATTAAAAAATAAATAAATAAATAAATAAATAAATAAATAAATAAATACAAACAAAAAAACAATGGCTATCCTGGGTGTATCCCAAAGCCACTCTTCAGTGTTGGGGGTGGCAAGGTCAGTGACTGTTCCGGATCATCTGTGGTGAGAGTCCTTGGCTGACGGAAGGACCAGGGAAGCCACACACCTCCCCTGCCCTATGGGACTGTGTGTAGGAGGACACTCAGGGGGCCAGACTACAGGCAAACTGAAGCCCCTCCCCATCCCGGCCTTTGGAACACCTCTCTGGTCTCTGAAGATGGCAGGGACTGGGATTCAAGTGCTGGTGGATTACGGGGGAACTCGTTCATGTCACTGAGTCAGCCTCCACCTCTGTCCTACAGACCTTTCATTCATTAGGCTATTAAACTTGACAGCTGGATGAAGTCGACAGACATCCTCTTCCCTCTGAATAGGTCTGGCTGGTGGGTAGAAGGGAATCAAAGAATATAAACTCCATAAAGGATCTAAGACTTGGCCTCCCTTCCAACAATGCCTACCCCAATCACAGAATGAAGGACAGTGGTTGCTTAAGAGCACAGACTCTGCAGTCACAGACTTCTTGTTCAAATCCTAGTTCTGCTTCGTCCCCCCTGAGATCTTGGGAACGGGAATAACAACATCTGGCTTGTAAGGTGGCTGTGAGTCTCCCATGAGATACTGTGTGGAAAGCTGTCTACTTTTCCAGAGTACACCATTGGGGACGACAAACCCAAGGCCAGAATGGGGATGCTGGCCGAGCTTGCTTATGCTGCTTCAGAGAGAGACACCTGTGTCCTGGGACAAGACTGCATCTCCTGGGCTGAAGGCTGCTGCTTTGCCCATATTTTCTGGTCCAACAGGATCCACTCACACAGTGCTCCTTCTAGAACCTGCCCAGAGCTTGGTCCCACCATCAAGGGAGCTGGCCAGGTCAGGCTTCTGCAGGGAGCTGGCCAGTCTTCAAAGACTTCAAAGGCTTCAAAGACTTATGCAAGGGGAACCCACCCTGAGTCCTCGGATCTCAGGGAAAGAGCACAGAGGCACCAACTTGGTGATTTATTTCTGAGCTGCTCACCCTTTCCTTATGTTACCTGGTTTATGGGCTCTTAGGGCCACCCCCTCATGGCCCATGAAGATCAGGATAAATATATTTGGCTAAGTTAGACATTTTAGTCCAGAGAATGCCAGGGAAGGACTTGGACCCTGTGGTTTCTATTAATAGAGTATATTTCAGCAAAGACCTCTTAAATTGTGATGGCTCCAGGGTAGAAGCTGTAGGGGTGATGGATGCATTCACTCTAATGCCTGGACGGGAGCTGGAAATCAACGTGATGGCTGAATGTGCAGTGCTGGGTTCGTAAAAGAGGACCTTTCTGTCCAGGCCCCTGGCACCAGCGGCCAAGAGCAGCTCAGACCATGCCAGCTGATGGTCCTGAAGGGTGGTGAGATGTGGCGTTCTCTCTATTCTGTTGGAGCTCACGGCTTCTCAAAGGCAGGGGTGTGAGAGACACCAGATCACAAGGCACTCTCGCCAAAGATGGAAATCAGGTGCCTTACCCCAGAGGAGCCCAATTTTCCAGGGAATTCCAAGTCATGACAGGAGGGGAGAGTTCAGAGATTTGGTTCATGGCAGAGTTGAGAACAGAAGACAAAATGAGTGGCTTTCAGGTTCCCCTGAACGAGACAGCAGAGACAGCAGATCAGACAGAAGTGGACTTCAGATGCAAAGATGCTAGAAAGAGGAATGCAACCTCTCCCACAGCACTAATCCCACCTCAGCCAAATTACTTCTTTTCTTTTTTTAAAGATGTCGTGTATTTATTTGATAAAGAGATCATAAATAGGCAGAGAGGCAGGCGGCGGGGGTGGGGGGGAGGCGGGGGAAGCAGGCTCCCCGTTGAGCAGAGAACCCGGTGCGGGGCTCGATCCCAGGACCCTGAGAGCATGACCTGAGCGGAAGGCAGAGGCTCAACCCACTGAGCCACCCAGGCGCCCCAGCCAAATTACTTCTGATGCACAGGACAGGAGCAGAGACACCTGCTGCTAAGCCTCTGACTATAAGGAAGCAAGGCTTCTCGAAATATCCTCAAACCCCCCTAAGCCCTTCCTTTGCTCTTCCCTTTCCTTTGCCCCACTTTCTTTCTCCTGCTCTCGTGGGTTTTTTATTGGCAATGTCAGAATATTCCATCCCTGTACCAGTTCTGACATGAAATGCAGATGAGCTAACCTCTTTGCAAAAAGAAATCACTTTCCTTGGACTTGGAGGTCTGGAAGGGCAAAACCCGGGATTCAAGGGCATCTCTGTGCCCCACTGCCAATCCTGTGCCCGCACATAAATCCTGCAGGACAAGTCATGCTTGAGAAAGTTCATCCACAAATTCTAAAACAAAATAAACATGCAGTTCTACCAAAAGAAATCCTAACAAAACACTTATAGAACCCTAACCCTAAATAGTAAATGCCAAAGTGTTGCCCTGATATGTATTGTCTATTCAAAAAACAAAATAAAAAAAAAAATAAGCAACAGTTAGATTATAACAGATACAGTACATTTGGTAGCAAAGACTATTATGAGATACACAAAGTTACAACTGTATATATTTAATCAATGAATCAACAATAACCACCCAACACAAACACAGGGCTCCTACACCATGGCCACAAAATAGATACAAGAAAGATGGACGGAAATGCCCCCGACTGTACATTCTACTCTCTTGAGTGACAGATCAAGAAGGCTAATGAATTAGAGACCTGAGAAACATGACAAACGTGATCCAATAGCTGATAGGTAGAGGGAACCTGTGTTAGATTCCTAGGACTGCCGTTAACAAAATAACCACAAAGTGAGTGGCTTCCAAAGAAAATTGATTCGCTCACAGTTCTGAAAACCACAAACCTGAAGGCAAGGTGTTGGCATGAACATACTCTCTCTCAGACTTGGTGGAACCCGTTCTTACCTCTCCCTTGCCTCCAATGGGGCTGTCAGTCCTGTGTTCCCTGGCTTACAGCTGCAACTCTCCAATCTCTGACCCGGTCATCACAGGGCGCTCCCTCTGCATGCCTGTGTTCAAATCTCCCCTCTTCTTATAAGGCCATCAGTCATACTGGATTAGCACCACCCTAATGATGTCATCTTCATTTGATTATATGAACAAAGGCCTTATCTCCAAATACAGTCATAATTCACATGGGGGTGGGGGGAGAATGGGAATGATAGGGCTTCAACATAATAGTCGGGGAGGGTGGTTAGGGAAGAGAACTCAATTCAAGCCATAACAGAACTCAGTGACAAAAAAGATACATTTTCTTTGCAAGTGTGCTGGTGGCATTAGTGCCCTATCTTGAACTTCTTGTGCATACACAGCCATATCCACCTATTTATTCACATAAATAAAATCGGTATTCTCCCCAAATCTTACAGATTTCTTTCATATTATTTGTTGCAGCTCATGTTTCATTTCTGGCTTTATTTGTTTACATAGTTGCTCTTCCTTTCATCAGCTGGACTAATGGGTTTGTGGATTTTTTCAAAGCCTTAATTACTGGTTCTGTCCATCAATACTCATTTCTTCAGTTTTGTTTAACCAGGGTTATTATTGCTTGCTTTCCCAATTTTCTTAGCCTCTTTCTTACATCTGGAAGATCTGAAATGTGGAGATGCAGTTCGCTCTGTGTGTGCTTTTGTTTTGCTTTTTAATCTTTCCTGGAGACATAAGGATTTAGAATTATACAATTTTTCTAAATGTACTGTTTTGGCAACAGCCAAAATCCACAAAGCATAGGTTTTGACAGTTTGTGCCTTTTTAAAAAAATTATTCCAATTTTTGTTCTGGGTCTCCTTGTTCATGCAGGCATCCCTTAAGACGAATTTGCTAGGGGCACCTGGGTGGCTCAGTCCATTGAGCGTCTGCCTTTGGCTCAGGTCATGATCCCACTGTCATGAGATCGAGTCCCACACTGGGCTCCCTGCTTAGTGGGGAGCCTGCTTCTCCCTCTCCTACCCTCCCTGCTTGTGCTCTCTCTCTCTGTCAAATAAATATAACCAAAAAAAAGACAACTTTTTAAAATGCCATTCGGTTTAACACTTTTGCTTTTTGTGTATTTCTAACCCCCTTGTGTTATGGTTGGGAATATGGTAAATGGAACATCACCCACAATCCAGCATGTTCTAGGGGAAATGGCACAGTTCAGAGTGCTCAGGTGTGAGTATTGGCTGAACATGTGTGAGACCATGGATGTGCCCCACCTCTCAGACTGGCCACACTAGTAAGTAAGCTACACAGAGTTGGTTAGCCTCATGAGCCAGTCTGGGTGCAACTTTGCTTTCCAAAAAGTACCAGTCCAAAAATTAAATATAATTGCAAAGCAAGTTAAACCTTTATCTCCAAAGGGAGAATCCTTCATAATGCAAAGCAAAAATTCTTAAAATCTTCTTTTCCCACCTTTTTCTCTATCAGCAGCCTGCCTACCTGCTGCTGTACCCACCCCTAAAAATTCTCCCATCCAGACACCATTGGTCCCTGACCTCCTCCACCACTCCTCCTGACACCAGTCTCTCTGCTTTCAACTTGCGCTTCTCTGGTAGGGGAACGTTCCCTATTGACTTCACCATACAAAGGCTGAGTCCTCTGGCTGGAAGTGGACTGGGAAGGAAGGGGGGATGAAGAGAGATTTGGACACTTTCATCCCCATCACATACGTGAAAGGGGCACCTGCTCTCCCTGTCTGAGGCCCGTGGCTGAGTGCAAATCTGTCAGTCAACAACAGAGGTCGGGGAACCTCGCTCTGAGTGCCAGATGAAGATTTGGACTTCTTTGGCTCCCTACCCATCTCCAGTGACTCCCAGGAAGCTGAGTCACTGGCTTCAGAGCACCCCCTCCATCTCCTGAAGTGACATCCCCTACTGTCAGATCCAGGCCTCTCCCTCCTGAACCCTTTCCCACTCTGCCCCAACCAGCTACTGGGGCAGGTCCTGCTGCTTAGGACACTCTGCCTTTGGCCATTTCTTACTCACCCTTCAAGACTCAGCTTAATAGGAGGAGATTTGAGCATATACCAAGTGCCAGGCACAATCCTAAATGTTTTACATGTATTTTTTCATTTAATCACTCCAATAACCAGATGAGATAGACACTATCATCTCTGTTTCACAGATGAGGAGACGGAGGCTCAGAAAGGTTAGTTCACCAGTCCATGGTTCCTCACTTTGAAGAACTGGGACTTAAATACAGAGCTGCCTGACCCCAAGTCCCCCTCTCTCAAACACCCATTCTTCTGGCCTACACATCACAGGTTGTGGAGGTTTTCTCTGACCCCTGCTCTCTGCTCCTTCCCCGTCCTATCCGGGTCTGCACTTCCTGCAGCTTCCCACAGTCCCCTGACATCCTGTATGGTAGTTGCTTGCTTGTCTTTCCGCCTTGGCCACTCAACAAGCTTTTTGAGAGCAAGAAATGGATTTGAGTTGATAGCCGCTCTATTCCCAATGCCTGGCAAAGGGCTTAACACTCATTAAAGGCTTAATAAATATTAGTTGGATTCATGGATGAATGAATGGATGGGTGGATGGATGCTACGTGCTGGGACATGGAAATTGACAAGTGTACCCGCCCTCAGGGAATGCTCGGTATGTAAGAGGAAAGACAAACCAAGAATAAGGACTCCCATGACTGCCAGTGGGTGGAGCACGTGACATCTGGTAGCCCCAGATGGCCAGAGGCTGGTTCATGGGGCCCATGCTCAGTGAACCCTCCTCAGACAAGAGCAGTCATAGGCGGCAACTAAGATCTGTCAAAAGGTTATCACCTCAAGCTTGCAGTGAACTCCCTTCCTCCACACATCTTATAGGATTAGGAACAGTCTCCAAGCCAGCAGGCATGGTTACAGCCTACTCTAAACCTAAGAAATAGAAGTAGCTACTCTCACTACTTTCCACCAGGGGCAGACAAGCCAAGGTGAGAGAGGTTAGAGGTCTGTAAGGCTAGTTGGGGTCCTAATGATGATTTCCAGAAAAAGGAATTCACACGCTTTGTTCCCCAAGCAACAGGGTGACAGTGATGTCACTAGAACGAGGCTGGGATGTTTATATCTGTGACTTAGAATGACCCCTGTGGGGTGTGATGTGTGCAGGGGAGGCCTGAGTGGCATGGGGGAGCCTATCGGGAGGTGGCCATTTCAAGGGCTCTGGGTGGTCACAAGGAAGCCACTTTTTCCACCTGGAGCGTCAGGTGCCCACAGCATGGTAAGTGTCAGGAAATGAATTCCCAGGGAGCTGCTGCTGCTCCAAGACAAGTCTGTAGAAGAAATATCTCAGACGTATTTTTGGGAACTAGGTGGGGGGGGGGGCGGTGGGCGCGGGTAGGGGCAGACAGTGGAATGGACTGAAAATTACAAGCTGTGAGAGAAGTTTTCTGCCTAGTTACACTTTAGCAATTTGGATCTCCAACGCTAATTTGAATATTAATCATTTTGAAAAACATGCACATGCAAATATTTCTCCTTGTAAATACCTGTCGCCAAGATCTTGATAAATGGCTTATTCAGCAGCCCGGCATGCATCCAGAATCTCAGCCCTCCCTGCAGCTTCCTTCGCCCCCCTCCCCCAAGGGAGGGAGCCCCAGACCTCAACCTCACCTCAGCCAGCTGCCCTGGTCACCCCAACCCCTGACCTCACTACCCAGCCCCCCCACCAGGCCCGGGGGCCCGCTGTTCCCCACCCTCTTGTTTAAGCTGTGCTCCTACTGGAACCCACATGGGCAAGGCGCCCAAATGACCCAAGCGGGGCTGAGGGACTTTGTCGCTGTTTCATCAGGCCTTTGGGGAGCCCCTGCTCTAGCCAGCATCGTGCCACATGCAAACAGAAGTGCCACCAGGCCACAGCTTCCTCTTTTTTTGGCCCCTAGTGCTCAAGCAGCTCCCTCATGGGGCCTGTAGCATCTTACTCTTTTGCCTTCACCAACAGAGAATCTCAGTCAAGTGATATACCAGAGCCGGCTCTGTCCCCAGAGGCTTTGCCACCTCAGGGGTCTCTGGTCCCACCCAGAGTTGTTCCTGAGAATGGCATCCCAGGGGTGCAAGGCCAGAGGGCAGAGACAGGTGCCGGCCCTTGGCCAGTGGTTACTCCATCACCAGGGAGCTGGGTAGGTCTCAGATTGCAGAATGTGTGTCAGGGAGAAGGCTGGAATGGTCTTTTCCCAAATCTGTAAGAAGGGGTGCGGAGAAGTCCTTGTCCTGAAGGAGGCAGGCCCAGAGTAGCCCTTACATCCCTGCTGTTCTCTGTAGTTTGCGGAGTTTCTACACACCATTCTTTCATTTTCCTCTCTGACAAAAACCCAGTGGGGGGAGGCGTCCAAGAAAGGGTGTGCCCAACTTACAGATGAAGAAACGAAGGCTCAGAGAAGGGAAGCAAATTCCCAAATACAACACATTTAATAAGGGATGGAACCAGGCCACTCCCCTCATCTGAATACAAAAAAGTCAGGTGAATTTCTCTCTGGGCCCCCTTCCTGAACGATGACGGTGGAGGGATTTGTCTGTCTGACGACCTGCTCCCTCAAACATGGAAGACAGACACTGTTGTGCATTTCTGAGCCAGAGAGGCCAGAGCTGGGCCCCACAAGGCTTGTTAAATAACCACGCTCATCTCCCACCCAAACAGTGGTAGGGGTGACTGACGGCCATCTGTGAGTGATCCATTCTCACTCAGCAGCTTCTCCGTGACAAATTATGAGGCCTATTATCCCCTCGGTCCCAAGACAGATCTGGCCTCTTGAAACCAAGTTCTAAGTGTTATGCTGGACTGGGCTAGCCCCCTGTTGCACGGCCAGCAGAGACGGCCCTCCATGCCCCTTGGGATGGAGAGACTAATTTATTCAGATATGTGACAGCTAACAGGCTTATCTAACTACAGTAAAATAATTTTCTGAATTATTCATGTGATATTTGAAATCATGATTGTAGGAACAAATTAGCTACCCAAAAACTGGAAATGAAGCCTGCCTCATTAATAATGCATCGGGCAGAGCAGGCTGAGAGCAGGAGCACAGAGGTCTGAGCATACCGATGGTGGAGCCCTGTTCCCTCCGGCCCTTCAGGGACAGGCGGCAGCCCAGCAAGCACCGCCAGGGTCTGCACTAAGACATACCTGTGTTTCCTCTTTGAGGAAGGGTCTAGCTTCAGCCTCCAGGGTCCCTGCTCCCCTTCTGGTGTCCCGGTGTTTTGCTTTTCACTCGGGGCAAGGACCATCCCATCTGCCCCCTGACCCTTCAGTCCTGCCCAGATCATAAATGAGCAGAAACCTGGCTGCTGCTCCTAAGAGCTGGAGCGTGTCTGGTTGGGAGGGTGTCGTACTCACTGCTTGGCAATTTGGTCCTTCTCTTGTCCAAGGGAAGTCTGTATGTAGGCCACAGGGCACGTACAACTTCAAAAATCACTCCGCCGAGGGGCACCTGGGGGCTGGGGGTGGGGGACGGGGCAAGGGGGAGGCATGCGCTGTCGGTTCAGCATCCGACTCTGGGTTTCCACTCAGGTCGTGATCTCAGGGTGATGAAACAGAGCCTCACGTCGGGCTCTGCCCTCAATGCGAAGTCCGCTTGTCCCTCCCCCTAACCCTGTCCTGCTCCCCCGACTATCCCTCTCAAATAAATAAAATCTTAAAAAAAAAAAAAAATCACTCCGCCTCTCAGGTGAGATCTTGAAGTGGTTCTGCTGGAGAGGGGTCAGCTCCACCTGTCTCTCTTCCACCTCGATGAGGCGGACACAGGGAGGGAAGGGAGAAAGCACCTCCCCGGGGCTGGATCCGGCTTCTCCAGACCAGCGGCCGAGGGGCGGGCAGTGGCCAGTGGGAGGTCAGCACTGCTCTGCCCGGAGCGGACAAGAAAACGTGGGCTCACCGGGCAGCCTCTCTGGTCTGCTTCTCTTGCGCCTAATGGGATGCTAGTCCCTATCTCTCGTAGTATCGGATGATACCATAGGATCCTAGGCCATATGGGACCGTTTCAGTAAACAAGAGCCTGAGGAAGGTTTTTGGAAAGTATAAATTTAACGTGGTAAAATCAACGTCATGCACTTCATTTATGTGCCTAATTAGACTCTACTGTTCCACAAAGGGTAACAGTACTTATCAGCAATGGTCTCGTTAACCACCACTGCTTCAGCCCTTAGACAGCTAGAGACCCATTCTAGCTCCTAGGTTCTCCAGGGGTCCTACAGGGGCAGAATTTGGGAGGGCTTCCCCTTCCAGCAAGGCTGCCTCCCTAAGGCCAGTTTGGAAGCCTGGGTGTTTCCACAAGCAGGCTGGGGGCCTGGTGGGGCCAGCTGCTGCATGGGGAGGCTGCAGGATGCCTCAGAACATGCGGTGGTGAGGCCCCTCACCCGCTAGGGAGCACAGCTATGGCCGTGGACATGAGGAAGGGCCAGAGGCGTCCACACTGGAGCAGCACCTGACATCCTCCAGGGCTGAGAGCTGGCCTTGCAGGGGGATACCTGGGTTCTCTGTGTGGCCGTGGACTACTTCACCTTATCACTGTCCCCCATCTATAATGTACAGGACCGCCCCCCAAGATTTGGCCAGAGGTAATACCCTCGAGCCCAGCAACCTGTTCCTGGAGCTGTGTCAGACCAGGCCCGGCCATGGCGAGTACATGGGACATGGCCTGGACAACAGAGCCGTCTGACCGGACACTGATGTGCAAGAAGTCGAATCCAACAGGAGGCCGCAGGCAGAGGGTAGAAATGCAAAGCCTCAGCCCCAACTTCTAAATACACAAAATAGGACGGTACCCCTACTCCTGAAGCCAGCCAGCCTTCTCCTCATGCTGCTCTTGGCAGGAAAACAAATGTCTTTTTTTTTTTAATTAATATCAAGAGTATATTTGAATTTCATGCGAGGGGTAAAAATAGATCTGGGCATTTGCCCCCACTTTTGCCAACCTCCACCGGACAGGTGGCCTCATGGAAGAAACGTGAACCTCAAGAACTTGAGGTGACTGAACAAATGACCTCCTCTTCAATTCAAGCCAGCAAAAGCTGCACCCCCTCCGCATGGCCCAGGCTGCTGGAAGTGGGGGCCCTGAAGGAGCAGAGGCAGCAGATGGGACACTGGGCCCGGGGCCCTTCCCAGCCCAGGGAGAGCCACGGGCAGCTAGGGTCAGGAGGCTGCAGGGCAGGATTCCCTGGCTGACCACAGCCCATTTTCGGACTCCTCCCCACCCCCATCCCAGCTGGCTACTCCTCATCATGATGCTCAGCAACCTCATCGCTTCCTCCAGGAAGTCAGCCTGGACTTCAGTAACCAGGCCAAACCTCCATGCTGTAGTCCCTCCCAGCAGCCTACCACGTGCGTGCCTCCCTCTCCCGTCCCGTACCACTGCCGTGTGCGCACTCCCTACCGCTGCGTCTGTCTGTGCAGGCTGATAAGGACATTTAACACTTGTTGAAGGAATACGTAGAAAGCAACAGATGTTTCCATGCATCCTCGGGCTCCGGACCCAGGGGAGGCTCTGAGGTGGGAGGTCTCTGAGCTCACTGCAGACGCTAGAGCCCCATCCTGCGGGAACCTCAGCACCAGGCATGGAGAAGGGAGGGGATCAAAGGCCTGGGAAGGCTTCATTCCTCACTCCAGGGGACATACACCCTGATGGCAGAGACAGGTAGAAGCCCAAGAATTCTGCTCAGATGCCCAGAGACCCTGCAGCCTAGAGCCCTTTGCTATGTGGACTCAGAACCAGACACCCTGCGGCATTAAACGGAGAAGACCACACTGGTGAGGGACTTCTGGCTTTAAGGAAAGCAGTTAGCCAGAGCCAAAGGGTTATCGGGAATTTCCAAACAGAACAAGGGCCTAGATGTTGCCCCCATCCATTTGGTGTCGGTCCACGAGGTATAAAGTAGGTCACTCCCTCCCTGGTGCAGAGGTGCTGCGTATTTTTGTAACTAGGTTTGAACACCAAGAGGTGAGGAGCTTATAACACTGCTGTCCCCTAGGGCATGGCCTCGATTTATGAGCCTTATTTTTAACTGGAGGAGAATGGTGCTGGATCAAATGCCATTAATGTGTTAAGCTTCCCCGGGAGGGTGAGTATACAGGACAGAGTGAGGAGATGAAGGCTCGAGGTGGATGACCGGCCACGGAAGGCCAGGCCGGGCCTAATGAATAATGCACGTTGGCGGCCCGGGCATTCTTGGGGCCAGGTGTCCACGGCCTTTCTGTGGGGCATGCCCAGCTGTGACCTGACTTCTTTTCCTCCTCCTGCTACCTCCTCCCTCCCTCTTTTCTGGAGACCTTTACCTGTTCCTCTGACAGCTCAGGCAGGCAGGCTGGATTCGATAGGGTATTGGGGCCATGACGGGTAGAAGCCCTCACCTGGGTCCTATATATCATTCAGAGCCCAGCCTGACCCCAGCCTTCACCATTCAGGGTCCCTGATCCTGCAGATTGACCAGACAGTCAGCCAGGGGTTCATGCAATGTGAGAGACACCCCAGGACCCGTGGACCTCAGACCGCAGCCATCATCAGAGAACGAGGGCTCAGGGGGATTAAATTCGGTGCTGCAATTAGCATTACTAAAAGTTGGAGGATCCTCTTTGAGGGAAGAGGGGGAGTTCTGGAGGCTCTGGCTGAGCCAGGGAACCCTGAGCCTCTGTATTCTTCCACTTGCAAAGCCCCAGGGACAGAGCACCTGGACTCAGGAGGAAAACCTGGCAGAGAGGATGGCCACCCAGCCCTGGAGTGCCCAGCTCTGAGCAGCCCTGCCCGCACAGGGAAGCGTCCTCAGCTCAGGCAGCCTGCTCCTGGCTCCAGGTGGCTCCAAGCCTCCAAGTACAGTCCAGCCGTGTGCAGCCAGCCAGAGGGGTCAGAGAGCCTGCACTCAGGGTAGGCCAGAGGGACCCAAGCCAAGATGCTATCTTGCCCCTCAGGCTGGAATGGCGGGAGTACCGCGCTGGCAAGACAGCTGGAAGGCAGCAAGACACGCACACGCGGGGCCCAGAGCACTACTGCCTACCCTCAAGGCCACAGCTTCATGTGCCTTGCAGGCTGGTCATGGCCACCAGCAATATGCTGACCAGATGGAGGCCAGGCCAATGCGAGAGGCATGAGGATGTCTTCAGAACGCAGTGTGATGCTGCCCTGAAAGGAACACTGGCTCTCCTGGGCTCCAGGATCAAAGCCCAGAACCTTACTGCAGCTTCTCCGTCATCCCAGGGCTCTCTCCTTAGGTTTGTAGAGAGGTTGAAGCCCCCTCGCCCCTGCCCAGCGCCCCCTGGCCCCTACATCTTCTGCTCCTCACACTCTCTTCTCCCACCTTAGGTCATTTGGGAAATATTTAATGACGTCCATATTCAAGGACCCAGTAGGTAATTGCCCCCCTTGTCTGCTTGAACCCTGAATCAATTGATGTATGAGATATGAAGAGGAAAACCAAAAGGTCACCTTTATTTCTAGATGGACTGAATGGAGCCCCATGACGTGTATCTGAAGGCAAGCGTCTTCTCATATTCTGCCTCCAAATGAGGGAGGCTTTCTCAGCATGTCAGGTGGGGACACTGCCACAGCACTGAAAGGAGACAGGAGCATGTGCTGTCTGGGGGCAGCCTGGCTCCCAGGACCAAGAGAATGGATGGTGCAAGTACACTGTCTTCCTCTCCCAGATCTGACAGCCAGGCACAGCAAGGGCTGGGGCAAGGGACCAGAAGCTATCGGGGGAAAACCAGAGGTGGGCAGAGGTGGTGTTTGCCCACAACGGCATGCGACAGAGAACATAAACAAGCCAGGGGGGGTGATGTGCGGGAGAAGAGTGGTCAGGAGTCCAGGTTTTGGAGTCAGACCTGGCTCTGACTTTTGGCTCCACTACTTACTAGCCATGAGATATTCGGTAAGGCTCTTGGTCTCCCTGAGCCTCAGTGTGCTTCTCCATAAAATGGGAAGAGTCACATTGCTACCTCATGGGGAGAGGGACAAATCAAAAAGACCTTACCCACCTCAAGCACTCAGCCCAGTACCCGGCACCTGACACACCTGATAGTGGGGGCCGTCCCAGTACCTGCAAAACCTAACTCCTCCTTTCCCTCGATGCCTCACAGTCCACTAGGCAAGTGGTTATAGACAGAAGAGCAGGCACCCGAGCAGGGCTGAGCTGCAGGGCCTGCACAGAAGGCTTTGACTGTGGGCACATCCCAGGGAGACAGGGTGGCATGGGCATTTGGGAGGACCTGACATTCCAATTGGGCCTTGAAGGATGTATAGGAGCTGGGGGAGTGGGCTTGGGGCACTGGTACCAGAGGTGGCAGGGAAGGGGACAAGGGGAAGGAATTCCAGGCACTGGAACAGCAGGTGTGAGGTGAGGGGTGGAGGGGTGTATGGGACCAAGAAGCAGTTGGCAAGTGGCAAGTATGCACTGGGTGGCATGGAAGAAGCAATGGGAAAAAAAAAAAAAAAAAAAGGCAGCATGGGCCCAGCTTGAGAGGGTCCGGCTAGGGTTCTGAAAACCGGGGGCGCGAAGATGGGTTTCAGGCAGCCAGGCCAGGCACTCGCTGACTTTAGCACAGGGACACAGCAAACACACAGAGAAACCCCTGCTTCATGGCACCTACAGTTGAGTAGGACAGATGACAAAAAGCAAGATCTATTAGTTCTACATAAAAGACATAAAGCAGGGATATGGAACAGGGAGCCTGTGGGAGGGGTGGAATTTAAAATAGGACATGTATGGAAGGGCTCCCTGAAAGGGTGGCATCTGAGTAAGGACATGAGCAAATCTGCATGCTCGAAGTGGGGTTTTGGTGGCAAATGGAGACTGGGAGGGAGGGGAGAGGGGGTGGAGGTAGGGGAGAGAGGCTGCAGGCTGGGGTCATGGTCACACCAGCAAGGGGGATCAGTCCTATGCCCGCTCCACTCTTGGTCACCCAGGCTCCCTGAGCTGCTGGGAGGCTTGCTTCTAAGTGGCCTAGAATTGGCCTGGGCTACGTTCCTAAAATAAGAAATATACCTACATGGTGCTGACCCCGCCATCAGCACAGAAAACTCGCTGATTAATAGTGTTGCTTTGCAACCACGGGTCAGAGGCATTTCGGGGCGCACTGTACGCACTTGACAGCATCATTTATTGATAACACCAAGATTGATGATTTGCACCTGGTCTAACGAGCCCCCCAAAGGTCTCCACCATGAGGCCAGTACCACCGCAGGAAAAATGCCCACATGACCAGCAGGGGTTAGGAAGCTCTGGCCAAGGCTCCTCTTCGGACTTCCCCATTCTGAAGGGCTCTGTGCACACACTGAGGATTTCTGGTCCAAGAGATAAAGTGTGCCCAGAATGAACGGCCTTTCGCAAAGAGGACGGGAGCTCAGGCCTGGGCTCTCCAGACGGTGGGGCCCGGCTTTGCGAAGCAGCCTCCAGCTGTGATACGTTTCCTCTGCCTAATGCTATTGTCCTGTTGTACCCGCGCCCTGCAGGGAGCCATAAGTTCTCGTGGGGCCTGTGAGCCTTTTTTAGCGATGGAATTCTTTCTGGCTATTGCATTTCTTGTCCAGCTGGTGCTCCTGCTGTTTCCAGGGGGTGGGCAGGGTTTCTTGGCCATTCTTTTTTTTTTTTTTTCTTTAAGATTTTATTTATTTACTTGACACAGAGAGAGTGCACAAGCAGAGGGAGGGGCAGAGGGAGAGAGAGAAGCAGACCCTGAACAAGGAGCCCGACGTGGGACTCAATCCCAGGACCCTGGGATCATGACCCGAGCCAAAGGCAGCCACTCAACCAGCTGAGCCACCCAGGTACCTCTTGGCCACTCTAAGCTAAATCTTAGAAGCAAGCCACCTCGGCCGCCCCTTGTAAACGTCTCACTCTATACTCCAGAACCAGTCACTGCGGCTGGGATGGGGCTCAAAACCTGGAAATGTCTCCACTTTCTTAAAAGAAAAAGGTTTTCTGAATTAAAACTGTTGGTCTTGGAAACTTGAATTTAAAATCCGATTTTCTAACTGAATTGAAGGCTATGCAATTAAGCAAATGAATGACTAATGAAATGATTATAAAGCACTTTGCAGGAATGTTATGTAGATGCAGTCAGAGAATAACAAAATGTGATGACAGTCGTGCCGTTCCTGCTTCTGATTTGGGAGAGCGCAGCTCCGAGTCCTCCTGCAGCGACACTGAGCACCGAGCCCCGAGCCCCGTACTCAAAAACACTTCGTTGTCTTGACAGCTCTGAAGCCGGGCCCTGCGGGGGACGTTAAGCAGTATCCTAAGTGCAGAGTTTGGAATTTGCCTGGAAGCTTGGGTGCCCACTGCATCCCACTTGGCAGATATGGGGAGGGGAGCGGCGCAAGAGTGCGAGTTGGGAGCCAGTGAATGGTCCTTCACGGACCCCCTTCCCCAGCGAAGCGACCTGAAGACATACAGATTTATAACTTTATAAGAATATCTGCACATATACCTGAACCAAGGGTGAGCAAGGACTCTGTGGTCCCATGTCCCGCTGGCCCGTACTCATTCAGACACCGCCAAGGCCGCAGAGTCACAGCATACAGCATTCTGGAAGCCGACCTTTCTGTGAGTAGAACGGGGCAGTTGGCGCTGCTGTTCTGAGGCCCTCCACCCAGACACGGAGCACCCACGAGGGACTGAGCCAGAACCAGCTGAGCCCCTTGAAGGGCCGCTTCTGGGGAAGGTGAGGGAAAGAGCAGAGAGCCTCGTGAGAAAGGTCCATGGCCCTGCCCCTCAAGGGCAAGGTTTCCAAGGGCAAGGTCCCATCTTCTTCCTGCAGCTAGGAAGCCTGACATCCCCAACCTCCGAAGTTCCAGGCTAGGACTCCACCGCCACCACAGAGGATGGCCCTCACCCTTCAGCATGCAGAAGCTACGTGAGGGCTCCTCCGCGTGATTTCCTTCCGCTCCAGAACTGTTCGTGCTGGAGGGTACGATGGAGCAAGCAGTCGTGTCGGAGACAAACGAGACCT
This sequence comes from Enhydra lutris kenyoni, assembly GCF_002288905.1. Taxonomy (NCBI): domain Eukaryota; kingdom Metazoa; phylum Chordata; class Mammalia; order Carnivora; family Mustelidae; genus Enhydra; species Enhydra lutris. The sequence goes on along the minus strand of NW_019154089.1, from coordinate 6,408,216 downwards.
GGCTAAGCATTGCGGAACTGCTCTTCCACGGTGAGACTTTGTAGACTGTAGCCGCAATTTGCCTACAAATAAAATGTAAATTTTAATTGAGTTTGCTCACCAAGGGGAGAAAAGCATCCAGAGTGCAAATAGCATGGGTGGAACCGAATTCTCCTTCGCAAATCTCTTGGATACTGTGGAGCTGCTTCCTGAGCAAGAGTCCATGCAGAGGGGACCTCAGTCTTGCTGTCGGAGCCTTTGTAGACCTGAGCAGCCATGGAAATGGAGACGATCTCTGAGAAAGGGAGGAGAGTTAACAGATGCTGTAGGGGCAATGGTTGGCTGCAGGCTGCAGGAATCTTCATTCCGAGTGGAATAGTAATTGCTTCATCGGGTCATCGCTTTGAAAAATAATGTGGCAGGGGGAACAAAGGCAGCCTCCGTGAATTCCAAGCAGGAGCACTCAGAAGTGCTTCTCAGAGAGGGGCCTGAGGGCCTTCTAGAGCCAGAGGGCCACTGGCCACAGCAGGAACATATTCCAAGAAGGAGTTTCCACTCCTGATCTGGAATGGGGACAAATGCGTACCCCTGGGAGTGACCCTGCAGCTTCCAGTCTGCCAACCTTCCCTCTGGGAAAGGAGGAGAAATCCATCCTGGGTCTCAGAATGATGGACTAAGGCTGGCTGCTGTACTTCGGCTTTGACCCTCAGAGAGGAGCCCAACACTCTTTTCTTAGGGCCTGCCCTCCACACTCAAGCCCAGACCTGCTTGGTGACCTTCCCTGGACAGCTCTGCTTTCCCTACTTTACTGGAGGTAATCCGGGTCATGCTGACTTGCCCTTGCTGGGGTTCCCAGGTGTGTCTAATTAACGATGTAAAGCACTTAGAGACATAAATGCTCCATGATTGCAGCCCATAAATTACTGGGGATACAGCCCTGAGTGTTATGATGCTTCACTTGTGCTTGTTCTCGGTAATAAACAATTATCTTCTCAGACCCACAGCCAAATTCCACATCCGAACATCTTCCCCCACAAACCTGGAGGAGTCATTGACCCTGGCTGCTGGGCTTTTCAAAAGGTCATGGGCAGCAACCCAATTCGAGGCTTGGTCTATGACCGGACACTCATCTGAAGGATGTTTGGGGAAATCTGAATACAGACAGGGTATTAGATCAGGGTACTCTTTGTGAGGCACAATAATGGCTGTGATGGTTAATTTTTTATGCCAACTTCACTGGGTCACAGGGTGCTCAGACATTTGCTCAAATACTATTCTGAGTATGTCTGTGACAGGTTTTTTGGATGAGATTAACACTTGAATAGAGTAAAGCAGATTGTCCAGATTGCCCTCTCCCATTTGGTGGGCCTTGTCTGATCAGTTGAAGAGCAGCTACCCTGAAAGGGCTGACCCTCCTGCTAATAAAGGGAATGCTTCCTGCCTGACTGAAACACTGGACTGAAATGTTGCCTGCTCCTTGGTCTTGAGCCTGCTGGCTCTCAGACTGGAAATATACCATCAGCTCTCCTGGGTTTGCCAACTGCAAATCTTGACATTCTCAATCTCCATAACTGCCTCAGCCAATTCCTTACACTCAATCTCTTTCTATGTATCTACATACATCCTGTTGGTTCCACTTCTCTAGCTGATACAATGGCATTATGATTATGTATGAGTATCACCTTATTTTTTGGAGGTGCATACTGAAATAGTTACGGGTGAAATGTAATGGTGTCTGTAATTTATTTTTAAACACTTCAGAAATAAGAACGAGATGATGCAAATATGTCATAACATAAACAGTAGTTAAAGATAGGTTGTAGGAGGGACGCCTGGGTGGCTCAGCTGGTTAAGCGGCTGCCTTCGGCTCAGGTCATGATCCCGGTGTCCTGGGATCGAGTCCCGCATCGGGCTCCTTGTTCTGTGGGGAGCCTGCTTCTCCCTCTGCCTCTGCCTGCCATTCTGTCTGCCTGTGCTTGCTCGCTCTCTCTCTCTCTCTGACAAATAAATAAATAAAATCTTTAAAAAAAAAAAAAAAAAAAAGATAGGTTGTAGGCATAAGGGTGTCTGTTCTACTGCTCTAATATACACTATACTATAAATGTCCATTGTACTATTCCCTCTACTCTTCTGACTATATATTTTTGTAATATAAAGCTTAAAAATAAATAAGCACACTATGGTGATTTCTGCAACCTGCTCTGGTAAGGGCACTGCTCTCCCTCAGAATCAGAAGGCAGAGGGAGACGAGCAAGTCTCTGAGAAAGCATCGCTTGCCAGGGGCCAGAACCAAATCCACCAAGTGCTAGGTAGAGGGGTGGTCCCTCTGGCCAGATAGTGCTGGGAGTGCTTGAGGGCACTGGGGAGCTAACTGGGCTCTTCACAGTGCTTCTCATTGGTAGTTATATGTTTGTTTGTGTGCTCACTTCTTCAGAATCTACTCCTACCCAAGGCTATGAGCTCCATGAGAGCAAAGGCCTACCTGTCCTAGGTACCACCGTGTCCCCAGGGCTCTGGGAATGCCCTGCCCCATCCCAGGTGTTCAGTGCATGAATGCATGAGTGGATAAATGTGAGACCAGCTGGTGGGACAGTGAGCAACTATCTGCACCATGAGGCTGCCCAAGGAGCAAAGGTAGCCTCTAGAGGGTGTCCATTCTGCCTGGAACTAGATTTTATTTCCAGCCTCAATATCCTTTGTTTGCTCATTAATTCAATATTTACTGTGTTCCTCCAAGGGGGCTCAAGAGGCCTATAAGTTTTCCTTCTCCAGGAAAAGAAAACTCTTATTTGCCTTAAACGACCCATGTACCTCACAGTGGTCCCATCCGGGTGACCCACATTCCTCCACCTCTAAGCTCCCCCCTCCCAGAAGCAGCAGTATCCCTCTAAGCCTCCAGAGAAAATACAGGGACTTCCCTGGCATGGACTGGACCGGCGCAGGGAAGGGGAGCAAGCCTGTCTGGAGCTCCTCCAGGGCCCCTGCTGCTGTGAGGTGTCCTTCAGGAGACATCAGACCCAGCTAGGAGCTGCTCATCTGCTCTGTCATCCCCTAGAAAGCCAATGTTCGAACACTGATATGCTTGGGAGTCATTTTTTTACTTTAATTAGAAAACGCAAATTCAAACAGCATCAAACATTAATGAGACTTGCAGAGGGGCTACTTATAAACCAACTTATTTAATTAAAATGTGGCTGAGCCCTCTCCCCACCGCCTGGCTGTTGTCCCCAACCCTTCCAGGCTGGTCAGTGGGGAGAACACCTTGCCACCACATTCTGCGGGGCCAGCCTCCGGATCAGCCCCGGCCAATGGCTCTGTGCTGGGCCAGAGACCTATAAGCCTCTTTCTACCCTGACAATGGACTTTCTTTGCTGTCCATTTATCCTCGTATTGATTTTGCTATAAACCCACACGGCACTCCCCTCCCAGGCCAGATGGAGAAAGCTCCATTGATTATATCGGAAGAAGGTTTGTTGTAAAAAAGCAAAATGTCTAAAACATTGAAATGAAGTAAGCTTTTGAGGGTCCATAAATCACCCAAGATAATGCCGCAAATGAACAAGGCTTCTTAAACACCCAGAAAATACGACCCAATAAAGCAGTTCTGACAAGAAATCACAGCCCCTCTCTCTCTGTAGCTGCCGTTTGAAAAGCACCATCAATAACGGTCACTGCTGTTTGGTAAGCAAGAGAGGGAAGTTGTGTCAGCCTCCCCTAGCAAGTTCCCTCAAAGTCACTTTGTCCCAATGGCAGTGTGGCGTTTTTCGTGCAGTAAATACATCCCAATTATGAGCATGTCATGTTAGCTTTTACAGTTCACTAATCACAAACTTTTTTGTATGTCATTACCTACCAACGTCTTCCCCTAATCGGAATTTATGGTTCTCTTTGGCTCTTAGTGGAGATCAGGCGGGTCAGAGCAGTGTCACTGTTCCAGGGCTGGAGGTTTAGGCTTGGGCCCAAGGTTGTTTCCCCACTTCCCTCGTCTAGTCTGAAGGCCGAGGTTCTGCATGTCCCAGGGATGGCAGATGGGGGGCTTCTGAAGAAAAAAACTCCTCCAGAGTCCGCTCACGCCCATGGCCCAGACCATGAGGCCTCACGTAGGTGCCCTGGCCTGATTCAGCTTTGAAGACCCACCTACTCAAAAGCCCCACGTCATTCAGGGGACAAAAACACTCAGCAAAGCCTGAGGTCACACACAGCTCAACCTGAGAATAGCTTTGGCTCTTGTGAGAGAAACCCTGTGCTCACAGGATCCTGAGTCAGACCAAGCAGGGTCACCAGGTTGCTGGCCACAAGCCAGCTTATGGGCTTGGTGCCACACCCCCCAGCAGACCCCCTCACCAAAGCAGATCAGGTGCTCCAGCCCACCGCACTCCACCACACCAGCTTTCTGTCAGACGCCTTCCACACACCTGCCCCCACCTAGCTTCGCTGTTTGGACCCCAAGCCTGTGCTGTGGGGGCTGCTCCCGACAGCTCCAGACCAGTACACTGGTGTCTCCTTAGCTCTGTCCCCCAGGCCCTCTTCCTTCTGTGTTGCCTCTCCAGTCATGTGGCCCTGGGTGCACAGACCAGGAAATGGGGGGTGCTGTCAGCCACCAGGGGCCCTTCTGCTCTGTGGAGGGCTGTCGCTCTAGGGTGGCAGCCCCCTGATGGACGCGACCTCTCAAATGCCTGGGCTCAGGGCTCAGAGTGGGTGACCCCTCCACCTGGGGTGGGGGGTTGTGTCAGCCATTCTGCAGACCGTGGCAAACACCACAGAGCCACAGTCACCGCACCAGGGGCCAGGAACGTGGGGGTCAGAATGGAGTCAAGACCTTAGAGGACCCAAGCAGTGATTTCAGATTAAAAACAATACCATACTGGAAGTGTACGGTGGTCAAACACCGTTTTGATTTCCTCCATGTTAACTACCGTGAAGCTTTTTCAAGCAAATTTCTTTCTTGGTGTTTCTGTGAACTTCCCGGGTCTGCCTTCCCAAAGCACCACAAACTGGAGGGTTTAAAACAACCGAAGTTGGTTCTCTCACAGTCCTGGAGTCCAGAAGTCCAAAATCAAGGTGTTCACAGAGCCACCCTCAGAAGGTTCTAGGAGAGAACTCCTTGTCCCTTCCAGCTCCTGTGTCTTGGAGCTGCAGGCACTAATCTCTGAGCTCCTCTTCACACGGTCTTCTCCTCTGTGTCTGAGCCTTTCTTCTCTCTCATAAGGGTGACTGCCATTGGATTTAGGACCCAGGTTGTCCAGATGCTTCTCCTCATAACTTAATTCCTCTGCAAATATCCTGTTTCCCAAATAAGGTCATGTTCATAGGTTCAAGAATATGAATATGGACATACCTTCTGGGGGACACTGCTCAGCCTACTGAGTACCTTGGCTTTGTGGGGACCTGGGCCCATTCTTAGCATTCTGGTGGTGATTTGCTACTTCCCAAAGGTCACCTCCATCTGTCACAACCATCATCACCACAGATATCACCTTCAAATAGTGACTATGACATGACAGATCTCTCCGAGAGGCCCATCTTAAAAGAAACAGGTATATTCTCTACGTCCAGCCTGTGAGGAAATCAAAGGGGAAAAAACTAGGACTTCCTGGAAAAACAGCTGATTCTAGTTCTAGAGCAGGTAAAGCACAAAGTGAATCTGGAAGGTCTTGGACCAGAAAACAAGGGACTGATCAAAGATTTAATGGGGTCATGTTTCAAAGACACAAGAACCTATCTAAAAAGGATCCAACTGGACAGATTTGGGACAAATTTAGCATCAAAAAGGATAATGATGGGACACCTGACTGGCTCAGTTGGTAGAGAATGCAACTCTTGATCTCGGGGTCAGGAGTTTGAGCCCCATGCTGGGCACAGAAATTACTTAAAAAAAAAAAAAGAAAAAAGAATAAAGAAAAGAAGAATGATAATGGGGGAGATTCTGGCACATTTAACGGGGGGCGGGGGGGAACGGGACCATGAGTCCACAGTGATAACTCCCAAAAAGAGGGGCCAGGGAGAGAAGGAAGATGAGAAAACAAGAAAAATCTTTCATTAGAGAATGCCAACTAGTAAGTGTAGACGAGACAACAGAACTTGAAATGTGGGTCAGTTAAGAATCAGGAAAAGAAGCTAAAACTAGTGGGAATAAGGCTATGGAGGGGTACCCGGGTAATGCAAACTCACCCACCTTCCAGAGCCCTTCATGGAAGGAGAGAACAGAGAGTTCACCCTAGGCCAGAAGCTGCCCTTCCCGAGGCAATTCGGCGCCTCGCGTGCGCCCCCTGCCTGTCGGTGGTGGAAGGTACCTACATGGTTAATGGTCCTGAGACATCCGCTTGAATCTAGCCAGAAGGAAGTGGTGGGACAAATTCAGCCTGTGAGACCCAATGCAGACCACACCCGTCTAGACTCCGCAGAGAGCCAACTTTCGGAATGCGCTCCATGGAGGAGAGCTACAGAAATCTCGCAGCGTACTTCCAGGAGTCAAGTGTCATGAATGTCCCAGCACTTTTCTGGACGATTTGGTGAACGCAAATGATATATCTTTATAAAAGCAGTGAAATGGGGTGCCTGGGTGGCTCAGCTGGTTAAGCAACTGCCTTCAGCTCAGGTCATGATCCCGGAATTCAGGGATCGAGTCCCGCATGGGGCTCCCAGCTCCATGGGGAGTCTGCTTCTTCCTCTGACCTTCTCCCCTCTTTTGCTCGCGCGCTCTCTCTCGCTCTCTCTCGCTCTCTCTCTTTCTCAAATAAATAAATAAAATATTTAAAAGAAAAAGAAGGGGGGGGAAAGCAGTGAAATGGAGTGGGTAAGGCAAGCTATTAAAGGAGCACAGAGTTCTTCCAGCTTTTCTGTGGGGTTAACACCTTCCCCAAAAAGTGGGGGAGGAGGAGTTAGAAGAAAAGGAAGCACTAGAGCACCTAGTTCAAACCCTAGATTTGTGATTTATTTGTTGCGTATTTTTGAGCAACTCCCTTTGTATACCTGAGCCCGTCTTCCCCTCTGTGCATTGCATATGACATAGTCTCAATCTCCTGAGCTCTTGCAGAAGATGAGAGGCTAAGGCCTGTGAAGAATTCAGCACAGTGGCTGGTGCCTATTAGGTCCTAATTAACAATGGCTCATGCTGTTAATATTAGCAAGACAACCACACAGAACCAGAAAGTCTCGGGGGACCAGCCCTCAGGTTGCCCATGGTGGGACAAATCCATGAGGGCTGGACTGACTGGAGAAGGCTTTGTGGAGGAAGAGGGGAGCACTGGGGAGCACTGGGGAGAGGGATCCCAGGAGAGGGATTTCCAGCAGCTGCTGCCCCTGTCTGATCAGCCTATGAGCTTGGTGTGAGTGCCAGTGGAGATCCATGTGTTCCACCAAGGCCAAGGCTACATTGGGGAAAAGTGAGTGGAACTGGGGACTCTGTCTGGACCCAGTAACTGGAGCAGGAATAAGGGACCTGGATAAGGGCTTCATCAGAGGTAGAGTCCAGATAGGGCTGTAATCAGAGCTGGGGTGCATCCTGGGGTCAGGTGGAGGCAGGGGCCAGTCCGTAGTTAGAGCTGGGACTCAGATACATTCTGGAGCAGAGACAGGGTCAGGGGCCCAAGCAGGGGTACACCCATAGCCCTCAATTCCCTGCACAGGCCTGGGCCCCAGTGGGTAGAGCCATGACTCAACCGCCCCTGGCTGGCTTCTTACAGGACCACAGAACTCCTTCAGGAGTCACGGGTATCCCCTAAGAGCTACATGCTCAGGCATCTCACTTGGGGGGGGCAAGGAGTATTGGTTATCTCTGGTCTCCAAGGAGAGAAATTGCTCTTTGCAGTATGGTTTTCCTTAAAAGGGCAGAAAGCACAAGCCTGTTCTGGGCCAGAAAAGAAGAGATTGAGGAGCTCGGGGCTGGAGCTAGGCATCAGCTCCCCCACCACCCACCCTGTCCTTTCCTCCCCGGGGGCCACCTCGCCTCTTCTCCACTTTTCTTCTCCTCTGTCTTCTTGAACACAGGCTCTCCCACACCCATGAGGTGTGGAGACAGCCATCTGTCCCTCTTTAGCTTCTGAGAGGCTCAGGTGCGGATGCTGTGGGGTCTGGGCCAGAAGGGACAAGAGGTGTGAGAGTGGGCTGTCCTCAAAGGCTGTTTCCTCGCCCTCTTTTAATATTATCTCTGGGCTGATGACTGGCTCTGCCTCATTCAGCCCTCAGGACATGCAGAGCTCTTACTTTTGGTAATTACTCCGATCTTCCCAGTCTCAGACAAAGGGAACCATAATTATGTGCAATGGGCTGGAGGACGATCATCTGTGACTCGTATTAATATTTACAACAATAACATTTTTCATGAGTAAAGTTTGTGGTTTTTCTCTCATTTCAGGAAATGAAATGCAAATTAACAATTGTGAAGATTGGGGCAACTGGGTGGCTCAGAAGGCTAAGCCTCTGCCTTCGGCTCAGGTCATGATCTTAGGGTTCTGGGATCGTGCCCCGCATCCGGCTCTCTGCTCAGCAGGGAGCCTGCTTCACTTCCTCTCTCTCTGCCTGCCTCTCTGCCTACTTGTGATCTCTGTCTGTCAAATAAATAAATAAAATCTTTTTAAAAAAAAACAATTGTGAAGATTATAACATAATAAATTGGACATAAATGATGAAGAATTAATGAATTAAGTGGCTCCAAAACATGGAGGGGAAATGTCCTTCAAAAGCAAACACATAGGGGCGCCTGGGTGGTTCAGTCGTTTAAGTGTCTGCCATCAGCTCAGGTCATAATCACAGGGTCCTGGGATCGAGCCCCACATTGGGCTCCCTGCTCCTCGGGAGGCTACATCTCCCTCTCCCTCTGCCTGCCACACCCCCTGCTTGTGCTCACTCTCTCTCTCTGTCTCAAATAAATAAGTAAAATCTTAAAGAAAAAAAAAAAGCAAACATGTAGATAGAGCAAGAGATTACCAATAAGGGAAGGGGGCGAAGGGGGCTTCAAGGGCCCAGGCCTGGACTGGGTCCTCTAAGGAGCTAGTCCCTTTCAACCCTTCCTCTGACTCAGTGGCTCTCCACTGTCCACCCATGTGCTGCAATCAAAACCCAAAACAACAGGAGTCTTCCTTGACTCCGTCTCCCCCCCCCCTGCCCTCACCCTTCGAGCCAATACGTGACAATTCTTGAAGATGGCTCTTGAAGCCATCACCCTGCTTCTTCCTGAGTTCAGGAGCTCTCCTGCCCGGGAGCCCCTCCAGTTCATCTCCACCCCAGCCCTCGAGGTGGAAAATACAGGTAAGGTCCTGTCATCTACCTGTCTAAGACTAAAGAAATAAACAAATAATCAAAAATAATAAACATTGTAAAATGAAAAATAAAAACTTGAGTCAAGGGTGCCTGGGTGGCTCAGTGGGTTAAGCCGCTGCCTTCGGCTCAGGTCATGATCTCAGGATCCTGGGATCAAGTCCCGCATCGGGCTCTCTGCTCAGCAGGGAGCTTGCTTCCCTCTCTCTCTGCCTGCCTCTCTGCCTACTTGTGATCTCTG
>NW_019154089.1:6374332-6398638 GCF_002288905.1 Enhydra lutris kenyoni | reverse complement strand
AAAAAAAAAAAAAAAAAAAAAAAAAAGCTTGAGTCAATAATAAATACTATAATAATAAATTTTTTAAATAATTAAAAAACAAAGCAAATATTAAGCCGCCAAACAAACAAAAAATCCTCTTTAGTGATTGTCCATGGCTTTCTCCCCTGTCTCCCTTTGCTCAGCCCCACACACAGGTAACTACTGTAAGATGTCCCTATGGAAAGAGGACGCAATGCCACATAGAACAGGTGTTCAGCTTGGGTGAGGAGGAGCCTCAAAGTGGCAGGGGAGGGGCGCCTGGGTGGCTCAGTGGGTTAAAGCCTCTGCCTTTGGCTCAGGCCATGATCCCAGAGTTCTGGGATCGAACCCAGCATCAGGCTCTCTGCTCAGCAGGAAGTCTGCTTCTCCCTCTCTCTCTGTCTGCCTCTCTGCCTACTTGTGATCTCTGTCTGTCAAATTAAAAAAATTAAAATCTTAAAAAAAAAAGTGGCAGGGGAGGGGTGGTTCTTCAGGAGGATGGTATCAGAATAGGGACACACCTCTGCTTTGGCTGGAACTCTTTTGGTTGCAAATGACAGGAAGTCTGGTTCATACTGACTTAAGCAAAACTGGGAAACTACAACTCTAGGGTTTTCAGGCATGGCTGGATCCAGGGCAGAAATGATGTCATCAGTGCTGCATCTCCCTGGAAAACCAGGGCTGCGTGACCTGGAGCAGAGAGACCTCCTCCCTCATCTAGCCACACCTTCTGGTCATCTTGGACAGCTCAGACAGCTACCCCAGTATACCACAGCCTGGGCAGCTTAAGCAACAGACATCTCTCACTGTTCTGGAAGCTAAAGCTCTGAGATCAAGGTGCCAGCATGGTTGGGGTCTGGTGAAGGCTGTCTTCCTGGTTTACCAATGGCCTCCTCATCCCTGTGTCCTCACAGGATGGACAGAGGGAGCTCTGCTGTCTCTTCTCTTCTTATAAGGGCACGAATCTTCTGGTGGGGACCCCACCCTCATGGCTTCATCTCAATCTAATGACCTCCCAAGGCCCCACTTCCAAATACCATCATACTGCAGGGTAGAGTTTCAATCTATGAGTTTAGGGAAAACACAAACATTCAGTCCATAACACCCACCCTGAAAACACCAAATGGTGGTGAAGGTGCTTTCAAAACTCCAACACTCCAGGCTCACAAGGACGGTGAAAGAGATGGGCCCAGTGTTTGCTTCCATCAGGCAAGAGTGTGTGCTGGCTCCCACCCAGGCTGTGACTCTCCCTTATGTGCTGTCACCAGCTCATCTCTAACCTTAGCAGCCTGCTAATCATCATTCCACCCCAGGACTCCCCACTGGCCCTTCCCAGCCCCACAGGCTGGCCCCGCCATCCAACCAAGCACTCCACAGTGTACAATGCCTACAGCCCACGAGGCCGAGGTCTGGACATATGCTTGGAGACAGAGTGACGTTGTTTCCACATTGAAGCAGACGCTCCTGCGGCCCAGGGAGGCCTGCTCAGGCCATAAATCCCGGCCGGATGGCGTGCCCCTCTCTCAGAGGCCCGGGAAGCCTTGTATGGGGAGCCACAGAGCTTTGTGGCTGGGTGCTGAGCTAGGCAGACTGCCCCCCAGTGCCTCCTCACCCTGCAGCCTGAGCAGCTGAACTTTTACACTCATGGATTCCATTTTCATACCAACGCCTGTGGTTGTGGCAAATACACAACAGGGAGACCAAAATGTGACATAAAAGCCAAGTCCATTCCGCGGAAGATGCTGCCTGGTGTTCTGGGGGCTCAGAGAGTCGTGTTAGCCACCTGTCAAAAATGGTGTGGAAACCAGATGGAGCTCTTTGGAGAAGCATCAAACAAGTTTGAGATGAGGCTACATGGAGAGGAGTTCTGCAATCGGGCCCAGGGAGCCACAGGTCGGGGGAAACAGCACGATTCAGGAGAAGCAAGTAATTAACCACCAGCTGCACCACCAGACTCCAAGAAGGCAGCTGCCACCGCGGGAGTTGTTTCTTTCCCTCTCCTGCCCACGATCCCAGCTACGCCGGAGGCACCCGCCTTCCTGAGGAGTGGGTCAGCCCTTCCCAAGGGGTTCACTGAAGACAAGAGCCCAGGAGGACTGGCCTGGTCTGCGGCCCTCCTGCCCTTCCCGGGATCCTCTGAAAAGGATGCTTTTTATAAGGAGGAACCTAGAGAATTGACAGTAGGCAAGGTGTCTACTGCAGGATGTGTATTTATTACTAGAAAGGAAAGGAGAGAGGAGGGAGCGTGGGAACTTCTCTGGCCCCAAATCATAGGGAAGCACAGCGTTCAAGGTGAAATGGGCCTCTTAGTGCAGGACTTGTCAGAGATTCTGATGGATGCATGTGACATATTCCCTTACATCCTCCGTGAGTCAGGCCCGAGTCTGCAGATCCACCACGCTTCTGGAGGGCCTAAAGTTCTTTAGACCATGTTCTGCAATATACGAGATGAGCCAGCTGTTTTCTGTTCCAATGTCAAAATTAATAAGTAACGTTTTAACACTCCCCACTGATCCCAGCAACCAGGCACGGATGTGGGGAGGGAGAGCCAGGTTCCTGCCCCAGGCCTGCCCAACCCTGTCATTCCCTCCATGCAAACTTCCACTTCCCCATCAGTAACAGGGTGATCGTGATGCCCTCTCTCCCCACGCTGTGCCTAGGAAGGTCTCTGAAGAAGTGGAAGGCACTGTAAGTACACGGTATTGATTTTTGTTCTTTTCACTCAAAGACAAGGGTTTGTGCCCTTCCTGTCCCCTTCCAAATGGCTGTGAGCTCACTGTTCATATGTATCTCTGTAAAGCAACAATCTTTTTCTAATGTATGGGTTCGACCCATTCTGTGCTGGCAAGTTCTAGGCACTGGGGACACAGCCTGGCCTCCTAGAACCTGCGATTCGGAGTAGCCAGACATCCTAAACAACAAGACACGTAAGGAAATGGGGGGTCGGTGCCAATAACATCTGAAAGCTAAATGGGATGAAGGATTTTCAAATGACCGCCAATCACAAAGGAAAGAAGGGCAAGATGACAATTTTACCCTGTGCCACATCACCCCAGTTATTGGATGGCTTCGGGGAGGGGAAAGTTCTGCCTCCACTTGAACACTCACTCTGGCAGAAACTGGTCTCAGCCCAGGTTTGCCTCCTGGTCAGTACAAATAACCACAGCTTCCCTCCCTGGCCAGCAGTTCCCTAGAGAGTGAGAAGAAAGAAGAATCGGGGAGTTCCCCCGTTCAGCTGTGAGCTGGAGATAACTACTTTTACTTTCTGGCTAAAAGACAAAAAACGGTGCGGGGGCGGGGCTGTGGAGAGTGATACAGAGTCCCTTGCACCAATGAATAGACTTAACATTCTAATCAGAAACTTTTTTTTTTTTTTTAAGATTTATTTGTTTTAGAGAGAGAGAGCAGGTGTGAGGATGGACGGGCAGAAGGAGAGGGAGAGAGAGTCTTAGGCAGACTCTGCCCTGAGTGGGGAGCCCGATGGCAGGGCTCAATCCCACGACTGTAAGATCACAACCCTGAGATCACAACCTGAACCAAAACCAAGAGTCAGACGCTTTAACTGACTGTGCCACCAGGCGCCTCTCTAGCCAGAAACTTTTTAAGGTGATTACAAAAAATTTCTTTATACTCTCAGGTATGGACATACACAGTCCAGTCTCAGTACTAATCCCATCACAGTCCCTGGACATCAGATGTGCACCACAGGCCCAGGTGGGTCGGAAAGTCTGCAGAGACGGGGAGATCCCCAGGAGGGAGCAGTGAGATTGCCAAGAGGGCAAGTTCCGGGGTCATGCTCTAAAAACACTGCCTTCCTGTCTCATGGACACCTTCCCAGCCTCCAGGAATGGGAGTGCCTCAGGGGGGCCAGCATCCCCAACACTCCCTCCGTATCAGCGTCCTAGAGCTGCCAGGACCAATAACCACAAACAGGGTGGCTTAAAACAAGAGGAATCTGTTCTCACTCTTCTGGAAGCTAGATGTCCAAAATTGAGGCATTGGCAGGGCCATGCTCAGTCCAAAGTCCTAGGAAAGGAGTCTTCATTGCCTCACCCTCCCTTCTGGTGCTTGCCAGCAGTCCTTGGCACTCCTTGGTTCAGGGCTACACCACTCCAACCTCCATCTCCCTCATCACGTGGACATCTTCTCTGTGTGTCTTCACGTGGCTATCTTATGAGGACACCAGTCTTTGGCTTCAGGGCCCACCCAAATCCAGTATTACTTCATCTGAACTAATTCCATCTGCTGATTATTTCCAAACAACAGCACGTCTGAAGGACCAGGGGTCAGGATTTGAACATACCCTTTGGGGGGAGCACAATTCAACCCGCAATACTCTCCTTGCACTCTGCTTTTTCTTCATCAGCGCCTCAGGCTTTGGTGGGAAGAAAACTCTGGAAAGGTGGCCCAGGAGCTTTGTAGGATCCTGGGGTTTGGGGACAACCCAGGGTGTGTTGCCAGCACTGCCCGCGGTCTGGATCTCTCTCCTCTGAGCAGCTGTGGACAAGGCCGTGGAGGTGGGTATTGTCGCTTCTGGGACTAGCTCGGACGGGACCTGGTGGTGGGGAGCGCGGGGGTGACCCCCTCACCCAGAGGAATTTTCCAGAGGCTCAGAGCCCAACAGTGAGTCACAGCAGGTCCCCCACTGGAAAGCGTGACGTCCCCGCTCCAGTGGCATTTTCAAGTTTCCTTCTCACAGCTTCAGATGTGGTAGGTGGAGGTGGACAGCAGCTTTGAGCTAAGCGAATGCAGAGGAAGTGTCAGGCACAACAGTCCTGAATTGGGAGCGTTCTAAACACCCACCAGAAAGATGGGGTGTGCCAAACGCAGAAGAGAAAATGAAGTGGGCACGGCCAGGTGGGCGCGGGAGCTAGCCTGCTAGAGACCCTCTGATCTGCATTCACTCAGAGCCCCTCTGCACTACACTGGTGGGGGGCGGGGGTGTAGGGAATGCTTTGTTTGTCTTGGTTTTAAGTTCCAGCAATGTCATCTACTCACTGTGTGGCCTTGGACAATTAATTGGCCTTTGTGCCTCAGTTTCCTCATCTGTCAACTGGGGGCAAGAGAAGTGTCCACCTCCCAAGGTTGTGGGGGGAGGCTGGGGGAGGCTCCCAGAATGGCTTTCCATTCACCTCCCCCACTTCTGCCTCCTGTCCCTTCTCCCTTCAGAGTCTCCAGAGTTCTGCCTAGTTTAGGCATAGCTAGCTTCCAGTTTAGTGAACTAAAAGGAGGTAGGATGAAGTGAGATGAAAAGAGGTTAGGAATGCCAGACAGGGGGGATTCCTGCTTACCAAACCAGCCCCCATAAAGGGAAACCTTTTGGCCACAACAACAACAACAACAACAAAAAGTTATGCGGAAGGCTTCTGGAAATGGGCATGTGCTTCTGGCTTTAGACCTCTAGGTCAGGAGACCCCTCTTTACTCCCAAACAGGGGTCTTTGCATGGTGACCCTTGACAAATCCATTGATTAGCAACATACATAAAGATTCATGTGCCAGGACATTTACTGCAGCATTACTAATAATAGCAAAAATACTGGAAACAACCCAAATAACCCAAAATAGGAGAAGTGGTGATGTGATTACAGATCCACAGAGTGGAGTATCGTGCAGCTGTTAAAGGAAGCAAGCAAAACTCTCCCCATGGGATCGCCCTGGGAACTGGACATACCGACATCGAAATGCGCAGGAAGTACTGGGAGGAAAGACACCACAAGGGCAACAGCGCTTTCCTTTGGGTAGTGCAGATCTGGGTGAGCCTGGTTGTCTTTGTGCTTTTCCGTGTTTTCCAAATTTTCTAAGACAAATGACTTTTTTAAAAAATGAGCATGCCCCTCCCCAAAGTTGATGAGAAACCCAACATCTGTTAGGTTTTAGGGAGGTCTCTTTCTCTTCCTGAGTCATGCCATACTCTTGGGTCCTGTACAGAGCAGAGTATTCAGGAAGAGGGGTACCTGGGTGGCTCAGTTGGTTGAGCAACCTACTCCTGGTTTCGGGTCAGGTCATGATCCCAGGGACCTGGGATTGAGTCCTACATTGGGCTCCTTGCTCAATGGGGAGCCTGCCTCTCCCTCTGCCTGCTGCTCCCCCCTGCTTGTGCGCTCTCTCTCCCTCTCGCTCGCTTTCTCTCTCTCTCTCTGACAAATAAATAAAATCTTTAAAAAAAAAAAATATTCAGGAAGGATCCCAACATCTTTGGTCTTCCCTGATCATTCCAATTTGGCATCAAGGGTAGACCTCTGCCCAGCCAATCAGCCATTCTCCCTGGGGTCCTGCCAGTTCTTAGGGAGCACCGAGGCCTGGGGCACTGGTCTCTGCTGCTTGAGAAACCTGCAAGCCATACCCCCAGCCCCTCCCCAGGTTTAGATAAAGTGCCCCAAGTTTTTCAGTGGGATCAAAATAGATTCATATCCTCAGAAACTGCATCATGTGTTTTAAAACACAATTGAGGGAGATACACTGGGGACAATGAGCCAGTGCAGGGATGATCCTCCAGCGGCTGTGGAAGGCAGCAGAGTTTCAGTGTGCATTCCAGGAGGCAGGGGTGAGTCTCTGCATCTGGGGGAGGGCATGAGTGAGCAGGGAGGCCCACGGTGGGGTGCATGGAGGCTGCCAGGGTGATGGGCACATGGGGAGGAGCTGCTGTTCAGAGTCAAGTGTGGAGACAACAATCCTGATCCAAGGGCAGAACCATGGACATGTGGAATGTGTGACCGTGGGGCCACATCCCTCCCTCTGGCCCCTGGCCTCCCCAAGGCCATCCTGTGAGCCTGGATCGAGAGTTTCAGGGCAGGAGAAGCGGAGGGGGGCAGACGACACTCTGGGGGCTTCCTGCCTCTCAGGCCTGAGCCGATACCTACCAGGGTCAGCCGCCCTCCTCATGGCTGGTCTCCTAGCCTTAGAATCCCTGATCAAGGATACCCCAACATACATGCTCTCCATCAGGCCAGAAAAACGGCGCCATCCTCTACTGGGAATAAGTGTGACATGGTTTAAACCCAGCATGGGGCAGCCTCAAGAAATACCCACAGGAACATGCCAGCAAGAGGAGAACTTTCATTTGTCTCCCTGGGTGAATACCTGGGTGACCTCCTAGGCCCAGGCAGCCTCCCACAAGCCCCTCCCAGGCTCCCACTGAGCTCCCCGAACACATTGCTGTCTGCTCGGTCTTGGCCTGAGTCCCTCACCGTGCATTCAAGGCAGGAGCTAGAGCTCACGCCTAATATTACACACGACAATCACATCCTCCCATGGGACTGGGGGTGGGGGTCATCTCATCTTCTTGATATTATAAAGCCTGCCTCCCATAAACCCTGGTTGCATCCTCTGTTCTCACGTGCAATCTCCATGTGGCTCTGAGGGGTGTGCTGTGTCTTCCTTCCCCAGGCTTTGAGTCTCTGTGCTTGATAAATGGCTGTCCAGGGTCGGGTGTTATGTGTGTGGCCATCATCCTAGGGCAGGAACCTCTCCCTCACCAACAGAGAGAATAAGAGGCAATAAAAACATCCTGGGTTCTGTCATGAGGGAGGCTGGTGGTCTGGGTAGAGCTATTCCCAAGGGGGAGACACCAAGCAACTGTGTGCAGGGCAGGACTGGGCCTGGGGCTCCTCCAGCCAGGGCCCTGTCCCTGAGAAAGGCCCACTCAGCCAGGCTGCCCAAGGCCAGCGGGTTGGTCTGGACCACTTCCACTTTTCTAGGCCCTTGGTAAATGAAAGGCCAAAGACATGCCAAGACAGAGCCATAAAACCCCTGGCATGTTTTAAATGCTTACATTTAACAAATTACTGCTTTTAACATCAAAACCTCCCTTGGAATAATTCCTGAAGTCTGAGTGTGAAGAGGTGATGGTGAATGGGAGGCTCAGGCCAGAGGGTTCCCTGCCCTGGCGCCTGGCTGGGCTCTGCCTCGCCAGGAGTGGCACCGGAGCCACATGTGCCTGACCAGGCCTGTCCCAGTGACTGTGAGGCCAGGGCACCTCTCCCCGGAGTCCTTCTCCGCCGCCAGAGCCCTGTAAGCTGCAGAGACCTCTGGCCCTGGGGGACCCACCATTCCCTGCTGGCTAATGATCTTCCTTGCCCCTGGGACTTGCTGGGTCGTAGCTGTGGCCCAGGTGTGCCGGATTCCCGGCTCTCTAGCAATCTACCATGTCACCGTGCAGCTGGTGTGGTCAGCAAAGCCTGGCCTCATCAGGAAAGGCTCTACATGAGAGAACTGAAGTCCATCTCAGTGTCTCCCCTGTGGCCTCAACTCCACATCTCCTGACACACCCCAGCGTCACACATCCCCTCCCGAAACCTGGACAACCTACACCACACGGGTGCCCCTCCCCACTGCTGACACACACACACAGCCTGCCTTGTAGGGATAGGGCTATCTCCCTGGGCCCTCCGGACCACTTGGGTAACAGGCACATGGCATGAACCAATGGGGCGTCCACTGCCCCTCCTGCCACTGCACCCCTTTACTGGCCAAGACCCGCCCCCAGCACTCCCTGGTCTATGTCCTCAGCACTTGCTGGCCTCAGTGAGCTCCAGCTGGCCCTTCTACTTACTTCCACGGGACTCAGCTGGTGAGGTGGCCAGATGTCTCCAGGGAGGAGGACAGGGGGCTCAGCCATTGGGGTGCTGATCCTTCCGGTTCTAGAGAAACAAGAGCTTGGGAGATATTCTATCTTCCATTCACTGCGCACTCACTGCACACCCACCGAGTGCTGCGCCCTATGTGAGGAGCTGGGGGTTCAGGGAGGTACAAGCCCCACACTGCCCTGTCCGCACAGAGCTGGCCATCTCGCCCAGGTGGCAAACATTCAGCCGAGAGCACACCGAGCACTTGGCCACTACTGGAATCTGAGGTACCCAGGAAAAACCTAGCGCCCCGCAAGCAGGCACCAGGAGCCCTGCTGTCAGCCAGAGCAGAGGTACAGCGGGCAGGGAGAGAATTTAGGTTGGGACATGGAGGGACCAAGGAGAGGAGAGGGCTCTGGGCAGGAAGAGGGGCGTGGTGTGGAGCCTGGGCTTGTTGCTTGTGAGGTCCCCAAAGAAGACAACTGTGGCCACGATGTGGGAAGCACCATAGGGAGTGAGGGCTCAGAGAAGAGGCTAGAGCCAGACACGGCCCCCTCCCCCAGACCTGAGATGCGGTCCACTACCTGGGACTGAACAGCTCGGGTGAATCCTCTGGGCAGGTCCCAGGCCTGGCCCTGCAAGCTGGCTGCTCCCCACATTGCCCCCACTGTGGCCTCTGCAGATTCATGGTCTCTGAGAGGAAGTCAGTCAGGACAGAGAACCCCAAGGTGTCTCTCTGATCAGACGAGGGATGGAGGATGAGGCAGGCCTGCTCCTCAGTACTCCAAGCCCAGTCCTTTGGGCCAGTCCTAGGGGAGATGCTTAGGGTGTGGGGGGCAGAGGACCTGAAGGCAAGGCTGACAGGCCACCCTTCAGACCCTCTGCCCCTCCCTGCAGTGCTGGCACCACTAGTCACACCCCAGATGGTACTTACTTACAGCTCTGCCACTGGGTAATTAAGCTCCCAGGGGTGCTATATTTAAGTTTTGTCAACACGGCTATTTATAAAATGCTGCTTCTCAGGCAAGGATGAGAAGCTCGGGGGGAGCCGGGGGGAGGAGAGGGAGATGCTCCTCCAGAAGTGTAGAGTCTCTAGAAGCCTGGGCTCAGGGCCACAGAGGCCAGTGGGAACATGGCAGTCACCAAGGGGGACGGGGCCCAAGGACACAGGACCAGCATTTTGACTGCGAGGAAGCAGATGTACACGCTGAACTGGCCTTCAGTCACACTGCTCTCTGCCTCGAGTCCCCCTCATCCCCACCCATCTCCAAGTGTTCAAATCCCACACCCTTCCACATTTGGCTCGGACGCCCCCTGCTTCTTCCAAGCTTCCCCTTTGTTTCTGCCCCCTCCTCCCCTTGATGCTATCACAGCTCAGCAGCTGGCTCTGCTCCTGGCTTAAAGAAAGGCCTCTGCTCCATGAGACAAATGGGCAGCGGCTTTATTTTTAATTTTTCTCTCACTCCTGCCTGTACACACACTGTACCGGCTCCCCTTTCCTGTCGCTTGGAGCCCTCTCAGGCAAATCCGTAACTTTTGGGGTCACTTCTCACTATAAGGATGATCTCATCTTCAGGTGGTAAAAAGTCCTATCTAGTCCCATTTTAATCCAAACTTCATACAACAGTGTGAATATACTTGACACACCTGAACTGTACACTTAAAAATGGTCACAATGGTAAATTTTATGTTATATGCATTTTATCACAATTAAAATAATTTTTTTAAATCTTTACTCTCACAACCCATTTCAGCCTTTTTGTATCCCCAAGCTCAGGCCTGTGCCCCCTGCTCAGGGACCAGCAGTCAAGGCATGTTACGTCACTACATGAGGAAGAAGTAGTTGTATTAGAATGCTCCAGAGAAACAAAATCAATAGAAGATTTTTACATAGATATATATACAGAGAGAGGGAGAGAGAGAGAAAGCAAGAGAGAGGTTTACGATAAGGAATTGGCTTACATGAGTATGGAGTCTGGCAAATCCAAAATCCGTAGAGCTGACACTCCACTTTGAAGGTCATTGGGCAGGAGAATTCTCTTACTCAGGGAAAGACAGGGCTTTGTCCCAATCAGGCCTGCAAAGGATGGGACAAGGCACATTGACATTAGGGAGGGCATTCTGCTTGATTCAGTCTACCGATTCAAATGTTCCTCTTTGGAATGCCTGGGTGGCTCAGTGGGTTAAAGCCTCTGCCTTCAGCTCAGGTCATGATCCCAGGGTCCTGGCATCGAGCCGATATTGGGCTCTCTTTTCAGCAGGGAGCCCGCTTCCTCCTCTCTCTCTGCCTGCCTCTCTGCCTACTTTGTGATTTCTCTCTCTGTCAAATAAATAAAATCTTTTTAAAAAAAAAAGAAGGTTACTCTTACCCGTACCCTCATGGAAACCCAGAATAATGTTTGACCCAAGATCTGGACACCATGGCCCAGTCAAGTGGACACATAAATGTAACCATGCCAGTGTAAAGAACAAAAACAGAGCAAGTCAGGAAGCCCGATTTCCACCTTGCTTCCTGCCTCACTCCTGGCTGACCTCTCCAGACTTCAGCTCCCAAATCTCATGGGGTGAGAGGAGGCCTATAAAGGCCTCCATCAGCTGGAGAGTGCTCTACAGCTGTGGGCGGCCACCACCAGTGGTGATCACTTCAGCTGCTCTTGGTCAATGACCGGAAGTTTGCCATACACAGCCGGAGTGGAGGTGGGGGTGGGGTCATTACCAGATACCTTCCTGGCCTGTTGGTTTCCAGAAGGGATTTAGGGGCCCTGGTAGTCATTATTTCAGGGTGACTTATCAAAAAAAAAAAAAAAAAGTGCCTGCAGCCTCATCATAAGCACTTACTCCACAGGAAAGTTGTTCACAAAACACAACAGACATCAATAATGATGTTCACGGAGTTGTAAATCTTCTAAGCCTGCCTTCCCTTCCTGGGGACTAACGCACTTGATTTGGTTCTCCAGGAGCTCAGAAGTTTCCAAATAGATAACAGAATCCCAAAGTCCATTAAGCAAGGTAATTTACAACAGTGGCAGGCCAAATTCAGGGAAATACATTAGAGCGTTTTCCCATTTGGCTTGCAGGAAAGATATTATTCTAAGCACACACACAGTGAACGCTGTTCGGTGACAATGAGGACGTCGGCGAGCTCCCGTAATGAGTTTATTCATCCCCTTAAACACGCAATGCGTTAATTTTGAGGAGAAGTTGTGCCACCAGGTAAGATTCTCAAAGCCCTGACGCGGACACATGGGACGTCATTTCTGGCATATTAAACAGGCATCGCTGGACGCTGGAACAAGGCAAAGAGGGGGAAAATGTCAACTTCCTTTAGAGCCCTGCCTCAGACCTCAAGCTCTTGCTTGTCAAAGACGTGAGGCAAAGAAGCAATTCCAAACTCTTAACTGCAGAAGCTTACGGACGCCTCCCAGAGCGCTCTGGGAGAGGAAGGAAACATAAATTGCTGTTTGTTTGAAATTGCTACATTTTTCTCATTTTGTATATTTTAAATGACAACCAGAAGTTTGGTTTCCGGGCGCCTGGGTGGCTCAGTTGGTTAAGCCACTGCCTTGGGCCTAGGTCATGATCCCGGAGTCCTAGGATCGAGTCCTGAATTGGGCTCCCAGCTCTGCAGGGAGTCTGCTTCTCTGTCTAACCTTCACCCCTCTCATGCTCTCTCTCATTCTCTCTCTCTCTCTCTCAAATAAATAAATAAAATCTTAAAAAAAAAAAAAAAGTTTGGTTTCCTTCTCTGCTGCTTTGTCCAGGGGGCGGTGTCATCCCAACTGCCTTTCAAGAGAGAAGGCTCCCACAGAGAGAAAAAGAAAGAATTCCAGAAGCTCTCCTGTGGCCCAACTAGGGAGCAACCCAAAGAGATAGAAGAGAAATTAATTTGTTATTCAGCACTTATTGAGCTCCTAGGGTATACCTTTGTTGCAAAGGACAAAAAACCAACTTGAACTGACTTAAGCAAAACAATGAATTTGTTGGTAATTGGAATCTGTCCTCCCAACCAGTACAATAAACTCTGTCTTCGCCTGTTGGCTTGGCGTCATGAGAAGCCCAAAGTGGCCAGCTGGCAGTCCCAGCTTCCAGTTCCACGGTGTCATTGTTTTGTTTCCTGGTGGAAGCATTCCTCCTTCGGAAATCAAGCTAAGCCCCAAGTGCAGGACCATGAGGCAGAAATCATTCCAGTGGATTACTGGGTAGAGTAGTGAAAGGAGCTGCTCCCACCTTCACCCTCTTAACTACTAGATCCCTGTATTCTGGCACCAGGATCAGTCCTGATTCAAAGCGTATACTCCATCCAATAAGATCGATCCCCATTCTTTCAGGATGTTGTTTCCCAGTTGGTGCCATACATGAATATTCAAAAGGCCATTCCACTGTTATATGGAGTTGAATCGTTAAATGGCCAATTTCATAAGTCAAAAACAATTGAACATTGGCAATTTCACATGGTTCAACCTATTATCAGGTCAGCTACTTCGGGGGAATGGGGCATATGCTAAGACCACAGAATTCCATGGGCATGCACCCCCTGCTGTGCTTCTTCTACAGTGAAATGAGTTCCTTACTGGGAAGCAATGTTGGAGGAGCACCTTCATAGTGCATGAGGAATTCCAGAATCCATGAATGGTGGTGCCGACAGAAGGCAGGGGAGGCAAATCCGTATCCAGAATACATATCCGTCCCAGAGAGAACCATTGCTGTCTCCACCATGACGGAAGAAGTCAAATATTCCAAGGAATGATGCTTCAGCAGGCCTCAGCCTTGGTCTCTGTTGCCGGCAAGTGAAGCACTTAGCAGCGGTGCTGATAATCAGATCAGCCTCGGAGAAGTCCAGGTTTAGAGTCCATGTGTAATCTCCATTCCTGCTGCCATGGACTCTTTCTTCATGGGCCCATTGAGCAAACATTGGGATCACTGGGGAAAGAGGCTCACTATCTCTAGAGAACATGTCATCATGTCCACCTGATTACTGAAAGCCTCCTCACAGTAGATGCACTTTGGTAGGCATTCACATGAGACACAAAAATCTTCATGCTCTGGGCCCTTCCTGAGAGATCTATGCATTTACCTCTTATCTAGGCTGCCACTGAGTTCTGATTCCATTCTTTCCAAGTCCCTGATCATCCAGCCAAATGATTAGCCATTGCCCATGAATTAGAGTAGATCCACACTTCTGGCCACCTGTGAGTCCAGAGAAAGTGGGCATCCACAGGTTGTTCTTAAGTTCTGACCTCTTAGATGATTTCTCTTCACCACTCTCTTTCAGAAATATTCCTTATTACAGTTTCTTCCGTAGCAATCCTCTTCCAGAATGCACCAACATAGCCTCCAGAGCCCTCTGTCAACTAAGCCTGATTTTTTCCCCCTCCATCGACTATAAGTGGTAAGAAGCTTGCCATTTGGCCACAAGTATGGATCGAGGAAAAGGAGGGAATGCAGTAACAGCGGTACTCCCTTACTCATGCCTTACTTATTCATGCAACTTACTTGTACTCTCTAAATCTTTGGAGGGAGAATCCAGACTTGAGGGATTGCTGCTGTGCAAGTCCCAGCTAGGGGTGAGGGGGCCAGAGAATACCCAGGACATGCCGGGCAGCTCAGGTTGCTGATTCAGATGGCTGGTCTATCAGGGGTGGCTAGGAAGCCAGCAGCAGTTTCTCAAAGGGAGAAGAGTTATTTGCATATGAAAGCACAGCTTTGGGGGTACCTGGGTGGCTCAGTCAGTTGAGCATCTGACCTTTGATCTCCTCAGGTTTTGATCTCAGGGTCATGAGTTTAAGCCTCACATTGGGTATGGAGTCTACTTAAAAAAAAAAAAAAAAAAGAAAGAAAGAAAGAAAGAAAGAAAGAAAAAGAAGCAGCACAGCTTTTCTTCAAAACCCTAAGAGTATATGCCCTGATTCTCCTACTGGGGCTTAGTAGAGTCTCCACACTGCAGCCTCATTGACCACTGATAACCTCGAGCATCGTTTGACCCGCTGAGTCTTAAAGCCCTGTGTCAGAGCCTCATGTGCTGCTGCCTGGGCCTCCTGCAGAGTTTTCTCTCACTCTGGGCTCAAGGCAAAACTTTAAGCCTTATAAATTAATAAATAGGTTAGAACAGCATCCTTAAATGAAGTACAGATTGCTTCCAAAATCCAGAAAGACCCCAAAGCATTATGACTCTTTAAAGGTAAGGGATGCAAGTTGGAGCAGCTTTTCTTTCACTCTGGAGGGAATAGCCCCATAGTCTCCAAACCACTAGACTCCAAAACACTTCAGAGCATTTTCATGGGGTTAATCTCTCATCCTCTGGCATCTCTTGGAGGGACCCCTTAGCCTTCTAAGGTTCGTCTTCCTGCTCATCGGGTCCAATCAGCAGGTTCTCATCAGTGCAGTGGGTCTGTGCTACGTTCTGTGGTGTGGGAAGATAATCGAGATGCTCACAGCCTATATCACAGTCTGAGACAACACCATCAAGGTCCCATCGACAGAGTATCCGATGCATAAAAGCAGAAGTAATAGATTAAAAACCTGCATCTCAGGTGCCAGGAGTTGTGTTGACTTGTGCTGATAAAGTTACCCCAACTAGAAAAGTGGCCATAACTTAAATAATAATTTATTATTATTCAAATTTGAATCGCCATAATTTGAATTGCCAACTCATTTAGGTTTATGATAATCCAGAGCATGTTTCTAAGACCTACCATCTTTGTGCACAGGCCAAATAGATGAGCTAAGTGGATATGTGATAGAAACCACTACCTCTCCAGCTTTCAAGACCTTTCCAGGCTCATCTCTGATGTCCTTCCCCTTCCCCCACCCCTGCCAAGAATGCAGCATTGTTTTTGCTTACTGTCCTTGTAGGAAGGGCGAAGTTCATAATAGTTCTCACTCCACTGGTCAGGGAGCTAATGTGATGATTCTCCCAATTGCACAGCGTGTCTATGCCCATTATGCATTTAGAAACTAAGGAATAAGAGTAAGGTCATGGACCCAATGTGAAATGAAGTTTGTTCAAAACTCCACTTATCACCTGACTACCATAAACCTCTTCTTTGGTAGACTACAGTTTTATTTGGAGTCCCCGTGAATTAGTAAAAATTAAGATTCAATGCCAAGTAGCCCCAAAAATGATTGTATATTTCCTTCATCTATTTTCATCCTAGTAAATGGCGACGGACCCCATGGGGGGAAGGAGTGTGCTTACAGTATACATTTAAATATGTTGCCACACTGTTGTAGACTTTTCCTTAATAGGACCAAGAACCCCCTTTGTCCATGTGGTTTCTGGGAATGTGAACTGGCTTAGGCCTGGGAAACTGCATGAGAGACCATGGCTCCCCATTGTAGGGACAGCAGCTTGGCTTCTGGCCACTGGATCTAGGCCGTACTATAATTACCAAGCCCCATGTGGTTCCACCTCAGGTGGGTGTAAGCGGCTGGGGTGGCGAGAGATCTGAAGTTTGTCTCCTGCTCCTCGGCCAGCCGCCTCTCAGCTTCCTCCCCAGCTCTTGGCTCAGCGACTTTCTCCCTGAAAGACCTCCCAGGAAACTCTCCACATGTCGGGTTCCACCTTATATAATGGAGGCATTATATAGAGTAGATGATATATAGATCATGTGCTATATATTATATGTACATGATACATACACATTCCATATATGTACTATTACATATATTACATATAGCAGGTACATCCTAGGCTTCCTGCGGAAATTAATGTGGGTAATCCACGTAAAGCAGGTAGCTGGTGTTAAAGGGCTCAGAACTGCCAGACATCATCATCATTAATATTACAGTTGTTGTTGTTTTTGTTATTATTTATTATTATTATTATTATTATTTTAAAACAGAGTATACGAGTGGCTCCAACCCATCTACCAGGTCAGGAATCAGAGCATATGTCCTCCTCAGCTGCAACTTGGGCAGTGAATGGCAAGTCTCTCAAAATGGACTTGGGGTGAGCATGCGCACAGACACGCAGCTTCCTCAAACTTAAGAACTTTGTACAGGGAAGGCCAGTTCGGGGTGAGGCCTGGTGGTGGGGAGCAAAAGATCCAGAATGTGGGCATCTCCTTAGCTGTGCAGACATTTGACGGCTGACACTCTCTCTGACTGCTCTCTTCCTGCTGGCTCCCAGTAGGTGGAGAGCTGGCATGGCAGGGATAGGTGGGAGTGGAGGGGGCAGTTAGTTGTCTGTGATAGATTAGCATTTTCTTTTCACAGGGACCTAGAGAATAGGGGTGGAATTTGGAGAGGATACAAAGATAACTCCCGCCACTTTGAACCTCCGCACCCCAGAGGTGGGAGAGCCTCCTCAATCCATAAGTCCCTCAGAGCTAGAGCCTTAGATGTGGGCTGTGTGGAGGGACCCAGGATCCGAACCCTCACAGAAGTCAAGCAGGGAGATCTCCTAGTCCATCCTTGCTGGGCACAGACACCGAAAATTCCTCCTCAAGTAAAAAGTCAGCCTTCTTGGGTGTCTGGGTGGCTCAGTCGGTTAAGCGTCTGCCTTCAGCTCAGGTCATGATCCCAGGGTCCTAGGATGGAGCCCCACATCAGGTTCCCTGCTCAGTGGGAAGCCTGCTTCTCCCTCACCCTCTGCCTGCTGCTCCCCCATGCTTGCGCTCTCTCTGGCAAATGAATAAATAAAATCTTTAAAAAAAAAAAAAAGTCCACCTGCAGACTCCTGAGCTATTGTCAGAAATGTCTGTGGAGTCATTCCTGGGAAGCTCTTGCCTGTTCCCCAAAGCAAAAGACCGCAGAGAGAGCTTAGTCAACAGAAACCACCCAGAGTGAGAGCAGCTCATGTCTCCGCTTCTCACCTTGGCCTTCCACAGACAAGAGGTCAGAGCTAACCCAGCCACATCCCACAGTCATCTCACCCCTTCCTGTCTGGGAATGATACCACGGTTACAACTGGCTCCCAGCCTGTAGGTAAGACAGGAGTTTGTCACAGGGCTTCTGCCTGAGAAACTCTAGACAGCCTACAGATTTACCTCCTGAAGCAACTATCCCAAATGGCCCAAATAGCCAACTAACCTTTCAACTGTGGTCCCAGCCACTGAAGCACGTAACACATCTGGCCATCGGTGCACCCCTCAAACTCTAATTCCTACCAATTGGCTCTCTGGTCTGGGCATCATCTGTGTCTCTCTAAGGAAGCAAGGGGCCAAGGACCTGCCACGGAATCAGCATTGCCCACTGAAGCCAAAGCTGTTTCTCCAAGTTCATACCCTTTGCCCTCCATGGAATCAGTGGAAACTGGGGATTGAACACAGAATAACTTGAGGTTGAGACTGCCGGACCCCAAGTGTCCCAGCCAGGGTGACAGGCAGGAATGATAGCTATGCATCACTTTGCCCTGTTGTCTGTGGGAGCCGTGGACCCCCTGTCAGAGTCGGAAGCATTCTTCCAGGACCCACAGAAGCTCTGAAGTTTCACTTTTCCTGAGAACACAGAGGTGGTCCCCCTTTATAGTGTGGTCGCACTACCCCCTGCTGGACAAAAGGCAGCAAGACAGTGAGTGCCTCCGCCAGCACTTTCCGACATTTGCCTAGAGTCTACTGTGGACAAGACACTAGGTATACAGCAAGCACTCACTAAATGTTGCAGTTATCATCACTGTCCTTTAGCTGCTGTCATTGTTGCACATGTTACCATACAGAGAGCACCAGGAGGTCAGTGTGAGTTGAAAGGGGTCAGGGAAGAAGAGGTCTAACAGACCCCTGGTGAGGGGGACTTAGAAAAGCAGAAAGGGAATGGTGGCCAGAACAGAGCAGGGACGCATTGGGAGAGGCAGGAAGACACCCTCTGCTTCCTGACTCTGCCCCCAGTTGTCTCTCTTATAGAAAGAATAGCTTCTCAAAGTGTGAGACCTGCACAAAGGGCCCCTCCTCAAAGTTAGGGGGGCAGAAGCCGCCCTCAGCCCCGATCACTGGCAAAGCACCTCCCACTTCCAAAGAAGGCCTGCCCCAGCCATCCCAGAACAAGCACCTACAAGCACTGGGTCCTCTCTGCCCAGGTTCCACTAGCAGACACTCTGCAAACGCACCCCATCCCCGCATGGCAAACATTTGCTGAGCTGACCCAGCTTAATGTAAACTTGTAGCCGACCAAAACCTCAAGTGAGCTAACATGACCTTGCTGTTTTCATTTTCATCAAGATAAGAAAATGCCAAGATAAGTAATTGTCAGAGTTAATAATTTAACAATGCAATAGACCTTGTAATTAAAAATAAGCTGAAGGAGGCCACAAAGTGATTGTAATAATGTTTCAAGGGCCAATTATACAAAAGCCTCCTCTCACTATGCCAAGAGAGCCAGAGGGGAGGAATGAGACTCATTAGGGCTTAGAGTGGTTTATGCATCATGAAAACCCTTTCCTCAAAGGCTGGCCTATCAGAATGCTTTGGATACACTTGTCCAATACTGACTCACATTTCATATATTTCCTCTATCTCTCTATCTATGGGGCTGGAGGTGTGACACTGTGGGGAGGTTGGTTGTTGTTTTTCACTTGAGTCAGAAGAAATTGCAAATTCTTCTTTCTCCATCTTCCCCTCGCCTCCTGGTGTGTTCCTAGAGAGTTCCAAGTGCCTTTTCTAAGCCTGGGTTCCGTTACTTCTGGATGGACCTTGGTTGGTATCACCAAATAGTTTACCTGTCTTGTACAATGGGCAGGTTGATAGAACAGGGTCCCCTTCCTTTACTGGCATTCACACCCACTCTCTTGAGAGGAGGGGAAAAGCAGAGGTGTACCCATCACCTGGGAATGCCACAGTCAGCAGAATGTCTTGTTTCTGCTGACCTTTAGTGATGGTGACTCCTCTGCTTCTCAGGGCAGGCTCCAGCCTCCCGATTTAACAATCCCATTCCAGCCACAAAACAGCATACCGTACAGCCCACGTATTTTCCAGATTGAATTGTTTTATTGTATTTTTAAATCAATAAATTGCCATCATAATGAATTCTGACCATCATGTCATAGATATTCTTCAGGCCCCCTAAAACAAACTGTTTCTTTAAAAATCTATGCCTGCCCATGAAAGGGCACTGTGTAGGAGAACGTCGCCATCATGCCAGTGACAATGGAAAAGGATAGAAAGAGCTGTAGAAGCTAGGGGGAGGGGCAGAGAAAGAGGAGGGGGAGACCAGGACAAGGAATGGTCAAAGGCACTGTGGAAGCACATGATCTGGAACTGGAGGCTTCATCCACCAATGTAGCTACAAGAGCCCCAAAATGATGCCCCACAGGCAAGACACCCCTGTCTGCCCTCCCTTATTCTATGACTCCAGGCTCCCAAAACAGAGGGCTCACAAGAACATGACTAAGAAAAAAGCCAGAGATATATGTGTAAACCTATAAATAGGTTTTACCTAATAAAAAGAAAACCTAGAAATCATCTTTGGAACCCCAGGAAGTCTCTGGAGTCTTGGGACATTAGGTCTTACAGAGACCTCCCTTTAACAGAAACTGAATTTTCAGAGAAAACACCAAGACTTTACTGGAAGGTAGTGGGTTCACTTACCCAAAGGACATACAGACCTGCAAATGTTCACCCTGGCCACCTGGCCAGCGGTGTCCCTACTCCAGAGGGTGGTTCATGTAACTAAAATAGAAATTTCCCTTTTCTGTCTACCAGAAACCGCCCCCTACCCACAACAAACTGAAGGGGCCAGGAGGGCAATACAAGAGGGCCCAGTCCCAAGAGTAACCCAAGGAAAGTGTTCAAAGGTCCACACAAAATCCTACAATCTGGGGTGAGCCACCTCAAGCTTGGACACCTACTTCTTGGAAAAAGAAAGAGTCCTCAGTGCCCCAGAAAGGCCACATCCTACTCAAGTCTTCAGACTTGGAAACACACCCAGGTATGGGCTCTTGAGAGGGCCCTATTCTAAGAGTACATGTATAGACTAGATAAGGTCAGAAGCTCCCCTCAAAACAGTGCTTCAGCCTCCAAAATGAAATCTCTGGGTCCCTTTTCAGCAAATAAATTCAGTTTGTCTATTCTTTTATTCAAATAGAATTCAAATAGAAATATGGAAAAGATGAGCTCAGTGCAATTTTTTTCCCTCAGTTTTCCTTGGAACCAAGAGTTGACCCCAGAAGGCAACTCTGGCAACATGTCCTTAAAGAATCTTTCCTCTACCCTGTTCATACAGAACCCAGTCTAGGTCCTGGCTCCATATGGGCCATCACTAAATGTCTCTTCATTGAATGAGTTGCCTGTGGGTTCCTGGAGCTGGGTGAGATGTCAAGCTTCATGTTCCTTTGTAGATGTAGCATGTCTCAGAGTAACTTCTCTGTTTTGGTGTTTGACTTGGCTGTGCCTCCTTTCTAATGGGCTGAAAAACACCCCTTGTGTGTCCTCCTCTGCTGGAATGTGCATTACAATATGGCTCTCTGCCTGCAGGCCCAAGGCCAGGAATCTGGTCCATGTGTTAATCACAGCAGCAAAGAAGCCAAAGAGATCTTTGAAAGTGTTATGGCCCCATCCAATCTCCACCGAGCAATAGGGCAACCTTAACTTCCTTGCTGCAAAAAAGCAATACAGGCAAAACTGTATTTTTAATGAGAAATGAACTTACTATTCATCAGCAAAAATAAGGGGAATGACTTTCAGGATCCAAGAGAATCTTGCCATTAGCACTCATGTAGTACAAGTCCCTTCATTTGGAGTTTTCTAAGGATATTGGGGGTGTAAGACATCATATCCATGTATTTGCAGAGCCTAACAAGTGATCTCCCTATTGTTCATAGAGACCTGACAAAGGCAAGGAGTCACAGAAAGTGGCTTGTTCTGCCTGTCATCTATCTCAACATCTTTCACAACACATAAGGAAAGAGGAAAACTTCTGCCTGTAACTATGATGGAGTAGCTAATAGCACTCTAGCCCTCCCACCATAAACAATTATAGAACTGGAATATATACATGACAATTATTCAAGCAGAGACACCAAGCAGTGTAAGACTGATCCCTGAGAGAAGGAAAACTCATAAGGTCCGCTGCACACTCAACCACCCATCTTTCTGATTGAGGACAATTTTCCAATTGTGTTTCATAGAGCTATAGTCCAAATAGAGCATGGCAGTACCAGTAAGATGAGGAGGCAGGGGTCAGAATATATACAAAAGTAAATGGAAATACAATCAAAGCTGTGCACTACAAAAAAATCAGTTAAACACAAAAGAAGGCAGTAATGGAAGAATGAGGAACATAAACAGTCTAAGACATATAGAAAACATAGCAAAATGACAGAAGTCTTTCCTTATCAACAATTATTTTAAATGTAAATGGATCAAACTTTCCCAGTGAAAAGGCAGAGATTGGTAGAATGGCTTCTTTAAAGTTTTACCCAGATACATGCTGTACACACAGGAGTTTCACTTTAGATCCAAAGATATAAATATGTTGAAAGTGAAAAGACAGGAAAGGATATACCTTGCAAATTGTAACCACGGGAGAGCTGGGATGGCTATAGTGATATCATCCAAAATAACTCAAGTTAAAAATTATTGAAAGAAACTCTTAATAAAGGTATCATATATTGAGAAAAGGGCCAATTCATCAGAAAATATAACAGTTATAAACAAATATAAATCAAACAACAGAGCCTCAAAATATATACAGCAAACAACAGAATGGGAAGGAGAACTAGACAGTTCTTCAATAACAGACACTTTAATTCACCACTTTCAGTAATGGATAGAGGGACACCTGGTCAGCTCAGACATAAGAGTGTGTGACCCTTGTTCTCAAGGTCATCATTTCAAGCCCCTCATTGGGCATAAAGACGACTTAAAGATAGATAGATAGATAGATAGATAGATAGATAGATAGATAGATAGAGAAATAGATACTAAAAACGGATAGACAGCCAGACAGAAGACCAATAGGACTTAAACAACATTATAAACTAATCAGGTATAAAAGACTTATATAGAATGCTCTATCAAACAGTAGCACACACATTCTTCTCAAGTCTAAATGGACATTATCCAGGACAGATCAAGTATTAGGTCACAAAACAAGTCTCAATCAGTTTTTTAAACTGAATTTATAAAATGTATACTTTCCAACAACATGAAATTAAACTAGAAATAAAAATCCAGAAGAAGCCAGAAAATTGACCACTTTTGGGAAGGTAGGATGTGCAGAGAAGTGAACCCAAAGCAACGGGAAGATACACTGCAGTAGGAGGGGCCGGGTCCCAGCAAGTGATGGAACAGCGGAGCACAAAATCAGAACTTTTAGAAGGCTGCTCCACTGAGGGACATCGCTCCAGAGGCTAAGCCAAGGTGGAGCCCTCATAGGGACAGTGTGGCCTCAGGACCTGCGGGGTCACAGAAAGACTGGGAGTGTCTGAGTGTGGCAGAGCTGTCAGGTATTGGAGCAGGGAAGCCAGCTACAGAGATGGAGCCAAGGAGGGGCTCTCAGCTCAGGGTTACCTTAAATTGTGATCCAAGGCACATTTGGGCCACACGCCTTAAGCCAGGACCCCACAAGTGGCAGATCCAGGGAGACCCCCGCTTCCTCCTCTGGGTGGAGCCGTATGGGAGCATGCTGCAGGAGTCAGTTGGGTTTGGAGACTCCAAATGGGGCCATGTGCCAGAAATAGAAACACTCAATCACAGGCCAGGTGAGCACAGAGTGTGGCCAGAGACCAGGGAGACGGGAGGGATTGATTGGTTTTCTCTGAGGAGTGGGGCCCAAGGCAGAAGATTTGGAGGCCGCCATTTTCATTCCCATCCTCTAATGCTGTGCAGAAAGCGTTCAGGAAACAAAAGCTCCAAGAGCGAACCTGAACAGATTACTTAGCCTGGCCCCTGGCAAGGGCAGTGCAATTCCGCCTTGGGCAAAGACATTTGAAAATCACTACAATAGGCCCCTCCCCCAGAAGATCAGCAAGAACATCCAGCCAAGACCAAGTTCATGGATCAATGAGAACTGTGGAACTCCAGAGCTAGGGGAAAGCAACACATAGAATTCATGGCTTTTTTCCCGTGATCCTTTAGTCTTGCAAAGTTAAATTTTTTTAATTTTATTTTTTTCTTATTCTATTTTTTAACTTTCCTCTTTCCTCTTTTAATATTTTTAACTATTTTATCTTATCAATACCTTTTTAAAAATTTTTTCTAAATTTTCATCATTGTAGTCATATTTTATCCCTTCATTGTATTTAACCTTATTTTTTGTATACATATAGGTTTTTTTTCTTTAAAATTTTGAGATATAATTTCTTCTAATAGATCAAAATATACCTTAAATCTAGCTCCAGCCTGATCTCTTTTTTTTCTCTCTTTTTTCTTTTTTCAACCATCTTATCTTATCAATTCCTTTTCTAGAATCTTTTTAAATTGTCATCGTTACAGTCATATTCCATCTCTTCATCATGCTTACCCTTATTTTTGTATGTATATATATAAGTTTTCTTCCTTTAAAATTTTGGGAGGGGGGTTCTTCTAAGAGACCAGAATACACCCAAAATTGAGTGGGTGGTTCTGTTTTATTCACCAGTTATATATATATATATATATATACACACACACATACATATTTGTTTGTTTTGTTTTGTTTTTACTTTTTTCCCACCTTTCTTCTCCCACAGTTTCAGGTCTCTTCTGAATTGGTTAGTGTATATTTTTCTGGGGTCATTGCCACCCTTTTAGTATTTTACTCTCTCATTCATATACTCTTACCTGGATAAAATGACAATGTGGGGAAAAACTCACCACAAAAAGAAGAAG
>NW_019154089.1:6351813-6374322 GCF_002288905.1 Enhydra lutris kenyoni | reverse complement strand
AAGAAGAAGAAGAAGAAGAAGAAGAAGAAGAAGAAGAAGAAGAAGAAGAACAACAACAACAACAAGAGGCAGTACCAACGGCTAAGGACCTAATCAATACATTGGCAATATGTCAGAACTAGAGTTCAGAATGACAATTATGAAGGTGCTAGCTGGGCTTGAAAAAAGTATGGAAGATATAAGAGAATCCCTTTCTGGAGAATAAAAGAACTAAAATCTAACCAAGTTGAAATCAAAAAAGCTATTAATGATGTGCAATCAAAAATGGAGGCTCTTACTGCTAGGACAAATGAGACAGAAGAGAGAGTTAGTGTATAGAAGAACAAATGATGGAAAATAAAGAAACTGAGCAAAAGAGAGACAAACAACTACTGGACCATGAGGAGAGTATTCAAGAGATAAGTGATACCATAAGACAAAACAATATTAGAATAATTAGGATCCCAGAAGAAGAAGAAAGGGAGAGGGGAGCAGAAGGTGTATTATACCAAATTATAATACAGAATTTCCCTAATATGGCAAAGGGAACAAGCATCAAAATCCAGGAAGCAGAGAGGACCCCCCTCAAAATCAATAAAAATAGGTCCACACCCTATCATCTAATGGTAAAACTTATAAGTCTTAATGACAAAGTAAAAATCCTGAAAGCAGCTCAGGACAAGAGGTCTGAAACAAAGAATGGTAGAAATATTAGATTGGTGGCAGACTTATCCACAGAGACCTGGCAGGCCAGAAAGGACTGGCATGATATATTCAGAACACTAAACAAGAAAAATATGCAGCCAAGAATACTATATCCAGCTATGCTGTCATTGAAAATAGAAGGAGAGATTTAAAAAATTCCAGAACAAACAAAAATTAAAAGAATTTGCAAACACAAAACCAGCCCTACAGAAAATATTGAAAGGGGTCCTCTAAGCAAAGAAGGAACCTAAAAGTAATAGACCAGAAAGGAAGAAAGACAATATACAGTAACAGTCACCTTACAGGCAATACAATGGCACTAAATTCATATCTTTTAAGTTACCCTGAATGTAAATGGGCTAAATGCCCCCAATCAAAAGACACAGGGTTTTTGGGGTGCCTGGGTGGCTCAGTGGTTTAAGCCTCTGCCTTCAGCTCAGGTCATGATCCCAGGGTCCTGGGATCAAGCCCTGCATTGGGCTCTCTGCTCAACAGGGAGCCTGCTTCCCCCTCTGCCTCTGCCTGCCTCTCTGCCTACTTGTGATCTCTCTGTCTGTCAAATAAATAAATATAATCTTTAAAAAAAAAAAGACACAGGGTTTCAAAATGGATTTAAAAAAAACAAGAACCATTGATATGCTGTCTACAAGAAACTCATTTCAGACCCAAAGACACCTCCATATTTAAAGTGAGGGGGTAGAAAACAATTTACCATGCTAATGGACATCAAAGGAAAGCTGAGGTAGCAATCCTTATATCAGGTAAATCAGATTTTAATCCAAAGACTATAATAAGAGATAAGTATGGACACTATATCATACTTAAAGGGTCTGTCCATCAAGAAGATCTAACAATTTTTTAAAGATTTTATTTATTTATATACAGAGATCACAAGCAGGCAGAGAAGCAGGCAGAGAGAGAGGAGGAAGTACGCTCCCCACTGAGCAGAGAGCCAGATGTGGGGCTCAATCCCAGGACCCTGAGATCATGACCTGAGCCAAAGGCAGAGGCTTTAACCCACTGAGCCACCCAGGAGCCCCAGATCTAACAATTTTAAATATGTATGCCCCTAGCATGGGAGCAGCCCATTATATAAACCAATTAATAACAAAATCAAAGAAACACATGAACAATAATAGTAGGGGACTTTAATACACTCCTCACTGAAATGGACAGATCATCCAAGCAAAAGATCAACAAGGAAATCAAGGCCTTAAATGACACACTGGACCAGATGGACATCACAGATATATTCAGAACATTCCATCCCAAAGCAACAGAATACACATTTTTCTCTAGTGCACATGGAACATTCTCCAGAATAGATCACATCCTGGGTCACAAATCAGGTCTCAACTGGTACCAAAAGATTGGGATCATTTCCTGCATATTTTCAGACCACTATACTCTGAAGCTAGAATTCAATCACAAGAGGAAAGTTGGAAAGAACTCAAATACATGGAGGCTAAAGAACATCGTACTAAAGAATGAATGGTCAATGAGGAAAATAAAGAAGAATTGAAAAAATTCATGGAAACAAATGAAAATGAAAATACAACTGTCCAAAATTTTTGGGATGCAGCAAAGGCAGTCCTGAGAGGAAAGTATATAGTGATACAAGCCTTTCTCAAGAAACAAGAAATGTCTCAAATATATAACCTAACCCTACACCTAAAGGACTTGGAGAAAAAAACAGCAAAGAAAGCCTAAACCCAGCAGAAGAAGAGAAATAATAAAGATCAGAGCAGAAATCAATGAAATAGAAACCAAAAGAACAGTAGAACAAATCAACGAAACTAGAAGCTGATTCTTTGAAAGAATTACTAAGGGGCGCCTGGGTGGCTCAGTTGGTTAAGCTGCTGCCTTGGCTCAGGTCATGATCCCTGGGTCGTGGGATTGAGTCCCGCATCAGGCTCCTTGCTCAGTGGGGAGCCTGCTTCTCTCTCTGCCTCTGCCTGCTTGTGCTCTCTCTCTCTCTCTCTCTAATAAACAAATAAAATCTTAAAAAAAAAAGAATTACTACGATTGATAAACCCCTGCCCAGACTTATCAAAAAGAAAAGAGAAGGGACCGAAATTAATAAAATCACAAATGAAAGAGGAGAGATCACAACCAACACCAAAGAAATACAAACAATTATAAGAAAATATTATGAGCAAGTGTACACCAGCAAATCTGACAATCTGGAAGAAATGGATGCATTCCTAAAGACATATAAACTGCCACAATGGAACCAGGAAGAAATAGAAAACCTGAACAGACCCATAACCAGTAAGGAGATTGAAGCAGTCATCAAAAATCTCCCAACAAACAAGAGCCCAGGGCCAGACAGCATTCCCAGGAGAATGTTACCAAACATTTAAAGAAGAATTAATACCTATTCTCCTGAAACTGTTCCAGAAAATAGAAATGTAAGGAAACCTTCCAAACTCATTTTATGAGGCCAGCATTACCTTTATCCCAAAACTAGACAAAAACCCCATCAAAAAAGAGAATTACAGACCAATATCCTTAAAGAACATGGGTGCAAAAATTCTCACCAAAATACTATCCAATAGGATCCAACAGTACATTAAAAGGATTATTCACCACAACCAAGTAGGATTTATTCCTGGGCTGCAAGGTTGGTTCAACATCTGCAAATCAATCAGTGTGATACAATACATTAATAAAAGAAAGAAAAAGAACCATATCATAATCTCAATAGATGCTGAAAAAGCATTTGACAAACTACAACATCCTTTCTTTTTTTTTAATTTTTTATTTTTTAAATTTTTCAGTGTACCAGAATTCATTGTTAATGCACCACAACCAGTGCTCCATGCAATACATGCCCTCCATAATACCCACCACGAGGATCACCCAACTTCCTACCCCCCACCCCTTCAAAACCTTCAGATTGTTTTTCAGAGTCCATAGTCTCTCATGGTTCATCTCCCCCTCCAATTTCCCTCAACTCCCTTCTCCTCTCCATCTCCCCATGTCCTCCGCATTATTTCTTATGCTCCACAAATAAGTGAAACCAAATGATAATTGACTCTCTCTGCTTGACTTATCTCACTCAGCATAATCTCTTCCAGTCCCGTCCATGTTGATACAAAAGTTGGGTATTCATCCTTCCTGATGGAGGCATAATACTCCATAGTGTATATGGACCACATCTTCCTTATCCATTCGTCCGTTGAAGGGCATCTTGGTTCTTTCCACAGCTTGGCGACCATGGCCATTCCTGCCATGAACATTGGGGTACAGAAGGCCCTTCTTTTCACTATATCTGTATCTTTGGGGTAAATACCCAGTAGTGCAATTGCAGGGTCATAGGGAAGCTCTATTTTTAATTTAAGGAATCTCCACACTGTTCTCCAAAGTGGCTGCACCAACTTGCATTCCCACCAACAGTGTAAGAGGGTTCCCCTTTCTCCACATCTCCTCCAACACACGTTGTTTCCTGTATTGTTAATTTTGGCCATTCTAACTGGTGTAAGGTGATATCTCAATGTGGTTTTAATTTGAATCTCCCTGACGGCTAGTAATGATGAACATTTTTTCATGTGTCTGATAGCCATTTGTATGTCTTCATTGGAGAAGTGTCTTCATATCTTCTGCCCATTTTTAGACATGATTATCTGTTTTGTGTGTGTTGAGTTTGGGGAGTTCTTTATAGATCCTGGATATCAACCTTTTGTCTGTATTGTCATTTGCAAATATCTTCTCCCATTCCGTGGGTTGCCTCTTTGTTTTTTCGGCTGTTTCCTTTGCTGTGCAGAAGCTTTTGATCTTGATGAACTCCCAAAAATTCATTTTCGCTTTTGTTTCCTTTGCCTTTGGAGACATATCTTGAAAGAAGTTGCTGTGGCTGATATCAAAGAGGTTACTGCCTACGTTCTCCTCTATGATTCTGATGGATTCCTGTCTCACATTGAGGTCTTTTATCCATTTCAGGTTTATCTTTGTGTATGGTGTAAGAGAATGGTCGAGTTTCATTCTTCTACATATAGCTGTCCAATTTTCCCAGCACCATTTATTGAAGAGACTGTCTTTTTTCCACTGTATATTTTTTTCCTGCTTTGTCAAAGATTATTTGACCATAGAGTTGAGGGTCCATATCTGGGCTCTCTACTCTGTTCCACTGGTCTATGTGTCTGTTTTTATGCCAGTACCATGCTGTCTTGGTGATCACAGCTTCGTAGTAAAGCTTGAAATCAGGCAACATGATGCCACCAGTTTTGTTTTTCTTTTTCAACATATCCTTAGCAATTCAGTCTCTTCTTATTCCATAAGAATTTTAGAATTGTTTGCTCCAGCTCTTTGAAAAATACCATGGAATTTTGATCGGAATGGCATTAAAAGTATAGATTGCTCTAGGCAGTATAGACATTTTAACAATGTTTATTCTTCTGATCCATGAGCATGGAATGGTCTTCCATCTTTTTGTGTCTTCTTCAATATCTTTCATGAGTGTTCTATAGTTCCTCAAGTACAGATTCTTTACCTCTTTGGTTAGATTTATTCCCAGGTATCTTATGGTTCTTGGTGCTATAGTAAATGGAATCGATTCTCTAATTTCCCTTTCTGTTTTTTCATTGTTAGTGTATAAGAAAGCAACTGATTTCTGTACATTGACTTTGTATCCTGCCACATTACTGAATTGCTGTATGAGTTCTAGTAGTTTGGGGGTGGAGTCTTTTGGGTTTTCCATATAAAGTATCATGTCATCTGCGAAGAGAGAGAGTTTGACTTCTTCATTGCCAATTGGATACCTTTTATTTCTCTTCGTTGTCTGATTGCTGTTGCTAGGACTTCTAATACTATGTTGAACAAGAGTGGTGAGAGTGGTCATCCTTGTTGTGTTCCTGATCTCAACGGGAAAGCTGTGAGCTTTTTCCTATTGAGGATGATATTTGCTGTGGGTTTTTCATAGATTTTATGAAGTCCAGGAACGTTCCCTCTATGCCTATACTTTGAAGCGTTTTAATCAGGAACAGGTGCTGGATATTGTCAAATGCTATGTCTGCATCAATTGAGAGGACCATGTGGTTCTTCTCTCTTCTCTTATTGATTTGTTCTATCACATTGATTGATTTGCGAATGTTGAACCATCCTTGAAACCCAGGGATGAATCCCACCTGGTCATGGTGGATAATCTTTTTAATGTATTATTGGATCCTATTTGCTAGGATCTTGTTGAGAATCTTAGCATCCATATTCATCAGGGATATTGGTCTGAAATTCTCCTTTTTGGTGGGCTCTTTTCCTGGTTTGGGGATCAGAGTAATGCTGGCTTCATAAAAAGAGTCTGAAGGTTTTTCTTCTGTTTCAATTTTTTGAAACAGCTTCAGGAGAACAGGTGTTATTTCTTCTTTGAAAGTTTGGTAGAATTCCCCAGGGAACCCGTCAGGTCCTGGGCTCTTGTTTTGGGGGAGGGTTTTTTTGTTTGTTTGTTTTTTGTTTTATGTTTTTTTTAAGATTTTATTTATTTATTTGAGAGAGAGACAGTGAGAGAGAGCATGAGTGAGGAGAAGGTCAGAGAGAGAAGCGGACTCCCCATGGAGCTGGGAGCCGGATGCGGGACTCAATCCTTGGACTCCAGAATCATGACCTGAGCCGAAGGCAGTCGTCCAACCAACTGAGCCACCCTGGCATCCCTTGGGGGAGGTTTTTGATCACTGCTTCAACCTTGTTACTAGATATTGGTCTATTCAGGTTGTCAATTTCTTCCTGGTTCAATTTTGGAAGTTTATAGTTTTCCAGGAATGCGTCCATTTCATCTAGGTTGCTTAACTTATTGGCATATAACTGTTGATAATAATTTCTCATTATTGTTTCTACTTCCTTGGTGTTAGTTGTGATCTCTCCCTTTTCATTCATAATTTTATTAATTTGGGCCTTCTCTCTTTTCTTTTGGATTAGTTTGGCCAATGGTTTATCAATCTTATTGATTATTTCAAAAAACCAGCTTCTAGTTTCATTGATGCGTTCTACTACAACATCCTTTCTTGATCAAAACTCTTCAAAGTGTAGGGATAGAGGGTACATACCTCAATATCATCAAACCCATGTATGAAAAACCCATAGCAAATATCATTCTCAATAGGGAAAAACTGAGAGCTTTTCCCCTATGTCAGGAACATGGCAGGGATGTCCACTATCACCACTGCTATTCAACATAGTACTAGAAGTCCTAGCTTCAGCAATCAGACAACAAAAAGAAATAAAAGGCATCTGAATCAGCAGAGAAGAAGTCAAACTCTCATTCTTTGCAGATGATATGATGCTTTATGTGGAAAACCCAAAAGACTCCACTTCAAAACTGCTAGAACTCATTCAGGAATTCAGTAAAGTGTCAGGATATAAAATCAATGCTCAGAAATCAGTTGCATTTCTATACACCAACAGTAAGACA
Source organism: Enhydra lutris kenyoni (assembly GCF_002288905.1). Taxonomy (NCBI): domain Eukaryota; kingdom Metazoa; phylum Chordata; class Mammalia; order Carnivora; family Mustelidae; genus Enhydra; species Enhydra lutris. The sequence goes on along the minus strand of NW_019154089.1, from coordinate 6,367,235 downwards.
CAAGAAAGAGAAATTAAGAAGTCAACCACATTTATAATTGCACCCAAAACCATAAGATACCTAGGAATAAGCCTAACCAAAAAGGCAAAGACTCTGTACTCAGAAAACTATAAAGTACTCATGAAAGAAATTGAGGAAGACACAAAGAAATGGAAAAAAGGTTCCATGCTCATGGATTGGAAGAACAAATATTGTGAAAATGTCTATGCTACCTAAAGCAATCTACACATTTAACACAATCCCTATCAAAATACCATCAAGTTTTTTCAAAGAAATGGAACAAATAATCCTAAAATTTATATGGAGCCAGAAAAGACCCCGAGTAGCCAGAAGAAAGCCAAAGTTGGTGTCACCACAATTCCAGACATCAAGCTCTATTACAAAGCTATAATCATCAAGACAGTATAGTACTGGCACAAAAAGAGACACATAGATCAATGGAGCAGAATAGAGAGCCCAAAAATGGGTCCTCAACTCTATTTTCAACTAATTTTCAACAAAGCAGGAAAGAATGTCCAATGGAAAAAGACAGTCTCTTCAACAAATGGTTTGGGAAAATTGGGTAGCCACATGCAGAAGAATGAAACTGGATCATTTCCATACACCACACATAAAAATAGACTCAAAATGGATGAAAGACCTCAATGTGAGATAGGAATCCATTAAAATCCTTGAGGAGAACACAAGCAGCAACCTCTTCAACCTCAGCCAGAGCAACTTCTTCCTAGAAACATCGCCGAAGGCAAGGGAAGCAAGGGCAAAAATGAACTATTGGAACTTCATCAAGATCAAAAGCTTTCACACAGCAAAGGAAACAGTTAACAAAACCAAAAGATAACTGACAGAATGGGAGAAGATATTTGCAAATGACATATCAGATAAAGGGCTAATATCCAAAATCTATAAAGAACTTATCAAACTCAATACCCAAAGAACAAATAATCCAGTCAAGAAATGGGCAGAGGACATAAACAGACATTTCTGCAAAGAAGACATCCAGATGGCCAACAGATACACGAAAAAGTGCTCCACATCACTTGAAATCAGGGAAATACAAATCAAAACCACAATGAGATACCACCTCACACCAGTCACAAAGGCTACAATTAACAAGTCAGAGAATGACAGATGCTGGTGAGGATGTGGAGAAAGGGGAACCTTCCTACACTGTTGTGGGAATGGAAACTGGTGCAACCACTCTGGAAAACAGCATGGAAGTTCCTCAAAAAGTTAAAAATAGAGCTACACTACAACCCAGAAATCACACCCTAGATTTACCCTAAAGATACAAATGTAGTGATCCAAAGGGGCACGTGCACCCGAATGTTTATAGCAGCAATGTCCACAACAGCCAAACTATGGAAAGAACCTAGATGTCCATCAACAGATGAATGGATAAAGAAGAGGTGGTATATATATACAATGGAATATTATGCAGCCATCAAAAGAAATGAAATCTTGCCATTTGTGACGACGTGGATGGAACTAGAGGGTATTATGCTGAGTGAAATAAGTCAATCAGAGAAAGACAATTATCATATGACCTCTCTGATATGAGGAATTTGAGAGGCAGGGTGGGGGATGGGGGGTAAGGAAGGAAAAAAATGAAACAAGATGGGATTGGGAGTGAGACAAACTATAAGAGACTCTTTATCTCACAAAACAAACTGAGGGTTACTGGGGGGTAGAGGTGTAGGGATAGGGTGGTTGGGTTATGGACATTGTAGAGGGTACATGCGATGGTAAGGGCTATGAAATGTGTAAACCTGGTGATTCACAGACCTGTATCTCTGGGGCAAATAATACATATATGTTAAAATATATATATATATATATACACACATATAAAAATATACATTAAAAATACATAAAATATGTAAAAAAATGTTAAAATATATATATATGTATATGTATATATATACACATATACATATATATATTAACATTTTTTTACATATTTTATGTATTTTTATGTATATTTTTATACATACATATTTTAACATATATTTTTAGAAAAAGTAAAAAAAAAAAAAAAAAAAAAACAAGGAGATTGAATGAGCCTGAGGAGGGGCAACAGAGAAACGACAGTTTACCCAACAAGAAGGAGATCTGTTTATACTAATTTTGGAGCATGCTGGCATAATTCTCTGGGAACAAAGGAACTGGCAGTTATCCTGTTCCTCCCCTACCTTACAGCATCAACACAGAGACCCCCTGCAGGAGGCGGCACTGCACTGACTCATGACGCCAAACCTGCTAGGACTGGACCCTGCACATGAATTCTCCTGAGGTTTGTTCACTCCAAGCCTATGGCCTCAGCCCTGGGCTCTGAGCAGTTTTTGTTATCACTGCACTTGCTCCACCCAACCGCTGCCTCTGTGTGCTGCACCACTGCAGCTTTCATCGGTCTCATTAACAACACACAGAGCAAGCAGAGCCCATAATAGGCAGAGTCAGGGCAGACATCCATACTGAAAGGAAAAATGACTCAGACATAATAGCAAGATGCAAGCAATGCACATAAAAGACTTCCCTGAAGTGCCAGATTTGGTGAACCAGGCACACTGCACTGCAGGGCACTACACAGCCTCTTCTTCATAAGGCCACTACTTCCAAGAGCAGAAGACCTAGCTGACTTTCCAAACACACAGAGACAGACACAGAGAAGTAGGCAAAATGAAAAGACAGAAAAATATGTCCCAAGTGAAATAAGAGGACAGATTTATAGCAGGAGACCTAAGCAAAAGAGACATAAGTAATATGCCTGATAAAGAATTTAAAATAATGATCATAAAGATACTCACTGGACTTGGGAAAAGAGTGGAAGATAACAGTAAACCCCTTAACAAAGAGATAAGAAATTACATATAAGAGGTGAAGAACTCAATAAATGAAATAAAAAAATATAATAGATGGAATAAATAGTAGACTACAGGAAGCAGAGGAATGTATCAGTGATCTGAAGGATAGAGTAATAGAAAGCAATCAAGCTGAACAGGTAAGAGACCAATACTGCATTATGAGAATAGACTTAGAGAACTCAGTGACACATCAGGCATAATAACATTTGCATTATGGGGATCCTAGAAAGAGAAGAGAGAGAAGGGGGGGCAGAAAATGTATTTGAAGAAATAATACCTGAAAACTTCCCAAATCTGAGGGAAACAGAGATCCAGATTCAGGAAGCAAAGAGATCCCCTAAGAAATTCAAACTAATGAGGTCCACACCAAGACACAGAGTAACTAAAACAGCAAAAAATAGTGATAAAGAAAAAAATGTTAAAGGTTGCAAAAGAAGAGAAGATAGTTACATACAGGGAAAATCCATAGGACTATCAGCTGATTTTTCAGCAGAAACTTTGTAGGCCTGAAGGGAGTGTCATGATATATTCAAAATGCTGAAAGAGGTAACATTGCAGCCAATAATATTTTACCAAGCAAGCCTATCATTCAAAATAGGAGCAGTAGTTTCCCAAACAAACAAGAGTTAAAAGAATTCATGACCACTAAACCAGCCCTACAAGAAATGGTAAGGGGGACTCTGCAAGTGAAATACAATTTTAAAAATAAAATAAAATAAATAAGTAAGAGTAAGAAAAACAGGAAGCACAAACTAGAAGGATATAAAAAAAGATATCAAATATTTAAAACACGTAGGGGAGAGGAGTAAAGAATGGAGCACTGGGTGTTATATGTAAATAATGAATCATGGACACTACATCAAAAATTAATGATGTACTGTATGGTGACTAATGTAACATAATAAAATAAAAACAAAATAGAGTCCTTGGAGAGAAGGTCCATTGCCACCCCCACCCCCGACCCCTGGATGGTGTCCCACACAGGATATGTCCGAGGATATACCAGAGGTTCCTGATGTCAAAGTGACTCAAATTGTCCCTCAAACAAAATCGCTATGATCACCACCCTGTCATTAAAGGCCCTGGAGAAGGGATGCTAGCAAACCCCTGCTTCCCCCACCTGCATTCCAGATTGCAAAATAGGTGCCACTTGTATGGATAGTAATACCATGCTTGAAGGTCTTACCATGAAGGCCATACCTTATTTTACCTTGCCTTGAAGAACCTACCTTTCTGGGGGGTTTCTTTTCTTTCTTTTTTTGTTTTAAAGATTTCATTTTTATTTATTTAGACAGAGCATGAGTAGGGGGAGGGGCAAAGGGAGAGTGAGATCCAAGCAGACTCCATGGTGAGCACAGAGGCCAACTAAGGGCTTGATTCCATCACCTTGAGATCACAATCTGAGCTGAAACCAGGAGCTGGACACTCAACTGACTGAGTCATCCAGGTACCCCTCTGCTCTAAACTTTTTTATTTCCTTCCTTCTGGTTTTGGGTTTTGTTTGTTCTTTTTCTAGCTCTGTTAGGTGCAAGGTTAGGTTGTTTATTTGAAAAATGTCTTGCTTCTTGAGGTAGGCCTGTATTGCTCTAAACTGCCATCTTAGAATAGCTTAGAATAGCTTTTGCTGCATTCCAGTGGTTTTGGACCATCGTGTTTCCATTTCCATTTCCATTCATAAATTTGTCATTAAAGCATTCTGGTGTGGAGACACCTGGGTAGCTCAGTCTATTAAGCATCTTCCTTTGGCTCATGTCATGATCCCAGGATCCTGGGATAGAGTCCCTTATCGGGCTCCTTGCTCATCACTGAGCCTGCTTCTTGTTGGGCTGGCAGAAAGGGCTACTTAGGATAGCAAAAGTTCCCGCCACAAGACCTGAGCTCGGACAGGAGAACAAAGGCCCAAGCAGGAATCTGAGACCCCCGCCCCGGGCTCCAGTGGACCAATGGGACCCCAACAAGCAGGTGAAATATCCAAATAAGGGAAACTTGCCAACAGACCCCCGAACTCCCCTCGAGGCCCCTTAAAAGCCCCCTTCTCCCTGCCTTGGGCGCGACTTCCGCCACTCTGCTTTCCAGAGTCGCGGAACCTCGCCCGAGGGTGCCCACCTCCTCCCGGCGCAACTTTCCTGGCTCCCCTTCTCCTGAGCCCTGAAACTTCGCTGGAGAGTGCTTTTAATAAATCTTGCCTTGCACCCACTTTGCCTGGTGTTGTTTATCTCGCTGGAAAAACTTTACACTTCTCCCTCTGCCTGCCTCTTCCCCTGCTTGTGCTCTCTCTATATATATCAAATAAATAAAATCTTTTTTAAAAAGTAAGTAATCAATTTAAAATTTAAAAAATTTCTGGTGTGACAGTTCACAATTGGTTACTACTTAGTTTTCACTGGAGACTGGTTTCTGAGAGTTTAAATCCTGCTAAATATAATTAAGACTGACACTAATAAGAGAAATTTTTGGAAAGCAATTGTATGTGTGGTCAGGATAGACTAAGGTTGAAATTAATGGATTTTTAAAATACACTGGTATTCTGTTTTCTTTCTGTTAAAAAGACAAGTTTTCTTGCATTGTTGGTCTGCTCTTGATAAGAAAATATAAACAAAGTTGTTTTCTCTTCTCTTTGCCCAGAAAAACCAGTTTGTGTGCTTGTCTTTATCAGGTCTTTGATGATCTTTAATCCTATTTAGGCAAGTGCTTTAAAACTTTCTAAGGTTTTAACAAACTTCCCCAAAATTTAAATCATAAACAATGTCCCTCTGACCAATTAGGCTTGTTTATTTGGTATGTTGCATTCTGGTATAAGGTTATCACATGACATTCTGATTATTGAAGTGTCATGTGTCAGAAATAACTGAATTTCCTTGCTAATTGCATCATAATGACCTCTCAGATCGCTAACAATGTCCATTTCAGGGTTTTTGTCATTTATAGTAATTGTTCTGATGGTCTGACAAGAGTTTCATCTTCAAGGAGATTCGTAAAAAGGGCTTTTGACAAATATAGGTATTTGATATCTTTACAATCAAAACTAAAATGGATAGAATTTCCAGAACTAAAAAGCTGCATTCAAACTGAACAAGAATTAGTAACATGGGACTAAATGTATTTAAAAAGATGACGATAGTTCTGTGACTCTTGTTTGAAATGTTGCTGGCTTTCTAATGTTTTTTCTTCCAGATTAAGGAAACTTTGTCTTAAGATATCTATGACTTACAGAAATGCGATAAAGTATTCATTTGTGACCAAATTGAAGCATTTAACTCTTCTCTCTAACTTGAACCTTCTGACATTCAAAAGATCTCAGTAAATATCTTTCTTCCATGGCAATCAGTCATTTGCATAAGTTCAATAAACAGTTGTTCCCCTTGTAAGAGGACACCATTGGAAACATGGGTTATTTTACCAAGGCTTTAATTGGAATGCCCTATTTGAGAGAGACATGCATAGATTTGGATATTACCAGCTTTAAAGAATTAAGGTTGACTTTATGAAACATGGAGCCTAAAGCCCCTTAAAAATGTTGGCCTGATACCTTGCTTAGAGAGTTCCCAGCAGCCTTACCAGGTGAGTAAAGATTGTCATTTCCTAGCAGGTGTAGGAACCCCAGGATACTTTGGGGATCTCATGAGGAGGAATCCACCCACATCTACAGGTTTTGCAGGCATGTCTGATGGCACATACTTGGCTTGGCTTCTGGCCTTGAGAGGCTACTAAAAGTTCAATCTAGATTCCTTATAAAAGTTCCAGCAAAGCAGATTTTAAAAGATCTATATAGTCAATCACTATTCTCGCTGAGCATATGTAAATAATTAGGCCAAGTTTGTTAAACTTGGACTTGTTTTGCAAATGAGTTAGCCATAATCTAGCTATCTTTGGAAATAAGGGTGATTTTAGAGAGAAAAATTACCTTTCATTAACACACCTATCCAGATGTTAAATTCTATTTCTGATTGTCTTTGAAAGTTGTTTGCCTAAGGGAGACAATATAATGTAGACTTCATTGAAATTGCCACAATCCCTCACAATCTTTGTACTCTGTTATTCTGTGGGGATAACAGGGCCCCATGGGAATATGATTATTTGAACAACTGGAAAATAGGAGTGATTTCCCAACAATTGTATAGCTCAGCTATCACCTTAACCATTTCTGCCTGGCTAGGATAACAAAATAGTTCCTGAAAACCCAGAGCATACCCCTCTCCATGGGGTAACTATGGACTTATGGAGATAATGGATGGCCCCACTTTCCCTATGATTGGATTAGATGATGCATTTGGGGATGCCCTTATCTCCTGAGACAAGTCTTCTCCCACTTGCCAGTGATTCTTCATAACTATGATATTGTTAAGGCTAGACTTCAAACAAAGAGGGCTTCTTGATGGTTTCATTCCTTAATCACATTTATCCTGGGAACTACCTCTATTGATGTAAAATTGCAAATAGAGGCTTTAGCCAAGCATACAACAGCTATCTTTAACCAGACCCAAGTCATAGTCACCCACAAATTTGAAAGGTGGCTCTCCAAAGCTGAACGGCCCTTGATATCCTGACTGCAGTTCAAGGAGGCCCAAAAGTAGATGACCGACTCCTAATGGGCCCCAATGGCTATGCAGCTCTAACTTGTAGCCGTGGCTTCCCCTAGGCTGGATAGACCACTGTACTCTAGGTTTTGCCTGGATACACAGATGCGTTATTAAAACCTTATAAACCCAGCCAACCTTCCAAATTTAAAACAATGGAGGACACAGTCTGTGTTTCATTGTTATGAACATCTAGCATCCATCTCTGTTTCCTCTTTGGGACTGGAAAATATTGTTTGGCACCTGGAAGCTCTTAATAAGTACAAAGTCAAAGCCCCAAATAACCCTCCAAATAGTGTTTCCCTACTAAATACTGAAGTAACACCAATGCATAAAGCAGTTTTACAAGATAAAATGTCATTAGATGTTTTAACTTCTGCACAAGGTGGAACTTGTGCTGTCATAAAAACAGGATGCTGTATATATGTTCCAGATTACCACAAAAATATTTCTGGGTTTCTAACTGAGATGACTACTCAAATCAGAACTTTAAAAGACCCTTCTCTTTCCTTTAATGATGGACTGGAGGAGGATATTTGTCAACTATCAAAGGACTCTTATTTGGGCTTCTTTTTCTTTGTAATTCTAATCATGTTTTGCTGTTTTTTCCCATGTATCTCCACCTTGTACCAAGACTCCTTCACAGCCATAACTTCAAGCCAACAGATGATCCTTTCCTCTTGGGAAGATCCATACATGTGGTCTCCCTTGGATTCAACTGCCTCTGCCTTTCATAACTCCTATATAAAAGCTGCCATCTGACCAGTGTTGACCCATAGGTAGGGACATCTCTACATCCCTATTCAGCAGGAAGAACTTAAGAAGATGAGATCTTCAAGCCTCAGCAAACTTAAAGACTTAAGGGTCAAAACTATTCAGAGGGGAATTATGTGGGAAACAAAGACAAAAGAAACAAATTAAATATCCTTAGTGTGTACAGCCCATTGACAAGTCCTTGAAACAGGAAGAATGACATTCCTCTAGGAACTCAGCTACCTCAATGTTGACACTTTGCCAAGGGCAAAAGGCGATCTTAGCTTATCATTATCCTACCCACCCCTAGGACCCTGCAAGTCTTCTTTAACATATAAAAATCCCTTTGGAAACTTCCTTTATCTCTACCCTCCAAGATGTATATTGGCAGTCATCCCCCAAGCATATGGCCCACTGATATACATCTGAACGGTCTCGTGACTAAGGTTTTAGTAGATAGTAATACATGTCCTTTTCCTAACAATAGCTAGTCCCTCAAGGTCCTGGAAACCTTGCCTCCAAAATTCCTTAGAGACTTAGGCTATCCCTAACCCCCTCCCAGCTAGAAACTATATCATTGGTCACCTGTCACAACCCCTGTGCAGCCCTTTTAGCCCATGTGTTCTATTCCTGTGCTTTAATAAAACCACATTTTTTGCACCAAAGATATCTCGAGAATTCTTTCTTGGCTATCAGCTCTGAACCCCTACATCTCCTACACCAAGAGAGTTCAAATAAACAAAATCACCAAAGAAAGAGGAGAATTACCAACCAACACCACAGAAATATAAACAATAGTAAGAGAATATTATGAAAAACTAGATTCCAACCAATTAAACAACATAGAAGAAATGGATAAATTCCTAGAAATATATAACCTGCTAAAACTAAAGTAGAAAGAAGTAGAAAATTTGAACAGACTGACTACCAGCAAGGAGACTGAATTAGTAATCAAAAAACTTCCAACAAACAAAAGTCCAGAACCAGAGTTCACAGATGAATTCTACCAAACATTTAAAGAAGAGTTAATACCTAGTCTACTCAAAGTATTCCAAAAAATAGAAGAAAAAAAACTTCCAAACTCATTCTATGAAGTATCACCCTGATACCAAAACCAGTTAAAAGACACCACAAAAAAGAACTACAGGCCAATATCTCTGATGAACACGGATGCAAAAATCCTCAACAAAACACTGGCAAACAGAATCCAACAATACATTAAAAAAATCATTCTCACCACAATCAAGTGGGATTTATTCTGGGAATGCAAGTGTGGTTCAATATTAGCAAATCAATCAACATGATATGGCACATCAATAAGAGAAAAGAAAAAACCATATGATCATGTCAGTGAATGCAGATAAAGCATTTGACAAAATATGACATCCATTCATGATAAAAGCCCTCAACAATGTAGGTTTAGAGAAAACATACCTCAACATAATAAAGGTCATAGATGAAAACTTCACAGCCAACATCACCCTCAGTGTTTAAGAAAAACTGAGAGCTTTTCCCCTAAGGTCAGGAACACAACAGAGATGTCCACTCTCACCACATTTATTCAACATAGTACTGGAAGTCCCAGCTTCAGCACTCAGACAACAAAAAGAAATAAAAGTATCCAAATCAGTGCGCCTGGGTGGCTCAGTGGGTTAAGCCTCTGCCTTCGGCTCAGGTCATGGTCTCAGGGTCCTGAGATCGAGGCCCGCATGGGCACTGTACTCTGCAGGGAGCCTGCTTCCTCCCTCTCCATCTGCCTGCCTCTCTCCTATTTGTGATCTCTCTCTCCCCATCAAATAAATAAATAATCTTAAAAAAAAAAAAAGTATCCAAATCAGTAAGGAAGAAGTAAAACTTTCACTATTTACAGATGACATGATACTATATATAGAAAACCCTAAGGATTCCACCAAAAAATTACTAGAACTGATAAATGAATTCAAGAAAGTCAGAGGATACAAAGTCAATGTGTGGAAATCTATTGTATTTCTATACATTAATAATGAAGCAGCAAAGAGAGAACTTAGGAAAACAATCCCATTTATAACTACCCCCAAAATAATAAGATACCTAGGAATAAACCTAACCAAAGAGGTGAAAGACATGAACTCTGAAAATTATAAAACACTAATGAAAAAAATTGAAGACAACATGAAGAAATGGAAAGGAATTCCATGCTCCTGGATTGGAAGAACAAATATTGTGAAAATGTTTATACTACCCAAAGCAATCTACTCATTTAATGTAATCCCTATCAAATACCAACAATATCAAATATCAAATCCCTATGAAAATACCAACAGCATTTTCACAGAAGTGGAACAAAAATGTATTAAAATTTATATGGAACCACAAAAGACCCCGAATAGCAAAGCAATTTTGAAAAAGAAAAGCAAAGCTGACAGTATTCCAATTCCAGACTTCAAGTTATATTACAAAGTGGTAGTGATCAAAACAGTACAGTACTGGCACAAAAGCAGACACATGGATCAACAGAACAGAATAGAAAACCCATAAATAAATTCACAATTATAGGGTTAGTTAATCTTCTAGAAAGCGGAAAAGAATATCAAATGGGGAAAAGACTCTGACACAAATGGTGTTGGGAACACTGGACAGCAACATGCAAAAGAATGAAACTGGACCATTTTCTTTTACCATACACATAAATAAATTCAAAATGGATTAAAGACCTAAGTGTGAGACCTGAAACCATAAAAATCCTAGAAGAGAGCACAGACAGCAATTTCTCTGACACAAGCTGTAGCAATATTTTTCTAGATATGTCAATTGAGGCAAGAGAAACAAAAGCAGAAATAAACTATTGAGATTACATCAAAATAAAAAGCTTCTGCACAGCAAAGGAAAAAAATCAGCAAAACTAAAAGGCAACCTATGGAATGGGAGAAGATATTTGCAAACAATAAATCGAGTAAAGGATTAGTGTCTAAAATATATAAAGAACTTATAAAACTCAAAACCCAAAGAACAAATAATTCAATTTAAAACTGGGCAGAAGACATTAACAGACATTCTCCAAAGACATCCAGGTGGCCAAGACACATGAAAAGATGCTCAACATCACTCATCATCAGGATAATGCAAATAAAATCTACAAAAGGGGGCACCTGGCTGGCTCATTTGGCATAGTATGCGACTCTTGATCTGAGTTCGAGCCCCATGTTGCAGGTATAGTTTACTTTAAAAGTAAATAAAAAAAACAAAAGATAACACCAAAAGTTACTATTTAAACAAACAACCAAAAAAAGAGTACACTGAGATATGACCTCACCCCTGTCAGAAAGGCTAAAATCAAAAACACAAAAAATAACAGGTGTTGGTGAAGATGTGGAGAAAAAAGAACATTTTCACTCTGTTGGTGGGAATGCAAACTGGTGCAGCCACTCTGGAAAACAGTATGTTTTCCAAAAGTTCCTCCAAAAGTTAAAAATAGAACTACCAAAAAAATAGAACTATCCTATGATCCAGTAATCACACTACTGGGTATATACGAAACACTAATACAAAGGGATACAGGCACCCCAATGTTTATAGCAGCATTATTTGTAACAGCCAAATTATAGTTACAGCCCATGTCCATAAAATGAATGGGAAAAAAGTTGTGATATCTATATATATATATCCATACATACATATATATTACCATACATACATATATATCTACATACACACACATATATATCACATATATTATGTATAGGTTTTATATATATAATGGAATATTATTCAGTCTTTAAAAAGAATAAAATCTTGCCATTTGCAATGATATGGATGGAGGTAGGGAGTATAATGCTAAGTGAAATTAGTCAAAGAAAGAGAAACACCATATGATTTCAACAAATAAGCAAAGAGGGAAAAGAGAGAGAGAGACAAGACAAGACAAGAAATAGACTCTTAACTATAGAGAGCAAACTGATGGTCACCAGAGCAAAAGTAGACGGAGGGGTGGGTGAAATAGGTGATGGGGATTAAGAAATGTACTTGTCATGATGAGTGCGGGGCGATGTATGGAATTGTGGAATCACTATACTGTATGACTGAAACTAATGTAACACTGTATATTAACTATACTGGAATTAAAATAAAATGCAAAAACACTAATTCAAAGGGATATGTCACCCCAGTGTTTATAGCAGCATTATTGACAATGTCCAAATTTTGGAAGTGCCCAAGTGTCCATTGATAGATGAATAGACAAAGAAGATGTGATATATATATACAATGGAATATTATTCAGCCATAAAAGAGAATGGAATGGGTAAACTAGGTGATGGGGATTAAAGAGTGCATTTGTCAAACACTTTTTGAAGTGCTTGATGAATCACTCTATTGTACACCTGAAACTAATATAACCCTGTATGTTAACTATACTGGAATTTAAAATGTTGCAGGATTTCTTTCTGTCAGTGCCCGTGGTTCCTGGTCACACCACTTCGAAAAATGAGGAGGTAGACCAGACAGTGGTGGGCAGCAAAGAGATAGTACAAAGCTCCCAAGGAGGGAGAGTACCTGAAAGGGTTTCCACCAGAGTTTCTAAGTCTAGGGATTTTTATGGGCTTGTTGGCAGGCTGTCTTAATCTGATTAACCCTCCCAGCATCTGTCATCCAAGCAGATTTGTCACCTATTATATGGAAAAAGGTGGAGGGCTCCTTCCAGAGAGGTGTAAGATCCTTTTAAGGATGGTTTCCTCTTAGGGTTGGTGGGGGGCGGCCTCTTGTCCCTGCCTCCCTGCCTTCCAATTATCCTTCATCATAAAGTAAGTCTTTTAAGGGTTTCCTGGGTCACTCAGTCAGTTAAGCATCTGCCTTCAGCTCAGGTGATGATCTCAGGGTCCTGGGATAGAGCCCCTCATTTGGCTCCTTGCTCAGCAGGGAGCCTGCTTCCCACTCTCCCTCTGCCTTTCCCCCTACCACCACCTTGTGCTCTCTCTCTCTCTCTCTCTCTCTCTCAAATAAATAAATAATTTTTTTTTAAGCAAAAGCAAGAAAAGGAAAAACAGGTAACTTGAACCTTATCAAAATTGAAAACCTTTTTGCATCAAGGGACAGATAAAGAAAGTGAAAAAACAATCTACACAACAGGAGAAAATATTTTCAAATCATATATCTGATAAGGAATTAAGATCTGAAATATATAAAGAATACCTAAAGCTCCACAGCAAAAAGACAAAGACCTTATCAAAAAATGGACAAAGAATTTGAATAGACACTCCTCTGGAAATATACAAACAACCAATTGGTTCATGAAAAGATACTCAACATTCTTAGTCATTACAGAAATGCAAATGGCAACCACAATAAGATACCACTTCATATCTATTAGGGTATAAACAAATGAATAAATAAGTGAAAATAATGAGTGTTCACAAAGATGTGGAGTTGGAACCCTCATACACTGGTAATGGAAATGTACAAATGGTAGAGGTGCTGTGGTAGTTTGGCAGTTCCTCAAAAAGCTAAATAGAACATTACCATATGACACAGCAATTTCACTCCTAGGTCTATACCGAAAGAAATGAAAGCAAGGATTCGGAAGGCAGCTATGCTCACCACTATACCACCAACGCGAAACAAGGATTTGAATAGATATTTGTATGCCAATGTTAATTACAGCAATATCCAAAACAGATATAAGGTGGAATCAAGCTAAGCGTCCACCACCAAATGAGTGGATAAAAAAAAAATGTGGTATAGAAATACAACGGAATATTACTCATCCATAAAAAGGAATGAAGTTCTGATATGGGCTACAACAGGAATATGTAACGCTAAGTGAAAAAAGTCAGACACAAAAGAACAAAGAGTGCATGATTCCGTTTGTGTGAAATATCCAGAGTATGCAAATTCATGGAGGCATTAAGTAGATTAGAGTTTACCAGGGGTGGTGGGGAGAGGTAGGGGATGGACGAGGGCAGTTATTGCTTAATGACCACAGAGTTTCTGTTGGGGTGATGAAAAAGTTTTAGAAACAATTAGTGGTGATGGTTGCACAACAGTGTCAATGTAATTAATGCCACTGAACTGTATACTTAAAATGGTTAAAGTTATAAATTTTATGTTTTACCATAATAAATTTTTTTAAACCAACAGAATAAAAAAACAGCAGAAAGTAAATAATCCACTCACAACATGGGCAAAAGACATTAAGAGGCATTTCACCGAAAAGGTACACAAATGACAAGTACATGAAAAGATATTCAACATCATTATCTATTAAGGAAATTCTAATTAAAACCATAATAAGATATCACACCTATCAGAATGGCTAAAGTAAAAAACAGTGACAATACCAAATGTTGGTGAGGATGCAGAGAAACGGGGTCACTCGTGTTGCTGGTAGGAATATAAAATAGAGGACAGTCACTCTGGAAAGCCTTTTAGCACTTTCTTTAAAAACTAAATATGCAAGTACCATATAATGCAGCAATTGCAGTCCCAGGCATTTATTCCAGAGAAATGAAAACCTATATTCATGCAAAAATCTGCAAACAAATGTTTTGAACAGCTTTACTCATAATAGTCAAAAACCAGAAATAACCCAGACATCCTTGAATAGGTGAGTTGTTAAAGAGTGTATGATACATCCATAACATGCAATACAACTCAGCAATAAAAAAAAACAAAGAACTCTGAATGCTTGAAAGAGCCTGGGTGACCAAAACAAAACAAAACAGAACAAAACCCAGTCAAGAAATGAACAGGAGACATGAACTGACAATTGTGCAAAGAAGACATCCAGATGGCAAACAGACACATGGGGAAAGTGCTCAACATCACTTAGCATCAGGGAAATACAAATCAAAACCACAATGAGATACCACCTCACACCAGTCAGAATGGCTAAAATTAACAAGTCAGGAAGCGACAGACATTGGAGAGGATGTGGAGAAAGGGGAACCGTCTTACACTGTTGGTAGGAATGCAAACTGGAGCAGCCACTCTGGAAAACTGTATGGAGGTTCCTCAGAAAAATAAAAATAAAACTACCCCATAACCCAGCAATTGTACTACTAGGTATTTATCCAAAGGATACAAACATAGTGATCTGAAGGGGCACCTGCAGCCCTATATTTATAGCAGCAATGTCCACAACAGCCAAACTATGGAAAGAGCCCAGATGTCAGATGTCTATCAACAGATGAATGAATGAAGATGTAGGAGATAGATATATATCTAGATATAGATATAGATATATATGAGATATATATAT
>NW_019154089.1:6350619-6351803 GCF_002288905.1 Enhydra lutris kenyoni | reverse complement strand
ATATATATATATATATATATATATATATATATATATATATATATATATATATAAACTCGGACATCGAAAAGAATGAAATCTTGCCATTTGCAACATGGATAGAACTAAAGGGTACTATACTAAGTGAAATAAGTCACTGAGAGAAAGACAAATACCATATGATTTCACTCATATATGGAATTTAAGAAACAAAACAGATGAACATAGGGAAAGGAAAAGAAAAGTGAAATAAGGTGAAAACAGTGAGGGAAGCAAACCATAAGAGATACCCAACTCTAGGAAACAAAGTCAGAGTGGCTGGAGGGGAGGTAAGTGGGGGATGGGATAACTGGGTGATGGACATTAAGGAGGGCATGGGATGTAACGAGCACTGGGTGTTACATTCAACTGATGAACCACTAAATTCTATGAAAGAAAGAAAGAAAAAGGATGGAAGGAAGAGGGGACAGAGGGTGGGAGGGAAGGAAAGAAGGGAAGACCTGAGTAAATCTCCAGAGGATGATACTGAGTGAACCAATCCCAAAAGGTTTATGCTATGTGATTTCACCTATACAACACTCTTGAAGGATAAAGTAATAGAAATGGAGAACAGATTAGTGGTTGCTGAGGATTAAGGAGAGTTTCAGAGTGCGAGAGAAATGGGAATGCCTACAAAAGGGGAACAAGTAGAGTCCTTGCTCTGTATTTTGACATCATCGAGGTCATATCCTAGTTGTGATATTGTACTACAGCTTTGCAAAATGTCACTGAGGGAAATTGGGTAAAGGATACATGGGATCTCTATATTATTTCTTACAGTTGCATATTAATCTACAATTATCTCAAAATTAAAATTTAACATATACATTCATACTCTATATTTAATATATTATTAAATATCATTAAGTAATTAAAATGCAACATTAATATATTTAATATTTGTATAATATATATTAAATGCAGAGAGAGATTTATGTGTATATTATCTAGAAACAATACAAATGTCCATTGATAGAATGAATAAACAAATTGGGATCTATTCACTCAATAAATACTACTCAGCAATAAAAAGTAATGAACAGTCAAGAAAACAAAGAGGCAACCCACGGAATGGGAGAAGATATTTGCAAATGACAGTACAGACAAAAGGTTGATATCCAGGATCTATAAAGAACTCCTCAAACTCAACACACACAAAACAGATA
>NW_019154089.1:6259882-6340619 GCF_002288905.1 Enhydra lutris kenyoni | reverse complement strand
TGCATTCCCACCAACAGTGTAAGAGGGTTCCCCTTTCTCCACATCCTCTCCAACACATGTTGTTTCCTGTCTTGCTAATTTTGGCCATTCTAGCTGGTGTAAGGTGGTATCTCAATGTGGTTTTAATTTGAATCTCCCTGATGGCTAGTGATGATGAACATTTTTTCATGTGTCTGATAGCCATTTGTATGTCTTCATTGGAGAAGTGTCTGTTCAGGTGTTTTGCTTTTAACCCAATGCTCTGGTAAAGGCAGAAAGAGGACACCTGAGAGAGAAACTTGGCCCCTAAGCCCTGTGTAGGTCCTAGCTCAGGCATGCTAAGTGCCCTGAGCTCTCTGGGGTCCTGGGTCCCACTGCCTCTAGGCAAAAGTTCTTGGGAACAGCCAGGGCAGTGTGGCAAGGATCCTCTGGCCTCATTGCAGGGAAAGGATGACGATAGAGAACTGGGAATGGGGTTGGAGGTTCCAAGGAAGCCCCAAATGTCACCTAGCAGATGCCTGGATGATTTGGGGTAAACCCAGCTGGTAAGCTGCATGCCTCAAGGGAGCTGGGAAGGCAGTCCCAGTGGTGTGGTTTTGGAACATAGGTGAGGTTCAGTGGGGTGAGGTCAGAGCCAAGGATGACCTAGAAAAAAATTCTTGGGACGTCTTTGCTGCAAAAAGGTGGTTTTATTAAAGCATGGGGACAGGACCCGTCGGCAGAAAGTGCTGCTGCACCGGGTTTGTGAGAGGTGGCTAATTATATACTATGGGGGAGGTAAGGAAAACGGAGATTTCAAAAGAACGTTTTTTGGGTTTTTTTTTTTAAGATTTTTTCTTTTTTTCCTGAGAGACAGAGAGTACATGAGCAGAGGGAGTGGCAGAAAGAGAAGTAGCCTCCCCGCTGAGCAAGGAGCTGGATGCTGGACTGGATCCCAGGACCATGCGATCATGACCTGAGCCGAAGGCAAACGCTTAATCAACTGAGCCACCCGGGCACCTCAAAAGAACTTTCATTTATTAAGAACCTAGTATATGCCAATTACTATTAGAAACATAATAGATATTTTTTCCTTCGAGTCATTCCGTGTAATTAGAGAAACAAACAGGGAATTAAATATTAAAGTATGGTGTGGTGGGACACCTGGGTGGCTCAGTTGGTTAAGGGGCTGCCTTCAGCTCAGGTCATGATCCCAGTGTCCTGGGATCGAGTCCCACATCAGGCTCCTTGCTCGGCAGGGAGCCTGCTTCTCCCTCTGCCTCTGCCTACCACTCTGTCTGCCTGTGCTCACACACTCTCTAACAAATAAATAAATAAAATCTTTTAAAAAATAAAATAAAATATGGTGTGGTGTAATTAATCTTATACACAATACTATGAAAGTAGTTAGCTTGGGACAAAGCAAGGAGGAATGTAGGAATGTAGACTGGAGCGGCTACTGTGGGAAACAGTGTGGAGGCTCCTTAAAAGACTTAAAGAATAACTACCAGGCACCTGGGTGGTTCAGTGGGTTAAGCCTCTGCCTTCAACTCAGGTCATGATCTCAGGGTCCTGGGATCGAGTCCCACATCGGGCTTTCTGCTCAGCAGGGAGCCTGTTCCTCCCTTCTCTCTCTCTGCCTGCCTGCCTACTTGTGATCTCTCTCTGTCAAATAAATAAATAAAATCTTTAACAAAAAAAAAAAAAAAAAACCAGAATAACTATCATGCGATCTAGCAGTTCCACTTCAGTTATGTATCTGAAAAAAATGAGATCACCGGATCAAGGAGATACCTGCACCCCAGATTTGCTGCAGTTTTTCTCACGGTGACCAAGACAAAGAAACAACCTAGACGTCCATCGTTGATAGATGGGTGAAGAAAATATGGTACACACACACACACATAAACATACTGTGGAGATATATTTAACCATAAAAAGAAGAGAGAGAAAAAGTAAGAGCGAAGGAACCCCTGCCTTTTGTGATAACATGGATAGGCCATGGGCTGTTTGGATAAAGCAGACACACCACATCTTGGTTCTCCCCCACTGCGTGCAGTTCTGGGTCCCCAGTCTCAGTAGCATTATTAGACCCTATGCCAACGACGTGAGCCGGTGCTGAGCGTCATTTGTCTTGATTTCCTTCCTCCCTAATTTCACAAACACATCAGTGAACAATTTCAAGAGGCCTAGTAGGAGCCAGGCAGGGCTGAATATGGGGCCAGAGATGAGTCAGAGCCAGTCTTCCTTTCTCTAGCTTACATTCTGGGGCAAGCTATAGAGGGCCACCCCCTGCACACATTCTAAGGAGACTGCACTCACCCTCATGAGATCACATTTAAAATCAAAACTCCAGTCAAGACATTCCTGCCTCCACAAACTCAAAATGTCTGTTTGTGTTTGCCTCACCAGTTTCAAAGCATTCCTTTCAGGTAAGATACAGAAACAGAACCAAAGGGTAATCTCCTATGCCACTAGTTCCCACATTTGGTGCAGTGTGCCTCGTCTACCCAGGATGTGACACTGAGAGAAGGGAGCACACAGCACACCTATGTTGGTGACACTGGTACTGGAAGACTCAAGCATGGGTCTCCTTTGTGCCATCCAGTCCTACATATGCCTCCTCTGCCTCCTGTAACCCAACTGATTCCAAAAAGAAATGTTCATCACATAGAAATAGAACCAAGAATTGGAAACCACCTAAATATTCAACAGGAAAATAGCTAAATAAAGTAGCTATTAAATGTTTTTAAGGAATATTAATGATATGGAAAATATTCATTATTTGTGAGGTAAAAAGCAAGATACAAAACTCTGACATCAAATTCACCCAAAAATTATAATCTACACCTATCTGAATTATATACGTATTTATAACCCAGAAGTACAGGTGCCATTGTTAAGACTTGGGCAGCTTTTTTTTTTTATGTTTTTTAGGAGCACCTGGGTGGCTCAGTCAGTTAAGCATCTGCCTTCAGCTCAGGTCATGATGCCAGGATCCTCCAGTCGAGCCCCACATTGAGCTCCCTGCTCAGCAGGGAGTCTGCGAGAGATTCTCTCTCTCCCTCCCCCCACTGTGTACGCTCTCTCTCTCAAATAAATTCTTTATTTTTTTAAAGATTTTATTTATTAATTTGACAGAGAGAGAGAGAGAGATCAAAAGTAGGTAGAAAGGCAGGCAGAGAGAGGAGGGAAGCAGGCTCCCCGCTGAGCAGAGAGCCCAATGCGGGACTCGATCCCAGGACCCTGAGATCATGACCTGAGCTGAAGGCAGAGGCTTAACCCACTGAGCCACCCAGGCACCCCTAAATAAAATCTTTTTTAAAAATAAGATTTATGGGGCACCTGGTTGGCTCAGTGGGCTAGGGCCTCTGCCTTCGGCTCAGGTCATGATCTCAGGTCCTGGGACCGAGTCCCTCATCCGGCTCTCTGCTCAGCGGGGAACCTGCTTCCTCCTCTCTGCCTGCCTCTCTGCCTGCTTGCGATCTCTCTCTCTGTCAAATAAAATCTTTGGAAAAAAAAGTAAGATTTATGTTTTTTAAGTAATCTCCACATCCAACACAGGGCTCAAACTCACAACCCCAAAATCAAGAGTCGGATGCTCTGCCAACTGAGCCGTCAGGCATCCCAGTGGCAGCACGTTTACTCAGTGGATGATGTGATGCTCAAAGTCAAAGACTACTTGACTGCAGCACTGGGGCATGGAATGCAAAGACTGTGCCATCAGGAAAAGCCCAAGAACCCTAGATCCACTAAGTGGGTATGAGCTTCCTGACGGGAACCTTCAACAGGGAGACAACAAGGAGGCCAGAACACCAGAAACTATACACTGATTTAGCTGCTTTACTTTTCTTTGCAATCCTACTTTGCCAGTTTTCAATAAACTTCAGTACCTAGCAGAAAACTGGACCTAAACTAGAATTTGAAATCTAAGAGGATTCCAAGAGGCAGAGTACTACTGCTAAAAGGAACAAAAACAAGCTGGTGAGTTTAGCTTCCTCCCAAACAAAGCATGACCCCTGTCACCACCCAAAGGAAGGACTCCATGCCATCATTAAAATGAAACACATTTGTAATATCATAGATTTATATCTTTGCCATTTATTTTTAAAATCTTATTCAAAATATTAAATAATACAATTTCAGATATGAAAAATTACTGCAATAAAACAGTTCAGGTGTATTTCCACTCTGCTCCCCTTCCTTATCAGGACAGTAAATTGTCCACCTGAAAGAAATGGTGGACTGCCCTACTTCTTCCATCTTCACACAAAGCACATGCCCACTGGCTCGCCTGGGCTTTCTGAACAAGTGTTCAACATATAGTAAGGGTTATGTTTTCTAAAAAGTTGCAGTGACATTTGTAAGTCAACCATGGTTCAAATCACATATTTACATACTGATCAACTCTTTATTATATAAAGGCAGGCTAAAATGAAATACAGCAAATAATTTCCAGTTGCTGTGAAAAACAAAACAGAAGAAAATAAAACAAGTACGGGGGAGAAAAAGTCAGTGTACACATATATCCTTTAGGTATACAAACAACTTCATTCAGGTATAATTTTAAATTGAAAGGCCTAGACACAATGTTATTTAAGTGATAATGGCCCCTAAGATTTATTCAAACTTACTATAAAGTAATAAACAAAGTGAACAAATCTGATACAATTCCAAACTCTACTCCTTACTTGAAAGCTTGGAGGAACCCGTGCTACAATCAATTGCTAACTAAAAGCAATTGTATGTGTATTTAATATTTTGCCACAATTTCTACCTCTAAATTTAATTCAGTAATTCAAGCCAAATATAGTATCTCTGGAACATTTTATCTATGTCCACTGCAAACCGCAGAGTCTCTCTATTGCCAGAATTTCTAGAGACATTTATTAATGTGTTGCCTAAAATTGCGGTCGGATTGAGCAATATCATTATCTTAAATTATGTTTAAATTATCCAAAAATATGCAAATCAATTTTCCTGAAAGAAAAAATGATACTTATATGCCAAGCACTATTACACACATCCTTGTAGATTACAGTTTGGGAGCACAAAATGTGTGCTAAAAAAAATAGTACTTGGATGGCAGAAAGAGAATCTGAGCCAGCAGTTCCAGATAATGTTAGGATTTAGTTGAAGGCTAGGATCTTTTAAACTAGCATTACTAATACTTCCAGAAGAAGCACAATAAAGAAATCCAAAACAAAACTAACAGAGAACGCTTAGCTCCACATTCTGGACACCTGATTAAATTTACCTCCAAAAGTGTAGATAAAAAATTATATGCTCCTTGTTTGTGACATTTCATTTCCAAAGCACCAAGGCAAAATAAAGAGAGACCCCCATCTCTCATTTAAGTACCAATTGCCTATGGCAAAACATCTGCACAATATTATATAAAAAAGTCAAGCAAATAAAATTACATAATAAGCCAACTCAAATCACAGTGCTTTAAAAAATATAATCATTGGTAATCTTCAGAGAAGGCATGGCCTCATTAACATTCTGGTCTAGACGATGATATTCCACTGTTTTGGAACAAAGACTATCACGCCATTTTCTGCTTTGAACCAGAAGGAAAATCTGGAAAAAAAATAAAATAAAATAAATTAGATATGCCAAAAAGAAAATAGAGGATATGCTAAAAGTATAACAAGTATAAAAAGGTTTTATACAAGCCTAGGTTCCCAAATTCAAAAAGTAAAAAAACAATAACAAAAGGGCTTTATTTTCCCTCTTGTAGGGGCGCCTGGGTGGCTCAGTGGGTTAAAGCCTTCTGCCTTCGGCTCAGGTCATGATCCCAGGGTCCTGGGATCAAGCCCCACATGGGGCTCTCTGCTCAGCAGGGAGCCTGCTTCCTCCTCTCTGTCTCTGTCTGCCTCTCTGCCTACTTGTCTGTCAAATAAATAAATAAAAAATCTTAAAAAAAAAAAAAAGGGCTTTATTTTCCCTCTTGTAAACAAAAACAGAGCTACTCAAATTTTAATGTACAGAGTGCTTGCTGAAGACTGATTCTGGATTCTATCTATAGAAATGAATTAGAAAACCACAGTGGAGCCCAGGAGCCTGCCTATTTAAAAGTCCCTTAGATGTTTAGAACAGATAGGGCCCAATGTTTCAACACTGGGATAGAGTATCACTGGCACTCAAAATAAATATGTAATGATTTTATAGCCAGGGGAAAAAAAATTATTAAATACTATTAAGTTCAATGCTTACTTAATTAGAAGTATTAAATTAACAATCTTTCTGGAGCACCTGGGGGACTCAGTCATTAAGCATCTGCCTTCGACTCAGGTCATGATCCCAGGGTCCTGGGATCGAGCCCCATGTCAGGCTTCCTGTTTGGCAGGAAGCCTGCTTCTCCCTCTTGCACTCGCCCTGCTTGTGTTCCCTCTCTCACTGTGTCTCTGTCAAATAAATAAATAAAATCTTAAAAAAAAAAAAAACTTTCTCCATAAATATTCCTACTGAAGTAAAAATGGTAACTTAAGATGTAATATCTCTTTTTCAAAAACCACTAGGCTTTGGTTTTGCTCATTAAAAAACAATTCTACTTCTTTTTTTAGAAGCACACAAGGTAAAGCAATCTGTCTGTAATTTGCTAAAATATACCACAAGTTTATAAACTGATCAGACATCTTGAAATTTTACCATCAATTTAAACTTGACTGAAAAAGAAAAAAAATCTGAATTATCAAAACATTAATAAGAAATAGGACTGAGATAATAAAGGGCAATTAGAGGGGATGAAAACCCCAAACATACCTTCCTTTTGTTGTGATATGTAATGTAAACAACAGCAATACAAAAAGCAAAAATAATAAGATGAAAAAAGAAATGGCTATCTTCCTCTTCAATATTTGAGGATGGGGTCTTAAAAGATCTCACTGACTGTTCAATTTCCATGTAGTTCCTGTTTTCTTCCAGAGCCTCACTCGACTCCTCATCCCTGGGGCTGGTGGTCCAGTCATAGTCTGGTTCTCCATAGTCTCCATTGTCCAGAGTGTCTTTGGCAGTGGACGGAGAACTATTGAGTGTGAGAAGATCCTCCTCCTCTATGCTGGGATCTTCATTGTTATCTGTTTCCTCTTGAGACAGAGAAGTAGTAGGTGAGGGATGAGGGGCTACAGATGCCCCTCCACCTTTCTCTGTACTAGCTGTGGGTCGGAGAGTGGTGCTGATTTGGAAGACAGAAAGGTTGGTTTGGTTTTCATGTGTTAAAGCACTCATATTTGGAGCAGAAACATCTTGCTGAGGTACAGTGTGGCCCGGCAAATCAGTTTGTGGTTGAGCTAGAATAAAGAATATTAAACTGAAAGCTCCAACTTCATCTCCACCAGGCTACAAGCATATTTACCTAAATTTTTCACTAAGCATTTCTCTTTGCCAAATTCCTTTCCCTTGAGAATTTGTTAATAAGTCTCAATGGCCAGCAATCAGTTACATGTCTTCTTAGTCAAATATTCATTAGGTAATAACTCTTTAGCCAGAAAGTAACAAGTTTAGCACTGTAAAAGACCTACTACATTACACAGCCTGTCATCAAAAGAAAAAGGAAAGAACAGATGGGGTAACTTTGGGTCACAATGGTAAAATTCACACAAAGCTCTTTCTTATCCATCCCCTCTGTTTTCATTTCAAAAAGGGGCTGGACTTCAATAACCCTTGCGCAGACTGCCCCCCATCTCCAGAACAGAAAGACTGGTGGCCGATCCTGGCTCAAGCAGGTCACAAACTAGATACAGAATGTGAACCTATCGGGTGCCTAGGTGGCTCAATCAGTCAGGCATCTGCCTTTTGGCTGAGGTCATGATCCCAGAGTCCGGGGATAAAGCCCTGAGTCTGGCTCTCTGCTTAGCAGGGAGTCTGCTTCTCCCACTACCTCTGACGCTCGCCCTGCTTGTGCTTTCTTTCTCTCTCTCTCTCTCTCTCTCAAATAAATAAATAAAATCTTTCTAAAAAATGTGAACCTAAATATTTTCAATACAATACAACAAATTTAAGAGGAGCTATAAGCAAGCTGTAATCAGCATTTCTAAGGGATACTAGAACCTGAAGACCAACTTCCTTTCTTCCTTCCTTCCTTTCTTTCTTTTAGGTACTCTTAGGAAGAAGAAAGTGAAAACTCAAGGGGAAGAAATGGAAATTGGATTAGAAACTTGAAAACTAAGTGTGAACTAGACTATTTTATTTTTTTTAAGATTTTATTTATTTATTTGACAGACAGAGATCACAAGTAGGCAGAGAGGCAGGCAGAGAGAGGAGGAAGCAGGCTCTCTGCTGAGCAGAGAGCCCGATGCAGGGCTTGATCCCAGCACCCTGAGATCATGACCTGAGTGGAAAGGCAGAGGCTTTAACCCACTAAGCCACCCAGGCACCCTGAACTAGACTATTTTAAAGATTGGGTAAGGCAATCCAGAATGGGAATGACACCAAATACGTACAAGCTCTTATTTCCCTATGCTCCCACCCACTCAGTATGGTTTACTAAAGTAGTTTAAATTATTTACGGAAGTACCTCTATACACCAAAAGTTCAGAAGAATCCCTGCTGAAATTTAACAGTGTTTCTAATATACAATCTAATGTAGTATCTGTTGAAAAGCTTCAAGAATACCCATTATACTTGTAAAAAAAAAAAAAATGTCTGGGGCACCTGGGTAGTGTAGTCAGTCAAGAATCTAACTTGATTTTGGCTCAGCATCTCAGCTGAGATTTTGGCTCATGATCTCAGCATCGTGAGGTCAAGCCTGTGTTGGGCTCCACATTTAGCAGAGTCTACTTAAGACTCTCCTTCTCCTTCTGCCCTTCCCCAATTCATGCTCTCTCTCTCTCTCTCTCTCTAAGTATATAAATCTTTTTTTTTTTAAAGATGAACTGTCGCATGAGATCTAAAAACACAAAGATACTATTTTAAAGCCTATCAAATTAAAGTAAAATATTTTATAGGGATAAGATTAAACCAAATCATTCCTGGGCTTTCACAAACATGTGCATGCATGTAAATCAACAACCTAACAGACCACTCTTTGTTCAAACATGTAATACTTGAATACATGAATACACTCTGGTTTGTGTACCATAGTTGACAACTCTTTTGTATAGAAAAAATGGCTAGTTTCAATGAGACTGACTGGAATCTCTTAGAAAAAATAATTAGTAAATTGGTTAAAAAAATTTAGTAAATTAGTAAAACTGCCTTAAAGTATTTTCAACAGTTGGCTCCTTGAAACTTTCCATTAGAAGAAAACAAAGAAAGAGGGCCTACAATTGAGTACAGTAGTCAGAAAACAAGAATTTTAAAAGACTTCTTATATTTGCATTTACAAATTACTATTTCTCTGGTATATTTAACTTTCCTGTCGAAGTTAGGGAAAATATGATTTAAAAGCTAATTTTTTAAAAGATTTTATTTATTTATTTGAGAGACAGAGAGAATGAGAGAGAGAGAGAGCATGAGTGGAGAAAGGTCAATGGGAAAGGCAGACTCCGGGACTTGATCCCGGGACTCCAGTATCATGACCTGAGCCAAAGGCAGTCACTGAGCCACCCAGGCACCTCAAAAGCTAATTTTTTTTAAAGCTGGGAGCCAACTAACTAACCTTCACTTTTTAAAAAATTGTTTTTCTATATGTGACTTTTAGAATAATCATATATAGTGCTCATTTCAGCAGCACATATACTTTAAAATAGAACAATCATGTATATTTAAAGGACACAAGCTGATAGGAGTGCAAATGACTGTAATTATCCCCACCTCCCACCCCTTTCCATGTCCAGAAACAGATCCACTGTGCACTCTGGAATTCAGTGAGCTATCAGCAAATCCCTTCTTTTATCCCTTACTTTCTTTTTATAACTGAAAACTGCTCTCCCTTAAAGATACAATTTCCCTTAAGTCCTTTTAATTAACATTTGTTTATTCACCCACATCCTCGCACCACTGGCTTTGGAAGAGGGGAAAGTATTCTGGGGTGGGCGGGAGTGGGGGGCAGAAGGGCCCTTCCAAACCATTTTCACATCCCCCCCCCTTAAATGCACCAGCCTTGATTCTCCCATCATCAGCTATAACCCAATAACCTTTGTCCATCAAAGGTTCCTATTCTCAATGATTTTAGCTCCTGGCTAAAATCAGTTCATTCTACCCAAGTGCTCCTGTCTTGAATTCAAAATCCTTGACCTCTCTTCTGATAAGCCAGACCTTCCCCTTATCTTATCAGACTTATCAAACCTTAACTTATCAAACCATGGTCACTATCATCACAACTCTTCCATAATCTCAACTGCACGCAACCTACTTGCTGACATGACCACCTATCCTAATTCATTCCCTTGCCTTCATAGTCCAAAAGGACCTACAATTCTCTGATCCCACCATCTTTTCAGTCCCCCATGACCACCATCCCATCCTTGCCCAATACCCTGGTCCTTTCTCTTTACCAAGATTCAATTTTGTAGTCAGCCATGAACCCTCCCCTATGTACACCACCAATCCCCTTCCCCCTTGCTCACGCTGTCCCATTCACTTGGCAAGGCTACATCCCAAGTTCAATCAAACTCTCTGACTACTCCCCATCTACACCAAGCAGCTAAACACGGCTGGAAATAAATACACAATCATGTCACCATTTTTATTTCATTTTAAATCCAATGCCAAAGATTCAGGTGTACATGTAATGTTGCTGGCAATTATACTGTATATTTCTAGTCCATTTAGCCTCCCACTCCCTTAGGAGACCACTCCATTCACAAGCTCCTCTGTTCTCAAAAACACCTTCTCTGTTGTCCTCATTTTCAACGGATGGCATTACTTCCTAACTGCTCTGAGAAAAAGGAAGCCATGAGAAGAAAATTTACATGAACTACCAGAACTCTAGACTTATAAATCCAACCGCTACTTGACATCTCCTCTTGGATGTCTGACTTTCAAATTAACATATTCAAAATGAATTCTTACTTAGGCTTCCAGAAGAATGGGAATAGACAAACTTTTCCCTATTCCTCCACTGAAAACAACTAACCCTGGATATTATATACAAAATAACATAAGACTCTGAAAGGTGGAAAGAATAAGGCAGAGTGGTTAGAGAATTCAGGACCTGAGGAATAACCTAGTTGTGACTTCCCTGGATTTTCTTTTTCCCTCACGTATTCTAGACCTGTAGCTGAAGAAACCAACATGGAAACATCAACGAGTATGTACAAAAACATGCCCTCTCCTGTCTCACTGCAAAAAAAAAAAAAAAAAAAAAAAAAAAAAAAGCCTGTTCTCTCTAACCAAAAAAATTAGGAGAGTGGCAGCCTAGCAAGAAAGCTTTTAGACAATGACTGCTCTACTCCAGGCAAACATTTACACACACACACACACACACTGTAGCTCTGCTCCCATCCATACCAGCAAAGGCCAAGTTAGAAAGCCTACTGCAGAAGCCACCTTCTGCTGGCTGTAATAAGGTGCCTCTTCCCCTCCACAGTGTAATGGTGTCAGAAGAGTCCTAGTATACAGTCAAGACTTTAATCATCATCCAGTAGTAACTAGGCCACCCCCACCACTAGATAAGGGGAGACAGAACTCCCACTGTGGTCCAGAAGTAACAAGAAGACCATCACCCTTTGGGTGTCAACAGAGATCAAGTGGAGACCCTAGAGTTCTACATCTACCTGACAGTACTGTGCAGCAAACCCCTCCTCCCCTGCCAGAGCAAGGTCATAAAAAGCCAACCAAAAGAGAAAGTTAAGACCCAAGTCTTAAAAACACAAACTCCCACAACTCACCCAGTATGAAATACATCATGTGAATAGCCCCATAACTATTAACACAATTGAATCTTTAATTTTAAAACTCCCAAAGAATTAATCTCCAGTCCCAAATGGTTTTATAGAGAATTAAATGTTTAAAGAACTATCACCAACTCTACAGAATCTCTCCCAGAGAATATGAGGAAACACTGTGCAATTTATTTTATGAAGCCAATATTATCTTGATACCAAAACCAAAACCACTACAGAAAAAGAAAACTACACATTAATATTTTTCATGAACATAGCTGCAAAAATCCTTAACAAAATATTAGCAAATAGAAATCAGTAATATATAAAAAGAATAATATTCCATGAACAAAGGTTATTCCAGGGTGCAAAACTAATTCAGTATTCAAAAATCAATCAATGCAATCTACCATATTAACAAGTTAAATAAACCTTGACCTAAGTCTCACACCTTATACAAAAATGAACTAAAAATGGATCACAGGAGCACCTGGCTGCCTCAGTCAGAGGAGCATGTGACTCTTGATCCTCGGGTCATGAGTCCAAGCCCCACACTGGGTGTAAAGATTACTTTAAAAAATAACAATAATAAATAAATACAATAAAAATATAAATGGGTCACACATTTTTTTAAAGATTTTATTTATTCATTTGAGAGAGAGAGACCACAAGCAGGGGGAGAAGGAGAAGCAGACACCCCCTATCCCCTGCTGCTGAGCTGTTAATCCAACGCAGGACTGGATCCCCGGACCTGGAGATCACGACCTGAGCCAAAGGCAGATGTTCAACCATCTGAGCCACCCAGGCACCCTTGGAT
The DNA here is from genome assembly GCF_002288905.1 of Enhydra lutris kenyoni. Classification (NCBI taxonomy): domain Eukaryota; kingdom Metazoa; phylum Chordata; class Mammalia; order Carnivora; family Mustelidae; genus Enhydra; species Enhydra lutris. Next base: position 6,328,073 of record NW_019154089.1, on the reverse strand, counting down.
CACAAATTTCAATGTAAAATGTAGGGATACCTAGGGGCTCAGTCAGTTAAGCATCCAACTCTTGGTTTCAGCTGAGGTCATGAGATCAAGGCCACCTCAGGCTCCAAACTCAACACAGATTCTGCTTGAAATTCTCTCCCTCTTTCTTTCCCTTCCCCTGGGCTCCTCCCCTTGCTCTGAAGTGCACACACATGCTTGCTCTCTCAAATAAATCTTTAAAAAAGAAAAATAAATGTAAAATCATAAAGCTTTTAGAAAAAGACAAAGGGAAAAAAATCTTTAGAATCTAGGACTAGGGCGCCTGGGTGGCTCAGTGGGTTAAGCTGCTGCCTTCGGCTCAGGTCATGATCTCAGGGTTCTGGGATCGAGTCCCGCATCGGGCTCTCTGCTCAGCAGGGAGTCTGCTTCCCTCTCTCTCTCTCTCTCTCTCTCTCTCTCTGCCTGCCTCTCTGTCTACTTGTGATCTCTCTCTGTCAAATAAATAAATAAAATCTTAAAAAAAAAAAGAATCTAGGACTAGGCACAAATTTGTAGACCTGACACCAAAAACACAGTACACAAAAAGAAAAAAAAAATCCATAAATTTGATTTATCAAAATGAAAAACTTTTGCTCCATGAAAGACTTTCCTGTGAGGATAAAAAGATAAGTTATATAAAGGAGAAATATTTGTGAGACCCAATGCAAAAAAGGACTAGTATCCAGAATACATTAAAAAAAACCCGAAAACTCGGGGCACCTGGGTGGCTCAGTGGGTTGGGCCTCTGCTTTCGGTTCGAGTCATTACCTTGGGGTCCTGGGATCGAGCCCTGCATTGGGCTCTCTGCTTGGCAGGGAGCCTGCTTCCCCCCCCCCCCGCCTCTGCCTGCCTCTCTGCCTACTTATGATCTCTCTCTCTGTCAAATTAAAGAAAAAAAAAATCTGAAAACTCAAAAATGAAAAACCTAACCATCCAATTAGAACACAGGCAACAGACATAGAGGCACATTTCACTGACGAGAATATACAGATCGCAAATAAGCACAGGAAAAGATATTAGCCACTAGGGAAATGCAAATTAAAACCACAATAAAGATATCACTGTATACCTATCAGAATGACTAAAATAAAAAGTAATGACAATACCAAATATTGGCAAAGATGCAGAGAAGCTAGATCACTTAAATGCTGCTGGTGGTAACATAAAATAGGACAACTATGCCAGAAAACAGTTTGGCAGTTCCTTAAAAAACTAAATACATAACTACCATATGACCCAGCTACTGTACTCCTGGGCATTTTTCCCAAAGAAATGAAAACTTACAATCACACAGAAAATCCATACATGAAAGTCTGCAGCAGCTTTAATCATAAAAGCCAAAAACTGGAAGCAACCCAGATGTCCTTCAAAGGATGAATGGTTAAACAAGTGCAGTGTGTCTATATAATATCAGAGTATTACTCAGCAATAAAAAAGAACAAACTACTGACACATGAAACAACTTGATGAATCTCCAAAGAATTACGCTAGGTAAAAAAATAAAAATTTTTAAAAAGCCAATTCCAAAAAGCTACATACTATATGATTCCATTTATATCACATTCTTCAAATGATAAAATTAAAGAAATAAAGAACAGATTAGTGATTGTCAGGATTTCAGGATGGAGTGGGGATAGGAAGGAAGTAGGCGTGACTATAAAAAAACAACACAAGAGGTTGATGAAAATGCTCTTATATCTTGACTGTATCCATGTTAATACTGTGGATGTGACATGGTACTACAGTTTCTTAAGATGGGGAAATGGGTAAAGGGTATACAGAATCTATATTATTTCTTACAATTGCAAGTGAATCTACAAGTATTTCAAAATAAAAAGTTTAAGGAAACATACTTTTACTTCCCACTCCAAAAAGAGTAAGGCCTTCTAAACCCTCTGCCTGCTTCTACTTTAACTCCTACTGTCTGCTTTTGACATAGCAGCCAGAGTCATCCTGTAAAAACTTAAGTTCAATTATGCTTAAAACCCTCTGGGAGCTCCCCATTTCTCTCAAATGTAAAACTCTAAGTCTTTGTAATAGCCTACAAGATCCTAATGATCTGGCACCCATTACCTCAACCTCATCTCTTACTAAACTCCCAAACTACTCTATCCCTGTTGCCTACTTAACAGATAGCAATACCTGTTTACTGAATACGCTCTTGACCCAATTCTCACCACAAACCCTACACTACTTCCCAAGTAGCATCTTTGCACCTATCACACTCTGTAAAAAGCCTTTCCCATAGTTTTCAGGCAGGCAAAACCCCACTCATTCTTCTAAGGGTATCTCCAATATCACTCCATTTGTTATTATAACTCCAATACCTAGCACCAAGTAGGAGCAAAATTAATAAGTATTATTCAGGGGCGCCTGGGTGGCTCAGTGGGTTAAGCTTCCCTCTGCCTTCAGCTCAGGTCATGATCTCAGGGTCCTAGGACTGAGCCCCGCATCGGACTCTCTGCTCAGCAGGGAGCCTGCTTCCTCCTTTCTACATTAAATTCTTTTTTTTTTATGGGTCCCTTTAAAAAACTGTCTTAAAATAGATTACAACAATAATTCTTAAACAAGAATGCAGAGTACCCTGAGAATTCATTCAGAATGGGCACTGAGGCAACAGTGCCTCAAAAATTAAACATATTACACATTAAATTTAAGTGATCATTTGGGAGCAATCTGATGGCATACACAGAAAGTAGGCACTTTTGAAATGACGTGGTAAGACTTAATCAGAAGATGATCATCCAGTGATCCAAAACAATGCTTATATTAATTTTTTTAGATTTTGTCAAAATAAAAATATAAAACTTTAAAATCCTTACAGATTGCCAAGAATACAACCAAGTACTGCAATTTTAAGAAACCTAATATGAGGGGCGCCTAGGTGGCTCAGTGGGCAGGTGAGAATTCTACCACTGAACCACCAATGCCCAGTAGGTGGCTCAGTGGGTTAAAGCCTCTGCCTTCGGCTCAGGTCATGATCCCAGGGTCCTAGGATAGAGCCCCGCATTGGGCTCTCTGCTCAGCAGGGAGCCTGCTTCCCTTCCTCTTCCTCTCTCTCTCTCTCTCTCTCTCTCTGCCTGCCTCTCTGCCTACTTGTGATCTCTATCTGTCAAATAAATAAATAAATTAAATAAAATCTTAAAAAAAAAAACCTAATATGAAACAAGTTTAAATAAATCTAATGCAGTAACTTCCTAACTTTCTATGCTTAGTTGAAGTTTGGAACTCAACACATCTTATTTGGCTGTTATTTTTTTTATTAAAAGAGTAATTACGTTGGGGTGCCTGGGTGGTTCAGTCTGTTAGGTGTCTGCCTTTGGCTTGGGTCATGATCCCAGGGTAGCTGAGACTGAGCCACGAACTGGGCTCCCTGCTCGGCAGGGAGTCTGCTTCTCCCTCTCCCTCTGCTCCTCCCCCTGCTTGTGTTCTCTCAAAATAAATTTAAAAATCTTTAAAATAAAAAAAAAATTAAACAAAAGAGTCTTAAAATTACTTGAAATTGCTCTATCATAAGGTAAGCTTACAAAAAACACTTCTCTTACCAAATTTTAACAAATGGCATGCTGCACTACAATGTAGCTGCTTCCTTCTTAGGAGCATATGTTAGTTTACATTCAAATTATTTTTAGTAGAGAATAAGAATTTTAAATTGACAGAAAGATTTAATTAAAAAAAAAAAAAGAAAGAAAGATTATCTAAAATGTCCCAGTTTAGTTGGAGCAATATTTATGGCGCTCTAATAAATAGAAACAAGAAGACACCTTAATACTCCACACTCCCCCCTTGCTTAACCCTCCCTACAAAATTTTCAACCAGGGGAAAAGCTGTTTATGAACTACAGTTACTAGCTATATATCCCTCAAACTGTATGTCTTAATCATTCCAGTAAGAAATATAAATGCTTAAATGTCAGGTTTTGTCTTAAATGATTAAATAACCAAAACAATCATACTACGTAAGTACTTTGGGAAAAGGAATTATCTGCATCAACCAAAGAAATCCTCGTTATATTCTACTCTTGATGAAAGGGACTTGGGAAAATGAATCTCAGTCCTGCCCCACAAACTTAAAATGCTTCTGGGATGGTGGCTGCCCTGCCCTCACTGCTGCTGGGGAAACCTAAGGAAGTAACCACAGCACTGTAGTAGACGACTGTATGGCTAGACAGCCCCTGTTGGCAAATAAGAAAACACTATCCCATTCACAGTTTTTCATCTGAAAATTCAAAAAAGATTTAAGAAGAAGAGCAGGGCTATGCCTGCCTAAAGAAAAAAGGGAATACTAAACAAAATACTGCTTAATCATTATAAATTCTTATTAATAGATTTGTCCCCCTAAGTCTCGGGCCCTAAGTTACACACTTCTTTATTTCCTGATAAAGCCTTCAATATCTTCATTCACAATGTAACATATCTAAGAAAAGAAATACTTAATCATGTAGCATTATTTACAACAGCCAAGATAGCGAAACAACCTAAATGCCTATGGATGGACGAACAGGTAAATATGTGGTGTGTATATACAATGGAATAATACTCAGCCACACACTCACAAAAAATGAAATACAGCATTTGTGACAACATGGATGGACCTTGAAGCACTATGCTAATTGAAATAAGTCAGAGAAAGACAAATACCATATGATTTCACCTCTATACGGTGGGGCGGGGGGGGGGGGGGGATCAAAACAACAACAAACAAGCCAACAAGCCAAACTCATAGAGAAGAGACTGGTGGTTGCCAGAAAAGAGGGAACTGGAGGTTGGTGAAATGGTAGAGGAGCACCAAAAGGAAGAAACTCCCAATTACAAAATAAGTCATGAGGATGTAATAAATAGCATGGTGACTATGGTCAGTAATAGAGTAATAATGCATATTTGAAAGCTGCAAAGAGAGTAAATCTTAAAAGCTCTTATTACAAGGAAAAAAATTTTGTAACTGTTACAAAATGTGATATGTTGTAACTACATTTATTGAAGTGATCAGTTCCTGGTGTACACGAATACCAAATTTATGTTGTACACCTGAATCTAGCATGTTATATGCTAATCATACCTAAATAAATAATAAAAAGAATTTTAATAAAAATTTTTAAATTAAATAAAATCCTACGACTCTATTTAAATGAAGCAGTCTTTTCCAGCTAACCCAGGACACAAGGAACCATGTTTACCAAGAATCTCCCTTGTCGCCTTCCTCCTCTCCTCCTCCCAAGCCCCTCAGGAGCCCAAAGCCTCAGTATTCTGGCTCTTTACCAAGCACCAGAACCTCCCAGATCTCAGAGATGCACCAGTATCCTAAGACAGCTTTCTCCCCTTCACTTTTGCTCTCCAAAATTATTCCATCAGCTCAGTCTGGTCAGTGCCCCGGCCCACCCTGGTCTTTACCACTTACCTCACCGTTCTGGAAACCGCCCACACTCCCCTGGCCCTGCTGGACCCCTGCGTGCCTCCCCCCCGCCCCCCGGCGTTAGGACCCTCTCTAGACACCACACCTCCTAACCGCGGTCATCTCCTCAGCATCTGTCCCCTCTGTCCCCTCACGACTGCGAGCAATTTCGGAGACCCCACCACCGCCATACCCTGTAGCAACCCATTCTTCAAGACTCTCTAGATACCACCACCACTTCTCCCTCCACGCCCATCTACATACTCTGCTCCCCGCTCCTGGATCCCCGCATCTCTCATCCCCATTTCTCGGCTTCTCAGAGACCCCACCTCCTCAGACACCCTACCTCCTCAGACACCCTACCCTCCGTCCTCGCCCCTAGAGACCCTGCCCTGTCTACACAGTGCCAGCTGCTCCGGACACTCCGAAGCGTCATTTCCCCCGCCGGGCCTGACTCCCCGCCCGTGCTGGCCCTCCGCGTCTTCCCGCGCCCGCCCTGCCGCCGCGCCCCCTTTACCACTGGACATGGTGGCGGACGCAAGCAGGAGCGCCGGGACCAGCGGCCACGCCAATACTCCGGGGACCTGAAGGCCGGGCGAAGGCCGCAGTTTCCTTTGCACAGCTCCCCTCATCCTCCTCAAGGCAGCAGCGGCCATAACGGATTCGGCCAGGAGCCTGCGCGGTTGCTAGGCTCTACGTCATGACATCAGACCCTGCGTAAGGCACCACGGCCTGAGGCATCTACGTCCCAACGTGATGACGTCGCAACCCAGCGCGGCTCTCAGGAAACCCGCCAAGGAGGAAATGTATGGAGCTGTTGCAGCCGGTCCGCCCCACGCAAGCCCCTGGCTGCATGAGGCTGTAAAGTGTTAGACGTAGAGAGGGTCAGAGCGCGGCCCTCCCTGCCTGCCATGTGATGGGATACTCTATAGTTCAGGGAAGTATTTTAAAACATTGGTTTGTTTGTTTGTTTGTTTGTTTTTAAGACTATTTTTCAGTAATCTCTATACCCAAAGTGGGGCCCGAACTTACAACCTTGAGATCAAGTGTGACATGCTTTATGGACTGAACAGCCAGGTGCCCCTAAAACATTGTTAGAAGAAAGGGGCACCTGGGTGGCTCAGTGGGTTAAGCAACCAACTTTTTTTTTTTTAACTCAATTAATTAACATATAGTGTATTATCAGTTTCAGAGGTTGAGTTCGGTGATTCATCAGTGTTATATAACACCCAGTGCTCATTTCATTAGGTGCCATCCTTAATGCTCATCAGCCAGTTACCCATCCCCCCCTCCTCCCACGCTCCCCCTTCCCTCCAACAACCCTCAGATTGTTTCCTATGATTAAGAATCTCAGGGTTTGTCTCTCTCCCTCATTTCATTTCGTTTTATTTTCCCCTCCCTTCCCCCGTACTCCCCTGTTTTGTTTCTTAAATTCCACATAGGAGTGAAATCATAGGTAATTGTCTTTCTCTGACTGACTTAAGCGGCCAGCTCTTGATTTTGGCTCAGATCACCATCTCAAGGCGGTGAGATCAAGCCCTACCTCCACCTCCATGCTCAGGGGGCACTCTGCTTCGGATTCTCTCTCCCTCTGCCTCTCCTGCTCACTCTATTTCTCTCAAATAAATTAAAATCTTTTTTAAAAAAACGTTGAAAGGGAAGTAGCTGCCCTTCCTCTCCCAAAGGCAAATGAAACCCAACTGTTCACAGCAGCTGTATCCAGGTGGTGGAATTATAGGTAAATGTTTTACTTTTTATCTTTCTCCTAATTATTTATTACTTCAACAGATATTTAGCACCTTCTCGTATTTCAGTATACAGCAATTAACAAACCACATACGCTTTGTACAGTTTGTGAGGAAGACAATAGTGCAAAATACACACTATACAATGGTAAAGGCGTAATGGAGAAAAAGCACGAAAAGCAGGCCAGAAAGTAGGGTGCAAACAGCCTCCACATTTCCTACAATAAGCTTCTGTTACTTTTTAAATTTTGTGACTTAAAACCCCCAATATATGAAAATGCAGATTAGCATTCCCTCACAGCCTTGACACATGCTTTGGCCTGTGTGTTCTGCAAATTTTTTTTCTAAAAATGGATTTTACTAAATGCCATTAGTAATAAAAAGTTGTCATAAACAGAGTGTCTGCAAATGTTTCTTAAATAAATGTCTGTAGGCTTAAAATCATAGAAGTTCCACTGGATTGATCTGCAGGAAAATCATTGTGGCATGAAGCAAGACATTTGCTGTACCCATAGCTTCACCACTCTGCTCTCCATGATTCCCACAGAAGAATCCTCCAGAGACACAGCTGAACTGCCCCTCTAAGGAGGGGCCCCTCTTCTCTTGAATCTGATTTCCCTTAACATTTATCTGGCCCCAGTGACAGCTCAGAAACACACAAACTCTGTGTTGGTAAGAAAACTAAGAGGTCATTCATGTTCGTTTCTCTAAGCCCACCACAAGCCTAGACAGACTGAATGGCGCCCTTATTCCAAACCCTTCACGGTAGCCAGGATACAAAGTCTTCCCAAATTCCCTTGGAGCTCTCCCTTCCCTGAGTACACAAACCACCACTCAGTTTAGCGAATAAGACTCTCAATTCCAGCTTCTGCTTGTTGGGAGCTTTAGACATTAGCCCTTTTCCCTAATAAACTCACCTTCAATCTTCTCTTCTTTGTCCACTTTCTTCCTTTTGTCCCCACACCAGAATGTTTAGGTTCTCCTACTGATGAAATACCATGAACTCGGGGGATTTTGCACAATATTCTGACATACTGCATACAACAGGCAGATATTTATGTAAGTGGGGAGGGAAATATACTCTCAATACTCACAGGGCCCTTCGTACATTTCTTTTTTTTTTTTTTTTTTTTTTTAAAGATTTTATTTATTTATTTGACAGACAGAGATCACAAGTAGGCAGAGAGGCAGGCAGAGAGAGAGGAAGGGAAGCAGGCTCCCCACTGAGCAGAGAACCCGATGCGGGACTCGATCCCACGACCCTGAGATCACGACCTGAGCCGAAGGCAGCGGCCCAACCCACTGAGCCACCCAGGCGCCCCCCTTCGTACATTTCAAAATACCAGTACTGTAACTGGCTTCTGACTGGATATACCCAACAACCATTTTGTGCCAAAATCTCTGGAGAAATTCACAAGTTCACTTTGAAATAGATACAGAGCCTCATGAACCCGACCGATGAAGACAGTATGACAAATACTGAGGCCAACAAGTTTTGGGAGACACAAAATGCTTAAGTAAATCTTGTTTGGCATTGTCACTTCCAAACATCCATTACACATATGCACACACACACACACACACACACACACACACACATACATACATATACATATATATATTTGAATAGAAAATAAGTTCACATTTACTGAAGATGGATAATATGTACATAGTTTACTCTTCTACTTTGTAAATGTTTTAAATTTACACATTGTCATTTTTTAAAATCTAAATTGCAGAATTCTAGGGCGCCTGGGTGACTCAGACAGTTAAGCATCTGCCTTTGGCTCAGCTCATGATCCCAGGGTCCTGGGATCGAACCCTGAGTTGGGTTCCTTCCCTGGTGGGGAGCCTGCTTCTCCCTCTTCCTCTGCTGCTCCCTCTGCTTGTGCTCACTCGTCTGTCAAATAAATAAAATCTTTTTAAAAAATAAATAATACATGGGGCACCTGGGTGGCTCAGTTGGTTAAGTGTCTGGCTTCGGCTCAGGTCATGATCCCAGGGTCCTGGGATCAAGCCCCACATTGGGGTCCCTGCTTGCCAGGAAGCCTACTTCTCCTTCTCCCACTCCCCCTGCTGTGTTCCCTCTCTCTCTGTCTGTCCCTGCCAAATAAATAAATAAAATCTTAAAAAAAAAAAATAAGATCTTTTAAAAAAGATAATCTTTTTAAACAAATAAATAAATAAGACATTACAGAATTCTAGAACAAACCCCAATGATCCATGCCTTTGTATGATCTCCTGCCCTTGAGTGTGGGAGGGACCTGTGAATATGATGGGATATCATTACTGTGATTAGGTTATTAAAGGGCACATTAGATTTTAAGAAGGGCAGATTTTCCTCAGAGGGCCTCACCTAATCAGGTGAGACTTTAGAAGGGTTGGAGCAGTTACAAAATGAGTTAAAGGGCACCTGAGTGGCTCAGTCAGTTAAGCATCTGCCTTCAGCTCAGGTCATGATCTTGGGGTCCTGTGATCAAGTCCCATGTCAGGCTCCCTACTCAGCCGTTCCTCCCTCTGTCTCTCTGTCTCTCATGAATAAATAAAATCTTTTTAGAAAAAAATGAGTTTAAGTCCTGGGGAATGCCACATACAGCATGGTGACTATAGTTAGTAATACTAGATTGTGTATTTGAGAGTTGCTAAGAGAGTAGATCTTAGAAGTTCTTATCACAAGGGGAAAAAATTATAACTGTGTGGTGACAGATGTAACTAGATGTAGTGATTATTTTGCAATATATACAAATATTGAATCATGCTGTACACCTGAAACTAATATGTTCTGTCAATTTTACCTCAATAAACAAAAAATAGGGGCGCCTGGCTGGCTCAGTTGGACACTCAGTTAAGTGTCCAACTCTCGATTGTGGCTGGGGTCATGATCTCAGGGTCATGCGATCCACCCCTGTACTGGGCTCCACACTGAGATTCTCCTCCCCCCACATGCACTCTCTCTCAAATAAGTAAATCTTATATATATATATATATATATATATAAAATTTTTAAAAGGGGTAAGGTGTGGCTGGTGCTCCTCCTAGAGATTTCAAGTGTGAGAGGGATTTGACAGTAAGGGAATTCTTCCATTCCAGCTTTGAAGATGGGAGGGGACCATATGGCAAGGAATGCACTGGCCTCTATTTGCTGAGAGGAACCCCACTTGATGGCCAGCAAGGACATGAGGACCATTATCCTACAACCAAAAGGAGTTGAATTCTCTTATAACCATGTCAGCCTGGAAGAGGACCCCAAGCTCCAGAATAGAACACAGTCCGACAGACATCCTAATTTCCACATCATGAGAATCTTAACAGAGAACCCAGTCACACCATGCTAGACTTCTGAACTACAGGCCTGGGAAATAAATGAGTGTTGTTTTAAGCAACTATTTGGCTAATTTGTTATGCAACAATAGAAAACTAAAAATCTCTCTCTCTCTCTCTCTCTCTCTCACACACACACACACACACACACAGTACAAACACAAATGCCAAACAAATGCCCTGTTTACTTATACTTTTATTAATAAAGACAACAGAAGAATGAGGTTTCAATATTTTATTCAAGTTTTACTTTAAGTGATGTTAATTACAGCATTTGAAGGGGAGGATCTAATTCCACACAAAATGGAAGACTCTAAAATGTACCCATTAAACGGCTAAAAAATAAACTGAGTGGCGAGAATATAACAAGTCCAATTTCGATTCTGAGTGTTGTCACAATGCAATTACAGTCACAGAGACTCTTCCCAGCTCAGAGCTAGGACTCTTAGAAGCTATTTCATACTCTGGTGCAAGGGCAGAAAACCACAACATGAGAGGGAATTAAGTCCTGAATTATTGGCTTCATCACATCCAACTTTTCCACCCCCAAAATGGCACAAAAGAAACAGCTACCACACCTGCAGACTACTTTTGGTGTAAAAGAGGTGATGGACTGGAGTGGAAACCGGTCAGGAAAATCTGTCTAAAAAAGTCTCTTTCAGATGAGTGTGTGCATTACCACCCATGAGTCTCTCCTTCCTTCAGACAGGAAACCCAGTTCAATTCTCAAGAAGTCATAATTTCATTCATGTACTCAATACCAATGAACAAAGTGCCTACAAATTATCAGCTTCCATTTGCAGCCATTTCTAGATAAAAAAGAAACCTGAACTCTATAGAGGGGGCCCCAAGCTCCTCCAAGTCTACAGCTCAAAGGACTTTTCTTGGAACTGGGTTTCTTCTGTACCTCTGAAAGGGTAACACCTTAAAGCTGAATCATCTTTAACCTGGAGGTCTAACATGATATTTAGCAATACTTGCATCCCAGACATACAACATTAAAAGGTACACTAAATTCTGAAGGTAGCTATGCTCAAAATAGTTTAAAATTAAACGATTGTACAGTATTCATTTATGCCTGAAATTCCAGTCCTAGACCAAGCTTGTGGCCGCCAGCATTGACATTCTTGCCATCCAGCAGAGCTGATAGCGTCAGTTTGATACCTGCAGGGGGAAGAGTCCCAGGGAAAGGGAAGAGGGAGGAGAGAACAGATAAGAAAGGTCAACACACAGAAGAATGGTTAATATGCTAGGCATCTCAAAGCACACTGGCGAAACCCCAGTGAATTCAGAACCTGCTTCAACTGTGTGTGATCAGCAAAGCAAAACCACATGACCCATCAATGCCTCTTACTGATCACCACTGGACTAATTAATTGGTAGCCTGGAATGAGCTTATAAAACACTAATTATTATTCCACAGCCTACCCAAATCCACTTTAGGGAGTCTACTTTTCTTTGTCCTCTCACCACCCCCTGCTACAATAATCTCTCTACCACTGGCACCAGGCAGCAAACTTCTTCAGCAAAAATGCCTTGGAATGAAACCTAACCATGAATCAGACTCCACGGTCACACACTCAGCGTGCACACAAACACAGACACATGCATACAACTAACTGATGTTTTCCCTACAATAGCTTGATCTGCCATCATGTACTCTTAGATTTCTAGAGCTCAAAGACCCAATTTGGCCAAACTAACCCCAAGATGGTACCATCTCTGTAGCTCTAAGACACCATGGACTGGTCTAGCTAACTGTGCAGAAGAAACCTGCACAACAGTTATACAGTGAGGATGATCTATGGGCTCGTTTTAAGAACCTGCTGGAAATAAGTATCGAGCATTATAAACACACTAGAAAAACAGAGGAGAAAAAATAACCAAAAGTGTAATGTATGTTAGCCCTGGCCTTTTTCTCTCCTACTTACTACTAGTCTCCAAATGTTTTATAATGACTCTATGTCCTTTTATAAACACTTCATTATAAAACTTTATATATACTCATCTATAATGTATAACACAGGTATTATAAGAGTAGTAACATAAAGCAGCAAACCACCACCCCAATTTTTCTTTAAGAACTGATTTCACGAATTTATACAAGCAACACATACATACCTGGCTTTAGGGTCTGAGTGTATCCTAAACCTATCAGGCTGGAGTTGTTCACTTTAGCCTAGTCAAGGGAAAGATAAGACAGAGTGAAATTCTCAAGTACTTCTTGTTTCCATCTCCAAAGTGAGTAAGAGCTCTGTAATCAACCAACCCTGGAATTCAGGATCAAATTCTTTTTCCTGACCACTTTGTTTATGGGATTCATTAAATTTAACATGAAATATATCAAATCTGAGAGCTAAGTCTCAGAAAAGAAACTCAAAGAGTCAACACAACTGTCAATTAAAAGGAAATTATTATTTAAATTTGATTTCTTAAGGTATAAATGCCCAATTTCATTTATACTGTAAAAAGATCTATATTTAAGTTATAACAGGTAAAGACTTTCATTTGTGGCAGAGAAATATAAACCTTTCTTATATGGAAGACTTTTTCAAAATCTGTTTGTTAGGATAAGGGAAAACAGCAAATGTCAGATGGAATATTGAGGCTCTTTTTTTTTTTTAAGGCATAACACTGTTAGAATTTTCCCTTCATGGGGGCAACTAGGTGGCTCAGTTGGTTAAGTGCCTGCCTTCAGCTCAGGTCATGATCCCAGGGTCCTGGGATCAAGCCTGGCATTGGGCTCCCTGCTCAGCTGGGAGCCTGCTTCTCCCTCTACCTCTGCCCCTGCTCATGCACGCTCCTCACTTTCTCTCACTCTCTTTCTCAAATATATAAAATATTAAAAAAAAAAAAAAAAGTTTTCCCTTCATGAAAAAAGGAAGCAAAAATCATAGTGACATGAAGAAGGTTTGGTAATGCCATGCCTGAATTTAAAATGAACATTAGAGGGGCGCCTGGGCAGCTCAGTGGGTTAAAGCCTCTGCCTTTGGTTCAGGTCATGATCCCAGGGTCCTGGGATTGAGCCCCTCATCGGGCTCTCTGCTCCACAGGGAGCCTGCTTCCCCCCTCTCTCTCTGCCTCCCTCTCTACCTACTTGTGATCTCTGTCAAATAAATTAATAAAATCTTTAAAATAAAAAAAATAAATTAAATGAACATTAGAGTAAAAGAATGACTTAGCCAGTCACTTAAATTTCAGCACTTAGTGAATGCTGATTAATAATTAAGTTCAGGGGCACCTGGGTACCTCAGTCAGTTAAGGGTCTGCCTTCAGCTCAAGTCATGGTCCAAGAGTCCCAGCACTGAGTCCAGCGTCGGGCTCCCTGATCAGTGGGGGTTTGCTTCTCCTCTCCTGTTTGTGCTCACTCTCTCTCAAATAAATAAAATCTTTAAAAAAATAATTAAGTTGAATAAAGCAGTTGGGTCAATAATGATTTTGCCCTTGTTCTTCTGCCTGAGTTTTAGGGAAATCTGGGCCTCTCTCTGGCCTCTTTCTTGTGAAATATGAAGAGGTCAGGAGCAGAGCGATCTCAAACCATGAGAACACCAAGTCCTGGAAAAAGCTGAGGCTGCCAACGTGCATGTTTTCCTGCTTGAATGCTGTTTTCTGACCTGACAACTCTCATGAGAAAGAACAAAGTAGTGGGAAGGAAGATCTTCCAGCAGACAGTGCCCTATCTGGCTCTTCCTTTTTGCTTATCCCATCTAATTATTAAGGCCCCTTTTCCTTTGTTTCTAAGTGCTTGGAAAGGAGCCAGATTCGTTGCCATTTCAGACTTCAAATGGCCTATTTGTAAATTACATAAAGACCATCCTGCAACATGAGATTTCCTCATTCCACCCCAAAAGGGATGCAGCTAGTAGTGCCCTGTGACAACAGAGATGAGTTCAACAGGATTTAATGCAAAAATCGTGCAACTCAAGGGTCCATGAGCAAAGCCACTGAGTCTGCATGATTACAAGTCAACTGCTAAATGCCAGGGCCTGGTTTCTTAATATCCAATACAGGAGTTAATATCCAATACAGGAGGCAAGAGAATGAGAAATGAGAAGAAAAATGAACATTTAAAACCTTCAGATTCATGGGGCGCCTGGGTGGTTCAGTGGGTTAAGCCTCTGCCTTCAGCTCAGGTCATGATCTCAGGGTCCTGGGATCAAGCCCCGCATGGGGCTCTCTGCTCAGCAGGGAGTCTGCTTCCCATCTCTCTCTGCCTAGCTCTCTGCCTACTTGTGATCTCTCTCTCTCTCTCTCTCTCTCATCAAATAAATAAATAAATAAATAAATAAATAAAATCTTAAAAACAAAAAAAAAAAAAAGAAAGAAAGAAAAGAAAACCTTCAGATTCAAAGTAAACCCCTTTACAGTGTGCAGGAACAAGGGATGATTAGAAGAGGAGGCTCCCCAGCAAATCATCAAGTCCAGGCCCCAGCACGTACCAAATATCTGCCCCATTGGCCACTGACCTCTCTGAATTTCCCCATTTGTGCACAGAGGGTTGGGATGATTATTTTTTTGTAAAGGCACTTACCTCAAATGGGTTGTGTAAGAATTAAATACAGTAACCTACATATAATGGGTCACACACAGTGCCTGGCACCCACGGTCAGCACGATTACTATTAGCACTTTTTTCATTTCAAACTCTCTCCCAGTGAGAAAATCTCCAGCCCAAGCATGCAACCCCAGCAATCCAGAAGGACTCCAACCCCACCATCATGTGGCGCCTGGGCAATGCATGATTCCACAGGTACTCACCGAGAAGCAGGCGTCAGGGTCGATCTGATATTTGGCTGCTATTCCAAAGCGAGTGTTACTATTTCCTGCTGTCCAGGCCAGATTGACAGCGGTCTCTAACTTCTTGTTCACCTTCTGATAAATGGAGCCACCAAACTCTGTCCCATCGTTTCTGCAAACAAGCACAGCATAGATGCTAATCCACCCCCAAAGGCAGGCTGCAATTGGGCACAGCTGTCCAAGTCTAACAGAGGACAGGGGTGCTGTAAATGAACCAAAGTGATCACAAAACAGGTACCCACCCAATTAGGGAAAAGTCTGATAGGAATGGAACAGACACTGGAGTTGGGAGGGTTCAGAGGAAGGGAAAGGCTATCTGAACCATCACCAGAAACACCCAAAGGCAGGAATCTCAGGCTGCATGGAACTTGAAGCTGGCTTCCAAAATATTCTTTAAAGTAAAAGCAGTGGGGCGCTTGGGTGGCTCAGTCGTTGGGTATCTGCCTTCGGCTCAGGTCATGATCCCAGCCTCCTGGGATGGAGCCCCACATCAGGTTCCCTGCTCCACAGGAAGCCTGCTTCTCCCTCTCCCGATTCTCCTGCTTGTATTCCCTCTCTCACTGTCTCTCTCTGTCAAATAAATAAATAAAACCTTAAAAAAATTTAAAAATAAAAAAATAAAAGCAGCAACGGGGCACCTGAGTGGCTCAGTCAGTTGAGCGTCCAACTCTTGATTTCAATTCAGGGCGTGATGTCAGGGTCATGGGATGGAGCCCCGAGTCGGGCTCCCCTGCTCAGTAGGGAGTCTGCTCGGGATTCTCTCCCTCTGCCCCTCCCTCTGTTCATACTTTCTATAAATGAATGAATGAATGAATGAATAAATGCAGCAACTAAGACCCTGGGATTCTTGGGCCCCGGGGGGATTGGTTTTTTTTTTTTGCTGTTGCTACTGCTAATGTTATTACTTTTATAAATGTGTCTATCATAACAATAGTAAGGAAAGAGAAGCAAATGAGAAGAGAACTCAGTCAGAAATGGTAAGAAAGGCTGGGCCACTCATATTTTTCAGAAGGCAGTTATAGCCCTTAGCACCCCAGCTACAGCCACTGCTTGCTGCAAAGACACAGTCAAAAGCGACCTGGCCTCTTGGGGGGTACAGTGATGACAAAAGAGTTTCACCTGCAATTCCAACTTGTCCACCTGTGCAAAACTCTTGGCCCAAACTGCCGGTATTTGCAGTTCTGATGCAATGAAAAGGAGCTACTTGGTGCATTACAAAATGTCTCTTTCAAAAACAGAATGAAACCCAACTGGGACAAACTCCTTCCTCTCTTCCAAACACACCATACTGACTCCAACTTCTGGAAACAGCCCCCTCCACTTCTTCACATTCTTAACATGAAAAAGTTCCGCCTCATCACTTTGGGTGTTTCAAGTAGAAATGTCACCGGAAACTGGTAAGGCACAGCCTATGTGCTGTGGAATTCAGCAAAGACCTTAGAACTTACTAATCCAAGGACAAATTCTTGCTGATTCACTGCTAACTCTGCTCCTCACCACTACACTCTCCCTGAAGTAGATGCTCATAAATACATTCTAAATGCTGAAGGTTTCCCTGAAATTCAATCATACAGACATTGTGCTTCCAGTAAGTACAGGTTTAGCCCAGGCAACCCCTGATCCACATGGAATCCTAAATTCTTCAGAAAATCCGAGGATGTTACAAAATAGCAGCTTGTCCTAGATAATAGATTTCTGAGTGATTTTAGTATAACTGAAATTGGAAGTTTTTCTTGGGTTCACATGTTTGTCCAAAAAAAACTGTCAGTTTTTTAAAAATATATTCTAAAACCGGCAACACTGCCTTCCTGTACTGCAAGCTCTCAAAACCATAAACAGAGGGAAGTCATTGTTCAAATTCAACTATATAAAGCACAAAGAATCTCTATTACACATCGGGGCCTCCACACGCACCAGGGCAACCCGGATTAGCTGTGTCAGCTGTTCCCACACCAGCTAAAAATAAACCATGTCCACTTATTTTAAAATCAGGTACATGAGGCTCAGGTATGTGGGGGAAACAGCTAATAGCCATTGTTCTTCCTAGAACTGGTACCAATTTCCAATTCCAAACCAAGAAAAACTTTCCATTTCAGTCAAAACTCTAACTTTAAAAAACCCTTCTATTACTTGCACTATTTTTCCTGTGACACTTTTGTATGCTACCTTTTTTTGAATTTACATTTTTTTTCTTTACTTTTTTTGGTGTACACTTCTATGGATTTTAACACATGTGCAATATTTGTGTGACCACCACTATAATTAGGATACTGAACAATTCCATCACCCCCAAATCTCATTCCACCCCTTAGTAGTCCCACACTCCCACTCCCAGCCCAGGAAACCCTGGACTGTCCTTCACTATGGTTTTCCTGTGATTTCCTAGTTTTAAAAAATTCAAAAATTATATTAATATCTGTTATATTATATTCTCTTATGTCAATTATATTAATTAGAATAGTGTTCCCTTATCTGCAGAATGTATGTTCCAAGACCCCCAGCGGATGCCTGAAACCACAGACAGTAGCGAACCCCTGTATATACTATATTTTCTCCTATACATACATCTCTGAGACAAATTTAAATTTAAAATATAAATTAGACATGGTAAGGAATTAGCAACAATAACTTCTAATTTATTATTTTAATAAAATACAACTATTGTGGGGTGCCTGGGTGGCTCAGTAGGTTAAAGCCTCTGCCTTCAGCTCAGGTCATGATCCCGGGGTCCTGGGATCGAGCCCCGCATCGGGCTCTCTGCTCAGCAGGGATCCTGCTTCCCTTCCTCTCTCTGCCTGCTTCTCTGTCTACTTGTAATCTCTGTCTGTCAAATAAATAAATAAAATCTTTAAAAAAAAAATACAACTATTGTAACAATACAATAACAATACAATACAACAACTATTGTAATAGAAGTTATATGAATGTGGCCTTTCAAAATATTATATTGTATACACCTTCATATTGTTTTGTTTTTTGGGAGGCGGGAGGGGCAGAAGCAAAGAGAGAGAGAATCTTAAGCAGGCTCCATACCGACATGGGGCTCAATCTCACGACCCTGAGATCATGACCCGAAATCAGAAGTCGGATGCTTAACCATTTGAGCCACCCAGGCAGCCCAGTATACAACCTTCTTGGGATGATGTGAAATGACAAATGCCTACACGATGGGATGAAAGTGAGGTGAATGACACAGACATGTGACACAGCACCAGGCCACTACTGACCTTCTGACAATACATCAGAAGGAGATCATCTACTTCCAGACTGTGGCTGACTGTGGAACTGTCAACCGACATCGTGGAAAGTGAAAGGGCAGAAAAGGGGGAACTACTGGGTAAAAATTCTTCAAAAAAGTTTGCAAATGGAAATGTTATTAGATCTTTAAGAAGTCACTTCTTTAGTGACCTCTAGTGGGAAGAAAGAAAATTGGTAAAGTTGTCCCCCAGTTGTGCCATAGGTTAGTTTCTCATGCCTAGGGGATTTGGGGCTGAAATGTGCATTTCCATTCACCTAAATCAGCAGCACTCCACTTTAACTCCCAAGGTTGATTACAAGGGGCTCTCTAACCTAATCTGCACTTTTCTCTCCCCTTCATGTACTGTCTAGTAGGTAATAAACTTGTGCATGCTATGCCATGTGGAAAAGACACTATGCAACCGAGATCACCATTCCCTAACCTGTCTCTCAAATCTGCATTTCATTTACCACAGCAACCTGACCTCAGGCATCACACAGAGAAAAAGACAGTGGCACCTCTCCCTGCCATTTTGTTACTAAAATGAAAGGTGCTTAAATGTCCACAAAAGGACACTAGCAGGGAAGGGACTCTCCTCCGGACGGACATCATGCCACTGCTGTAACTGAGCAGTCATTCTGTGTGTACCAGTGACAACAGTGACAGTCTCTAGAACACAAAGAACCTAAGCCACTTCAGGAAATGGGCAGGTGGGAAACAGAAAAATATCAGCAGGCCATTTGGCTCATCTGATTTCAACACACTCTAAAGTGATTAAAAATTGAGCTTGAAAAGCCATCTCCCTCTGCACACACTCACACACCACAATCACATACACTTACACGTTAGTGTGGAGCTGGAATTCGTCAGTCTTGTAGCCAACCGCGAAGTTGCTCTGGGTCACTCGAGACTTCGCAGTCTCGAAATTCATCTGGTAGCCAGCCAGCCAGCCCTCATAGCCCAGCACCACAGCGCCCCGGACTGAAGGACCGGCAATGTCGAAATCCACATCGCAGCCCAGGTTGATGTGCTCCCGCTTATACCCTGTCTTGATTTTTGCATTTTTTTTCCTGAAAGAAAAGAAATTGTATTAAGATCACAAGCTAACTCGCCTTGCAACAACCATACCCACAAGTACAAAAAAAGCATTGTTTTAAATCCCAGTTTACATACGGGGATAGGAGGCCAAGTGAGGGCCCAGTTCTTTACACAGCCTCTAGGGCACATCGGCAGAACACTAGCTCTCTAACCAGAATCCAGTGTGCAGAAATGCCCCAATAGGGACGCCTGGGTGGCTCAGTTGGTTAAACGGCTGCCTTGGGCTCAGGTCATGATCCCGGCATCCTGGGATCGAGTCCCACATTGGGCTCCTTGCTCAGCAGGGAGCCTGCTTCTCCCTCTGCCTCTGCCTGCCATTCTGTCTGCCTGTGCACACACTCTCTCTCTCTCTGACAAATAAATAAAATCCTAAAAAAAAAAAAAAAAGAAAGAAAAGAAAAGAAATGCCTCAATAATGAAGTGACAACAGAGGCTGGAAAAGCGCTAAGTAATTTTCTTTTACTAAACTCTCCCTATGCTTAATGTAATGGTCTACACAGGCATTTATTAGGGAAAATGCCACCATGTAATTATGAAACAGATGTTTCTTTGCTATTCTCTAAGACTAGGAAAAAGACACGGTGTATCTGTCATGAAGGCAGCTATCTAAACAGCCCCTTTTAAGGAGACGGTTGCTTTCTTACTTTGTGGCTCACTTAGTAAGTAAAGAAAGTAACAAATACTAGATAGATCCCTTCTAAGTAAATATAACAGATAGCTTCTAATTCAGTATTCAAGAAATCCTAATGAGTATATTTCAGAGACCTGGATACTGACCTGCAACCTGGGGCCCTGCAGTCATGGGGGCTAGGAAGCCCTGCAAGACAGGACAAGCCTGTGGGTCTTGTCTGCTAATCCCAGATCTGCATATATGACCAGATTGGTGCCTCCTGTGCCTACTACTCAGGAAAGGTAGGTGGACTCGTGTCACCTGCAAATATATTATCCTGCCTTTATCAACATGGGAGACAAGACCACACCTATCAAATAAAATTTAGACTATTTTCTGTTATTCAACTACAAAATGGACACCCTCCCACAGCAAGCTGCATTCTCTGCAGAGATCGGGATCTACACAGCCTTGCCCACCCCAATCTCATTCACACTGAGATTAAAACTTCATTCCCAGCACCCAGACTCTGGACTCTAAATACCAGTCTCTCCTAAAAGGCACCAGTGTCCCTTGGAGAAACAGCAGACTACAGATCAGGACAGGGTGAGCTTGAAGTATTTATCAAAGCTACCAAAGACTACTGGGATTGGCGCACAATGCCTTCAGAGCTAGCCTGAAGAGACTCCTAACGGCTTCAAACATGTAACAATGAGCTCATCTTTAAGAATAACACCAGCAATGGATTGAAACATAACAAGTATGTATAAACCTATGCACTCATTCATAATGACACTTAAAACACACACAGGAGTCATCGTCAGAGACTAGAAAACCAAAGTGTTACTTCAAAACAATAAATTAAAAAGGAAGCAAACATTTTCCACCATTCCTACCCTAACTCTATCTCAAGATAACCAACAGTTTATGAGAAGTTTCTTTTTATTGAAATATTCTAGCTACTACATGAAGAATGAATGATTAAAGTAGAATTATCACCAATTTGTAACCCCTAATGAATGAATTGTGAATAGCATCAACTTTAACATACAAAGAACAAACCACGCCTTCTACATCCAAGTCATGGAGGCATAGAGCACCACTTGTATTTTACCACCCCCACCAGGAATCTAAATGTAACAAAGCCTCTAGACTTACCCATTCACAGTAAACATGGGGGACAGAGGACAAGTTAAATGGCACCACAGAGATGCAAACAGCAAAATTTAGTCTATACGTAATCTTACGGGACAAATGATCTAGTTTCAATGAATAAATTGCAGGGGAGAGGGAGGAGGAGAATCTAAAACTTAAAGAGATTTAAGGAGCCACAGGAAGCAATATTTGCAATTTTGCATGGACAATTTTTGAGTCTAAAAAAAAATGAAATCATGTAAATCTGATCAGGCTAGAGATTTAAAAATCAAGGAATTATGATTAATTTTTTACAATGCAATCATACTGTAGTTATACTTTTTTTTTAAAGATTTTATTTATTTATTTGACAGACAGAGATCACAATTTCACAGAGAGGCAGGCAGAGAGAGAGGAAGGGAAGCAGGCTCTCTGCTGAGCAGACAGCGTGATGCAGGGCTTGATCCCAGGATCCTGGGATCATGACCTGAGCCAAAGGCAGAGGCTTTAACCCACTGAGCCACCCAGGCGCCCTGTAGTTATACTTTTTAAAAAAAGGAATATCATGCTTGCTTCAGTGGCACATATATTAAGATTGAAATGATACAGAGAAGATGAGCATGGCCCCTGCACAAAGATGACATACAAATGCATGAAGCGTTCCATATCTAACTCTAGGGAACAAACTGATGGTTATCAGAGGGGAGGGGGAAAGGGGATGGGAGGGCACTTGACGTGATGAGCACCAGGTAATGTATGGAATTCCTGAATCACGATATTGTACACCTGAAACTAATGTAAGACTATACATTCACTAATTGGAATTAAAATAAAAACTTTAAAAAAAGAATCTTATCACTTAAATATACATACTAAAATACTTACAGATGAAATTATGTGATAACTGATTTATGTCAAAAAGTCTGAGGGAGAGATTATGAATGTATAAATAAAACATAATTGGTTTATGGGTTGGTAATTATTACAGCTGGGTGATAGGGCTTAACATACTATTCTGCTTTTTTTTTTCTCTGCTTTTGTATGTTTGAAATTTTCTATATTAAAAAATTTAAGGGGCACCTGGATGGCTCAGTTGTTAAGCAGATGCCTTCAGCTCAGGTCATGATCTGAGCCCTGCATCAGGGTCCCTGCTCAGTGGGAAGCCTGCTTCTCCCTCTCCCACTCCCCCTGCCTGTGTTCCCTCTCTCACTGTCTTTCTCTCTGTCAAATAAATAAATAGTCTTTTAAAAAAATTAAGGTTAAACATTCCAAGTTGCCAATGACAGAATTTCAGACATTGTGGCTGAAAAAAAAGCAAACCATTCACAATTGACAATGATGCTTGCAACTTTTGTTCATGTGGCTTTGGTACATTTTCTCAAGCTTTGAAAGAAAGGAGTAACAACCAAACAAATTCTCTCTCCACAAGAAAAATTCAAAATAAACCTATTCTGGACGTCCTGCTCTTTGGGGAAAGAAGCCTAGGTTTTGGCTTATCGAATTGGCACCATGCTAGCTGGGTGATTGATGAAAGAAATCTGCTCAGAGGCTGACATTTAGAAAGAGAAGGAGACCAAGAATGGTAAAAACCAGCCATTGTATAACCACCAGTAAAAAGCTGCTGCTGGGCACCTGGGTGGCTCAGTGGGTTAAAGCCTCTGCCTTCAGCTCAGGTCATGATCCCAGGGTCCCGGGATCGAGCCCCACATCGGGCTCTCCACTCAGCGGGGAACCTGCTTCTGCCTCTCTGCCTACTTGTGATCTCTACCAAAGAAATAAATAAAATCTTTTTAAAAAGGAAAAAGGAAAAAAAAAAAAAAAAAGCTGCTGCTGACCATAGTATGCTGCCAGTGGAAACAGCCGTGTTTACCAGCCACGCCAGACCGTTCACACAGTGCCTCCCCTACTCTGTCTCAAAGAATTCTGGCCAGGAGCACAAAGTCCCCACAGAATGGGCAGTGCTGGGGCAGTGACTCAGGTTCCTCTCCAGGTTCCTGCTCTCATGTAACACTCCACGCCTTTGGAGTTTTCCCTCTTTCAAATATTACTGGGATTTTTCCTTTTAAGCTACTTCCTGGTGCTAACTTGACAACTGCCTGAGTGAGGCATGACTCTGATTTCTGGTTAACAAACTGGCTTTTTTCTGTGGTGGGGTACCCAGCGTGGGTGCTGGTCCGTAGATGAATCTGCAGCCTCATCCAAAATGTGCTCTATGCTCAGCTCCAGACAGAAGCCAGGATGCTTTCCCAGGTTATCCCCCTTAGTAGCTTTGGAAAGCCAGCCTTCATTTCCAATCTCCATCAGGCCATCAAAAGTTGTCTTAAATACCCAGGAGCAATATGGACACAACCTTGGTTTCTAAATGCCATTCTTCAATAAAATGAACTGAAGCTCCTTGGAGAAATGCATGATAGCAGGACTAGAGAACAAGCAGAAGATGAGCCTGGTACATCTTCTGAAGTAGAGCTCGAAAGAAATGATAAGGGATAATAAAACACAGGATGTCAACTTGGAAGGAGGCCCAATAGCCATATCTAAAACAAATGAGTATAAAATATATTATGGTAATGGATTATAACCCACAGAATAAAATAAATGTCATTGGATCCATACTGATATAAATAATTGATTAAATAAGTAAATGAAGGAGAAGAGCAAGCTCTCCCTTACAGTAGAATCCCAATTAATAAATGCAGAAGGAATGATGGGAAGAGAAAATCACCATCTGCCAAACATAATTGTTGCAGGCAAGAATCACCAATGGATACTAGGTTTCTTAGTCAAAGGATAAGAAACAGATTATCTACATAGTCTCAAAGTATCTCCCAAGATACTTATTTACAAAGAGAAAAAGAGCTTCATAGAGAAACCTCACAAACACCACTTTAATCAAGTGATCAAAGTTAATGTCACTAGTAACAAGCATACTGACATCTATGCCCTGACATCACGCACCAAGAAAGATACAGCACAACATCACTTCTGTGGCTGTGAAAATGGGTAACTGAGTTTCACCATGAAGAAACATCAGACAAATCCAAATCGAAGGATTCTACAAAATAATTGGGCAATCCTCTTTAACACTGTCAAGGTCATGAAAAACGAAGAAAGACTATGTCTCAGATTAGAGGAGACAAAAGAGATTTGATGACTAAATGTGATCTAGTACCCTGAACTAGATCATGGACCTGAAATAAGACATCAATAGGACAACTGACTAGTTAACTCTACGAAAACCATATAAATTTCCTGGTTCTGATCATCATATTGTAGTCATGTAAGACGTTAACATCAGGAGAAGCCAGGTCCAGGAAATAAGGGAACTCTACACACTACTTGTGCAACATTTTTGTGTATGTTAAGTACAAAATTACTTCAAAATACAAAGTTACATTTAAAAAAAATGTTCCTCTTATGTGTATTACTGCAGGACCTGGAGACTTCTCTGCAAACCTCCCAAATGTAATGGGAGGGAAATCCCTTACAAATTCCTAAGTGTGCCATCTCAGCGCAGCAGACAAAGTCCTAAGCAGCAAATTCAAGCATGTGAGCACATTCCCCTGCCTCCCATGATATCAGAGCATCTCTCTGGGTAACCTCTCCCGTCACGGCAGGGTGCCTGGAGGGAAGCAGGCAAGCAAGAAAGCAATGCTCCTGCGGGAGAAACTACAACAGGATGAGAACAAGAGCAAATGAAGCTCCTGCCCAATGGTCTTCATGTCATTCAGAACAAAGTTACAATAAGACTCTAACCTCCAGAGACAGAAGCCCTGCCTGCCCAGTCCCTTGCAGTTACCCACATGCAGTACAGGCTCTGAGCTCAGTAGACCCTTCCTCTAAAACACATTCATCAGAAGGGAAGAAAAGAAATAATATGGAATGGCAAAAGATGAAATCCATAATGCCACTATATGTACGCTTAAAGATTGCTGAGATGCTAAATTTTAATGTATATTTTACTACAATTTTTAAAAACTAACAAATGAAATTCAGTATATACCCTTGCACCTGTCAGCAGTATGTAAAACAACCTTCTCCAAGTTTAAGACATCTACTGCTCTGAGTGGTTAAAAATTTTAAAAAAGGGTACCCCTTCTAGCCAAGGACCTGAGGCAACCAACAGACCATCTTGCCTCCTAATGAGCCCAATAACTGTCAAGTCTAATTGGATTGAGGCTAGGGGGCATGGGGCACAAAGAGCAGCCTCAGGAGCCTCCCTGCAGTTAGAAGCCACACTCTCTTGGTGCTGGGGAGAGGACCCTCCCAGCCTACAAATTGGGGTGGCAACCGTGATCGCTTAGTCCCCGCTTCCAAACCTCACCACTGCCCTGCAGCCTTGGCCATTTGTATTAGCAGCAGCCTCACTCACGTGAAAAAGCATTATTGGACCACAAGTCCTACAGCCCGCCACAAATGAAGCCAGGAGAACCACAACGGGCAGCCCAGAATCTTACTGTAACACATGGCTAAATGTCCTTGCTTTAAAAAACAAACAAAAAAACCCACATGAGATTCTTACCCTGTGTTTGGTGAGAAGGATGAATCAAAGGTCAGCTTCAGTCCACGTGCAAGCTGAACGGAAAAAAATTTGCCAGGTTTAGTCAAAAGGCAGGGCAACAGATGTCAATGAGTAAAACTATGTCTTTTCCCGGGTGACCATTACCTGATCTTCCACAGTGATCTCTGTGCCTAGCGTGTTGTCAGTGTTCCATTTCTCTGTAAACGTCAGACCATATTCGGTCCATCTGTACTTGGTTTCCAGACTGCCCGTCACTTTGGTGGTCTCAGTGTTGGCTGAACCTGAGCTTGTAAATTCCTTTAAAGGAGAGAGAGAGTCACAGCCTGTACACCAGCACGATGCCACCATAAACAGAACATACTTCCCCTTATGTAAGGATGTGTGGGGCGGGGGCTAAAGCTACTCCTATAATTCAATATTTAAATGCAGATGGGGTGAAAGAAGTCTGTTGATTAAAGGACTCTTTTGGGGGAATTCTTCACCAGGAGACAACTTCCTTCCTCCCTGGTAATGCTTTAGTCTAGACAGGAAGGCAATCCCCCTTCCATCCAAATAGAAAAAGCACTGAGCTAAAGATGACACTGCAGTAGATAGCCCCAAAACTTCCTCCTTCCAACAACTGCCACAAGCACAATCTATAAGGGACTGCTAACGGGCACCTGGGTGGCTCAGTCAGTTAAGCATCCAACACTCGGTTTCAGCTCAGGTCATGATCTCAGGGTTATGAGATCCAACCCCACTACTCTCAGCAGGAGTCCACTTGAGATTCTCTGAGATTCTCTTCCTCTCCCTCTACCCTTCCCCAGCTTGTGTACGCACTCTTTCTCTAAAATAAATAAATCTTAAAAAATAAATAAATAAATAAAGGGAGGGGTGCCTGGGTGGCTCAGTGGGTTGGGCCTCTGCCTTCAGCTCGGGTCATCATCTCAGGGTCCTAAGATCAAGTCCCACATTGGGCTCTCTGCTTGGCGGGGAGCCTGCTTCCCCCTCTCTCTCTGGCTGCCTCTCTGCCTACTTGTGATCTCTCTCTGTCAAATAAATAAATAAAATCTTAAAAAAAAAAAAAAGGGAACTACTAAGGTTTTTTTTTTAACTAATTATGTGGCATTGAAAACCAGTAAAAATTTTTTATTAAAGATTTTTATTTATTTACTTGAGAAAGAGAGAGAGAGAGCATGCACAATTGGGGGAGGGGCAGAGGAAGAAGAAGCAGGTGATGCAGGGCTTGATCCCAGGACCTTGAGATCATGACCTGAGCTGAAATCAGACACTTGACCAACTAAGCCACCAATGCATCCTGAAAACAAGTCAGTTTTAATATAAGAAACAAGGAAAAACAAAACTGAGGCCTGTCAATTAAGTATACAAAGCTGTTAAATTGGGGATCTGTCAGCAGGGTTCCCCTGGATCAACCATCCCATAGAGGTTGCAATGAATGTGACAACCACAACCCACCACAACCAAAAAGGGCCTTTCATTTGGCTCTGCCACCCAGGACATGGCAGTTACTTACTGATCTACAATAAACACCCATACTCCGTGTCGGTCAGACAACTTACCAGTCCATTCTCAGATTTTGTTTTCAAGTCAAGTTTTATTAAGCCAAATCCTAAAGAAAGGAGATGGTAACTGTTAATAGGTTAAATAACTAACTTGAGAGTAGCATCTCTGCCTCCCTCCTGCTGCTCCAAAATGCCATGAGTGTGTAGGGAGCCTGTCTCCGCTGCTGCCTGCCTACGTGTGGAGCTCAGGAGGCACCAAACAGTGGCAGAAAGAAAAGGCACAGCACCCCGCAGAGCCCGACCTGCACTCCCAGCAGAATGTGAGGAAAAGGTGCATGACAGCATGAGCAATGCCAAAGGACAGGCCACATTTAGAAATCACACTCCACTGCAACGGCATACACAGAGCTGCTCCCACCCATGGGAGAGGAACTCAGAACGTCTGCTTGCCTGTAGTAATTCATGAGCCTGCCCCTACCAGCTGCACAAACCAAAACTACTTCACCAGCCATCAAAAGCTTGTCTTATTTTCCCTAACATGAAAGTTGTAAGAGCCGACTGACCCGAGTCTCTCAAAATGTGATGGGTGAAATCCCAAACATGCCAATCCAGCCTGTGAACTGAAACACTCACCATAACCCTTAGTGAAGACATCCCTGGCAGATTTGCCAAGATCAGCATACGTGGGAGGCACGGCCATCTTCTGCTACAAGAAAAAGAATCACCAGAAGAAATAATTCAGTAATTAGGGAAATTAGTTTTCCATCAATAAAAATTATTAGCTATAATTAACCACCAATAAAAATCATCAGCACAGAGTTCCAGATGTGCACAGAGAAGCCTTATATCTCAAGCTTCTCCTTGTATCCAGAGGTTGAGATACCTAACAAGTTTTTGTTGATAGCAGATCAGCCTGCCTTTAGATCTCTTCTTGGCATCCCCAGGATGAGCATAAGCCCAGAGTATAACAGGAGTCAGTAAATATTTGCTGAATGAATTGTCAATGACACATTCCTATGAGCCAGTTACTTTGGTGAACTGCAGGACTCTTGCCAATAAAATGTATCTTCTTACAAAATGTCGGCTACTATGACATTAAATGTGATGAAGAGAAATCAGAGCTTTTTCAGGCCAGCTTATTTTCCAAATGGTTCTGATTTCATTCATTCAACAAAATACAGAGTACCTACTATGTGCCAAAATGAATGTAACTTTTCAAAAAACTGCACTTCAGAGAAACCCACTTTTTGAGTATCATATTCTTCACACAGAATAAAGCAAAACCTAACAATTAGGCAACTCTCCACGTGGAAGGAAACAAAACTACACACAAGCCTGAAAAATAAATGCAAATATTTATTGAGCTGCAATGGGACTTTATTTTTAAAATCAACTATCAAGGGTGCCTGGGTGGCTCAGAGGGTTAAGCCTCTGCCTTCCGCTCAGGTCATGGTCTCAGGGTCCTGGGATCAAGTCCCACATCAGGCCCTTTTGCTGAGCAGGGAGCCTGCTTCTCCCTCTGCCCCTTCCCCTGCTCATGCTTTCTCTCCCTCTCTCTCAAATAAATAAATAAAATATTTAAAAAAGAAAGGAGGGAAGGGAAGGAGGAAGGGAGAAAGAAAACCATCAGGGGCACTTGGTGGCTCAGTTGAGCACCCAACTCCTGATCTCAGCTCAGGCCATGATCTCAGGGTCCTGAGATGGAGCTCTATGCTCAGCAAGGAGTCTGCTTCTCTCCCTCTCCCTCAGCCCCTCCCCTCTCCCCCACTCTCCTATGCTCTTTCTCTTTATAAAATAAATGAATAAATCTTTAAAACCAACTAGCAGGGCACCTGGGTGGCTCAGTCGTTAAGTGTCTGCCTTTGGCTCAGGTCATGATCCCAGGGTCCTGGGATTGAGCCCCGCATCAGGCTCCCTGCTCCTCGGGAAGCCTGCTTCTCCCTCTCCCATTTCTCAGCTTGTGTTCCCTCTCTCACTCTGTGTGTGTGTGTGTGTGTGTGTGTGTGTGTGTGTGTGTGTGTGTCTATCAAATAAATAAATAAATCTTTAAAAAATAAAATAAAATAAAATAAACTATCAAAGTACTACTTGAAATTGTTGTATATCCTAAGTCAGTCAACAAGCATTTATTAAACATCTCAGTGTTCAAGGAAGGTGAGTAGTTCAAATAGTCCTTGCCCTAAAGATCACACTGTGTCCCTGGGAGGCTTTGCTATGACGCAGTACTTCCACAGCATTAAAATCCTAACCCAGGGCAGCACACACAGAGGCGGAGAGAAGCCACGAGACAGCAACCATCACATGCATCTTCTCCATTTCCAGAATCATTAGCCTCAATTAGTGGAAATCCAATAAACCCACAGATGGTTCCATTAATTTTTAAAATACAGTATGCCTAAATTGCCAAACTGAATCTGCATATACCCCACGTGAAATCACATATGTATGTATTCACACAAACAAACACCTGCATGGCATGTTCCCGGTAAGTGGGAACCCAATGAAAGTGGTTCAAGTGACCCCAGGGGGACAGTAACCCAAATGAAGCCGCACTGCTGACCTAAGCCTTAATTTCCAAGACACTGCAAGAAGCAATGAGTGCACTAGAAAATAAACAACTACAAACTACCACAATTATAAAACTGTGGTCCAAGTCCTATTTTACATTTTTCAGAGGTTTTACTAATTCTGCTTCACCTCACTTTTGTGTCAGAGCAGAGCGGAGTGGAGCAGCCCAGTGAGCTGTTTATGCTATCCTATTTTTGTTGCTCTTGTTATTTCTTGCACATGATCAAGCTAGAACCATGGATAGCTCAGTCCACATTAGGGTCAGGCACAAAGAACATGGGGGAAGATCCATTTTAGGCTGTCCCCATTGGCTGTTTCAAGTCTGGGGACTCCTGTCTCCTGACCTGTTCCCCTTCCACCCAAAACAAACCTCACAGACACATCCACCCCTGAGACAGAGCAGGAAACCATCCACCAGGTCCTCCAGAACAGAATAACGCCAGCATACGGCATATGTTCTGGCCACAGATTGCCCTGGTTTCCTCCAAGGAGAAGGAATGAAACAACCCTGTGTCCAAGGCTGAAGTTATGCAGCCCCAAGGAAATCTGCACAACATCTCAGCTAAGGGCCCACAGCATTCTCCACCCCAAACAATGCTAACAGGAATCAGTGGACTGAGCACCCCTCTTCAGAGCTGCCTTCCCCCCACTGGGCCACAAACTCAGCCCCGGGTAAGGGGAGGAACAGTACAGTGACAATATCTCCAGATGAGCTAAGACCACGCTGTATCTCAGGCGCCAGGGCCTTCCCAAGTACCCTCTGCTGGCTCTAGGACCCACCTCACCAGACAGGAACAGCTTTCATATTTGGACTTGTCTGCCCCTCAGGGAAAAGGCAGATCACTCATCATTTAATGCTCCCAAAATAATCTCGCTCGTCACTAATTCCCAAAACCGAACAAGTAAAGCCACCTGTCAAAAAAACCCCACTCCACTGCCAGCAAATATCACCCTAAAGTACATGGCTGTGGCCATTAAAGAGATTACCCTCTAAAGACAAAGGAGTTGGGGGCACAGAGGGAGCGTGGATCAGGCCAGGCTCTCCATGTGGCTCCTGCTCAGCCCCTGGCAGGGAAGATGCAGAGCAACCCCCAGCTGAGTGGGAGCCAAACCCACTCCTGGACCTGAGCACACACCCACCAAAAAAGGCAAGAGGATGACTCCCCTTACAGAAAGCCCCCAAGTGCTGTGAAATGCAGCTTCCCTGTGCTTTTGGTGCCATCTTCTGCTCTCCCCACCCAGTCTCCTTCTGCATTTATTGGAGGACTGAGGCAAGGGCCAAGATTCCGCTTTCTTACAACTGCCAACAGCACCCAGGATATGCCCATTTTTACACAGTCCTCAGTACCCACTGCAAAAACAATTTTGGTGTAGAAATTACAATTCCCATTCATGTTTTCTCAGGCCAGGACCAGAGGGAAGAGAGCTTGGCATCCTGCTTTCTCAGTAACCTCCCGCCTGTGCTGACTCGAAGCTGAACCCTGGCCCCAGCCCCTACCTCCACCCAGATTAGTTCCAAATCGCTCACCATCTGTCTCTGCAGCATCCACCCCATGTGCCTTCAGAAGCCCAGGCTCTGGGGACTGAGCACGAAGTGGGGCACTCTGACATAGGAAGGCAGCAAGCCCTGGCCAGATGCCAGAAAGCTGCCTAGGGAAAGCAGGAACCCAGCTGTCTGCCTGGGAGCCTGGGAGCCTGGTTCCCGAGGATATGTGGAACACAAGGGATGGACAGGATTGGGCTGAACAGACCCATCCCCAGTCACTGATGACTTTGAGAAAGACTAGTAAGTCACAGCAGGAGACAGGAGCCCCTGGTGACCCTCCACTGCCTGCTAGGCTACCTACCCAACCATACCCTGGCTGACCTTGAACGGATTATGTAAGCTCCACTCCAGCTGAGGAATGAAAATCCAGCCCATACTGGAAGCTGGAAGGGTAGAGATAGTATATCGTCCAGCATGGCCTGCATAACACTTACATAACCTCTGCCTTGGGGGGACTCGGCTTCCTTGACTCATCAGTTGCCTGGCAGTGACGCTGCTCTGTTCCTAGCACCCCCAACACTCCCACAGTGCACACCTACCCCCAAATCATACCTTGAACTCAAAGCATCCCAGAGCCTGTCATGCCTAAATTTATCCAAAATATGTAAAAAGCTATGTGTCAAAGATGACAAGCCCTGGCACGTAGCAGATATTCAATATAAATGCCTGTTTAATGCGTAAATGTGCAAGGAGCAAGAAAGTATTTTTATAGTAGGAGGAAAAAAAAATAGAAACTTAGTAACCGACAAGAGGGTCTAAGTAAATGACAATGTAGCCAGGCAGCAGGCTCTCCCTCTACAGGGAAGGTGCAAGGCGACCAGGGAGAGGGGGTGGAGAGACCCACATCCAGCACCCTCCACCCCCACCGTGGCCTAAGGGGAGCTCCACTCGGGCTGAGGAGACCCAGTGCCCTCAGAAGGGATCACTGCCACTTCTGACCTCAGAACAAGGTGTGGACTTTATTCTAATGGCCTCAGGGAGCCACTTTAAAGTGAATGACATATCTGTGTTTGAGAGGTTCACTCAACAAACTGGCAAAAACGTATATGGGAACATCCACTGCTGGTATGGAAAATGGTGAGTCCTGCTCACGCCAAGTGTTAAGTACTCTGTACAGGACAGTCCCTTTGGAGACAGGGGCTGGCCAGTGCCTAAGTGGGCATACGTTAACCTAGTGGCAATTCAACCATGAGGAACCCACCCAAGGCACCCAAAGACGGGTGCATGAGAGTGCTCACGGCAGCATGATTGACAACACACAAGCCAAAAGCAATGTAAATGGCCAACAGGGAAACGAATGAATAAAATCAGAGGGCTTGCAAACTAAGGAGTATCACGTGGTAATCAAAAAGAATGAGATGGGTTTATGCTTGGTGGCAAAGAAAGCTATGTTTTATACACAGCTGACCCTTGCACAACACAGATTTGAACAAATCTACTTTTATGTGGATTTTTTTCAACAAATACAGTCTAGTACTGTAAGTGTATTTTTTCTTCCTTACAGTTTTCTTAATATTTTTTCTCTAGCTTAGTCTACTGTAATATAATATATATAACATACAAAATATGTGTTAATTGACTATATATTACCTGTAAGGCTTCTGGTCAACAGTAGCTATTAGCTATTAGTAGCTAAATCTGGAGGGAGTCAAAAGTCGTACAAGGATTTTCGACTGCATGGGGGGTAAGCACCCCTGACCCCATGCTGCTCAAGGGCCAGCTGTAGTTAAATGAAAAAAAATTAGTCACAATGTGTAATTCCATGTTACTAGAGGAAAACCCTTTCACATACGTGTTCATATGTTCATACATTTGCATATGATGGAAAAGCTGTAAGCCCATCTGTAGGTTGCGGCTGCCTGGGAGCTGCTTAGAAAGGAAAAGGGGCTTAAGGAAGGAGTGGAGTTAAAATGGGATTTTCAATGTTTGTTCCACTTCATTATTTAAGTTGTTGGTATATATTGGTAATTTTTTTAAGAACAGGAAACTAAAAACTCCAACCAATGTGTGTGAAATTGAGCTATGCTGGCTTCACGATGCTACAAGAAACCACATTCTAAAAGGCAATTGCAGTGCAGGTGCCAAAAGGAAAAGCCATGTGGAAAGTTATCTATCCCGGTTCCAAGAACAGACTCAAACTACACTGAGATGGCAGGGTTAACAGGCAAGGCCTATCAGGGGCACATTCTACTCCCAGGTGACCACCTGGGGCTCAGGCCACCCTTATCAGGAGGCAGAAGACAGAATTCCCTAACTTTAGCGTACCTGAGAATGGCCTGAGCTACCTGTTCCAAAGCCTTCTTCCCTCCCTCTCCGCCCTTCCTAGCCTAACTTAACAGGCAGCACAGCACTTTCGTCGGCAGAGGCAGAAGGATCCAGGTACCCTCGGAGAGGGGACAACCACTGCAGCGGCTGACACAGGGAACAGGGTAGCATTCAGCTCAGTCAGGAAAGTCTTCTGGGCAAGGTTAATGTGTTGAGAGACACCATCATCGAGAGCAAGGGTACAAGAGGGCTAGAACCTAAACAGCAGGAGCCACCCTGCCATGGCATTTCCCAGCCCATCCGGGTGCCCAGGCAGCAAGGTCCAGTGACTGCTAGAAAGAGCTATGAGACTGGCGGGGCTTCTACCAGCACCAGCCTCTACCAGCTGTGTAACTTTGGACAAGACTTTGATAAACTTATATTCCCAGGGTCTCATTTTGCTCATCTGTAAATGGGGCTAACAACAGTGCCTTTCTACCAGAATTACTGCAAAGATGAAGTAAGGTAGGCAGGCAGGACATGTAGGAATGTCTGGCACACAGTGAGTGCTCCATAAACAGCAGTGCTAATCATAATCCATTATTCTGCATATTCTTTTTTTTTTATATTTTATTTATTCATTTGTCAGAGAGAGAGAGAGCGTGTGCACAAGCAGGGAGAACAGCAGGCAGAGGGAGAAGCAGACCCTCCTGAGCAAGAAGGCCGATGCAGGACTCCATCCCAAGACCCCAGGATCATGACCCGAGCTGAAAGCAGATGCACTTAACCGACTGAGCCCCCCAGGTGTCCCCATTCTGGATAGTCTTTGTTTGCTCCTCCAGATCCACTTTCCACCTCCATCCTGTTCTATGCCTCAAGAGCTGATCATTATGGACTGCTATCACAGGATGGTTGGTTTTTGCCAACAGGAGGCACCAGAAGAAGATGGGAGAGAGAGGCTGGGGTATTCATTCCCCAAGCTCCCTCCCTACTGGCCTCAGGTGGGCTCGGATTACTTTCCAAGGCCACAGCTCCTGCCAAGGGGCCCCGTCCAGGTTCCAAAGGACCCAGAGTAGGGGGTAGGAGGGACACACATCACTTGTCAGGTGTTCCACACCCTCCTCACACCTTTGCAAATGATCCCTTCATTATGCTTTCTTTGATTACTGCACATAAGTTTGCACCTGATCCCTGCAAGGACCCTGACCAACACAGCAATCACCTCCATCACCATCACCATCCTGAATTTCCCTCAGAAAAGGAAAACTGCAGGAAAGCCTTTGGCTCTGCTGTTTCTCTTAACAGCATTAGAGGTGGTTTGTCTGAGCAGAACTGGGCCAGCTTACAGGAGGAGCATCAGACCAGCCAGGGATTCCAATAAAAGCACCTCCCCCTAAGTCTGGGGACCAGGAAAAGCAAGTTCCCCAGTAGGAGGCCAGCCCAGCTCTGAAAGCCAATATATTGGGCCAACACCATCAGAAGCCTCCCCACACACCCCCATCTCACACACACTTTCTCACGATAAAGGCAGCCTCTGGTTAGGTCTACAGGGGGCTGGCAAAGCCAACGTCCTGCGCTCTGGGTAGCAAGTCTGTGTTCCCAGTGCAGCTGTCCTTCCCTCCCACTCCACGACAGTCTCACACTGGGCAGCCCAGCTTCCTAGGCAGTTGCTTCTATTTTAAAACACTCTGGGAGGTAGGCCACCCCAGCAAAGCCTTCCATAAGAAGCTTCAAGACAATGTAACTGACTTGGGGACACCCTGCTTGCCTCTCCACCCATCAAGGGAAGAAAGGCCTGAGCTGGCAGGCAACATGCCAAGTCTGAGTCCCAGGTGCACCCAGGGCTCCTGCCTGGCCTCAGACTCCTCAAGTTCCCTGGAGCCTTGCTACCTGGCTTGACCTAGTGGGGTTAAAATAGACAGTGCTGGGGCGCTTGGGTGGCTCAGTGGGTTAAGCCTCTGCCTTCAGCTCGGGTCATGATCTCAGAGACCTGGGATCGAGCCCCACATCGGGCTCTCTGCTCAGCAGGGAGCCTTCTTCCCTTTCTCTCTCTGCCTCTCTGCCTACTTGTGATCTCTCTCACTGTCAAATAAATAAATAAGATCTTAAAAAAAAAAAAATAGTGCTTGGGCAGGTAGATTTGGGAGTCAAGCAGCCCTGAGTTCCAATATCACTCCACAACTCTCTAAATACGTAACCTGGGCAAGACAAGTCTCACTTTTCTTCAGCTCTAGTATGGGGAAGGAGTACCTGTCTCAGCATCGCTGTGAGAAATGAATTAGATTATTAACATAAAACACTTACTACAGTAAATGGTACCTGAGAGGTATGCAACAACCACAGATAGTGTTTTGTTATAGGTTTGCATTTTATAGATTTCCTAGTATAATTACAGGTGCTATGCAAGTTATCAAAAGGTCACCCTCAACCACAGGGTCCAAAGTCCTCCCTGACGACAATGAGGTACTATTTAGCTGAATATTCTCCACGTAAGTCCTAGAATGCCTCCTACCTCATTCCAGGAAAAACTAACCTTTCTCCTAATTCGCCCAGGGTCATCGTCTTTGCAACAAAGAGGGGTGACTCCACGGACTGCAATCCGCTGACAGCGAGCTAGCCTACATCCAGCCATACACAGGTTCACTCGGATCAGTGTGAAAGAACACTCCCCTGCTGGACAGCAGAGTCTACCTTTCACATCTATTAGCTCATCACAGTGCCCTTTGGTGTGGCAACCTCAGCGTGAATCTGCCAGCCCTGGTCCCAACTCTGTGCTCAAGCCTCCTGACCCACGAAAAGGAAGCAATGGTACCTCTCTCCCAAGGCTTGTAGGATGGTGGATTCAATGTCACAGAACATATGTGAAGCCCCTAGGAGGGTGCTGAGCAGGCTCTCTAGTAAGAACGACTGTTTTGATGATGATGATGACACAGTGGAGAAACTGAGGAATAAGACAGCGACCTGTCCTGTACTAGATCAAATGGCTCATGGCTCATGTCAGAGCCAAGCTGTGAACGCAATCTGCTCTCCAAGCCTCTCTCCAGCACAGTTCTGGGTAAAGGGCATGGATACCCAATACCCACACCCCCTGAGGGCAGGCAGTCAAAAGGAGGAAGGTGCCCAGGCCCAGCAGAGGATCCCACTGGTCACATTTCCTCAGTGGCTACCAGAGGAGTCTGGAGGAACTCCAAGGCCACAGACCCTCTGAGCGTCCTGAGGGGCTACCTTCAGGCTTGGGCTGGCTCTCAACCACACACAGGCTTCTCTCAGTCACCACCAACAAAGACGTCAGGCCATGAGAAATTCCACCAAGGACAGAGTGAACTGCAGTGTCTTGGGAGCATCTTACAGGTAAACATGGGGGGTCAATGTCCCTCCTTACCACCAGCTTGAAGGGTACTGCCCACATCTGCCTAGCGCCCATCAGGACCAGCAGCCCACAGGCAACTCCTTACTATATGGTCCCCTGAAGCCACTGTGTTTGTCTACAGATAGCTCCTGCTTATAGTACAGAATACAGAAATAAAACTAAGTAACCAACTGAGAGCAGGGTTGAGCATTTTACTCTGGACAACTCCAGCAGAAGTTACCAACCCACCCACCATCAGAAAGGGGGCAAAGCGGGGTGCCTGGGTGACTCAGTG
Organism: Enhydra lutris kenyoni; assembly: GCF_002288905.1. NCBI lineage: Eukaryota > Metazoa > Chordata > Mammalia > Carnivora > Mustelidae > Enhydra > Enhydra lutris. The sequence goes on along the minus strand of NW_019154089.1, from coordinate 6,290,699 downwards.
GGTTAAGCCTCTGCCTTCAGCTCAGGTCATGATCTCAGGGTCCTGGGATCGAGCTCCATATCAGGCTCTCTGCTCAGCAGGGAACCTGCTTCCCCCCCACCCCCCGCCTGCCTCTCTGCCTACTTGTGATCTCTCGCTCTGTCAAATAAATAAAACCTTAAAAAAAAACAATTTAAAAAAAAAGAAAGAAAGAAAGGGGGCAAAGCAACCAGGCCCAAAACCTTAGAGGAGAATCCCATTCACCTGGGTCACCCTCCCCTGCAGGCCCAGAAACACCAGTTCTACAGGTTTCCCACAGGACATGAAAAGTCACAGAATGAAGGTAACATGTTTAAAACAGTTATTTCAAATTAGGAAACAGTTTCACCTCTCAGCACTCTAGGACTGTACATTCCACTGCAGCTCTTGAAACACGTGTGACCCTGCTAAGCAAGGCTATTTTCTAGAAGTGAACGAGATGTGCATGTCCCTTAGAAAGGTTGTCCAAGATCAAGAGACTATGGTCGGGGCCTGCAGCCACGACATATGCCCGTTCAATAATTTCAGAAATACTTAATGAGCACCTACTATAAGCCATGTGCTGCAATGCTAAAAGCTATCCTCCTATCAGGAAGGGTGAGCTGCCTCTCAAGAGTGCATCTACCCCCATCGACTCTTCTCAAGTCTACTGTGCGCCAAGTGGCACCACCCCAGGCACTGAAAACAAAGCTGCATAGGGCTTAAGCCGAACCCTGTAGAACTCGGTCCAGAGCCGGGGTGGAGAAACAAGGCTAGTCCTGGGCAGTTTGCCCTGGCCTTGCCAACCGAGTATTAGGCAAAGGAGGGGTCCATTCTCTATCTCTCCACAGAATTGGGGCTGGTCAAGGGCTAGGCTTCCCTCAGATCTGCACCCACATGCAACTTCCTGCTTCAGCCTGACCTTGTCTGTCTATAAACTTACAGGATTTTTCATGAATTATCCTGAAAGTTACTCAATGCCTGGCACATAAATGCTTAGTAATAATGTTTAAAATAACAGGGGCTGGCTATGTTTATTGAACCCTTTCCAGAACACCACGTGGAGTTAAAATGGTCTGCAGAGTATAGGATAAATCCTCCCTAAAAGCCTCAAGGCTGTCAAGGTTTTTATCTAAGGCTCTGCGCTAAGCAACTCATTTCATTCTTCCCAAAGACCCAACGAAGGAGAGCTATAATTGCTCCTATGCCACAGATGAGAAAACCCAGGCTTGGTATCGTCCCAGCCGCGTGACCTTGGACCAGTCACTAGGACTGCAGCTCTGAAATGCAAGGGCTCTTAACCAGTTCGTGAAAGCACCACCGCACTCAGTGAATGAATGAGCAAACGAACCAGGAATCCCTCCTAAGGCCAAGGAGGCCACAACCGCTCCCCACGGGGTGTCCTCTCCTGAGGCCTAGCCTACTGCCCAGGCCCCAGCGGCCTAAGTCGACTCTCACCCTCCGGTTCCGCTCGGTAAGGAGCTGGCACCCGCGGACAAGTGCCGGACGCCAGCTTCTCTGGGCGTGGACCAGACACGCCGGACACGGAGCGAAGGGCCACGGTCGTCACAGGAACTCATTCCCGCGGCGACAGCATGGCCCGCACAGGTCCGTGCGCCGAGCCCGGCGAGCGTGGGTGGAAGGCGGTCCCCCTCCCGACCCGCGCTGGCGGGATCCAGGGCCAGAGGGCGCCGCCGGGAAAGGTCACCTAGACTTGGAGCCGGCCGGGCCTTCCCGCGGCGGCCCATGCCCTTCCGCCCGCAGGTTCCCGCAGGTCCCCGCAGGCTCCAGTCCCAGCCGAAGGCGTCCCTGGACGTCCGGCCTCCCGCTCCCCCTCCCCGGCCCGCTTGCCTCCGGCCCGCGCGGCCTGCTGTGACCGCCGTGGACCGGCCAGGCCCACGCCGGGCGCCCCGGCTCCTTCCCTGGGGCCTGGCCCTCGGCCCCTCGCCCACACCCGCTCCTCCCCCCGCCGCCTCCGCGTCAGCTCCCCGGGGCCAGGCCCGCGACCCCCGGCGCCCGCAAAGCGCGGGTCGCTCTCCGAGGGGCCTACCTCAACCGCGGCGGCGGCGGGCTCAGCGGCTGCTACCGCGGGGGCTGCAGTGAGAGCAACGAAGCGAGCGGGCCGAGGGCGGGACGGCGCGGACAGCGGCGGCGCGGACCCGCCCCGACCCTACGCGCCCCGACCGGCGAGCTCCGCCCCTGAGCCCGCCCCGGACACCGCCCAGGCCTGGGCCCGGGTCCCCAGCCCCTGCGGGCTCGCGCGTTTACCGTGCTGCGCCCTCAGTGCCCGCCACGGATGCGTGTGCGCACGGGGTATGCGGGCACGCGTGAGAGCTGCGTGCGCCCGGGCACGGGAATGAGGCGGCGTGAGGGCTGACGTGCGCAAGATGTGTGCGTGCGCGGGGACACGCGTCCCGGCCGCCCATGCGGGCGGGTCTCGGCTGGAACTCCGCGGGGTTGAAGCCTGCGTGGAGGGAGGAGGGTCTTCCGGTTCGCTAAGCGGTGGCCGGGAGGGGGGGACCTGTGCCAAAAGGAGATGTGTGGGATCCTGGGCCCACATCCCGACCTTGGGGCTGGGAGACAATCGCTCTCCCCCGGGAAATGATGCGGCGATGCTGGACCAGCGTCTAGCCCGGGTGGCCTCCGTGACCCCCGGGACCCCTACCCTGGCAAAAGCCCGCAAGCGGTGTTAAATCGGGTTCCTGGGGGGCAGTTCCAGGCCCGGCTGGGGACCTGGGCGCCCGAGGCGGCGGGGATACGGAGGAGCGGCCACAGCTGTCGTTCCGCCGCTCCCGGCTCCCGGCTCCCGGCTCCCGGCTCCGGAGGATTGTTGCCGCGCCTCTGACCCCAGGCTCTCCGAGACCTAGGGCGGCCGAGGGCGAAGCGCTGAGAAAACTCCCCTGTGCGCCGAGTTCGCACTCCAGTTTAGCAGACACTTTTTCCCTGGAACGAAACTGCTAGTAGCCATTTTCCGAGCATTTTGAGAAGTGAAAAGAGTAAATTGCGTTTCGCCAGAATGTCTCCTGCTGAGTCTCACAGCGCGCAGACGTCATGCAGGTTCTGGCCAGCCGAGGGCCCCTCCGGGGAGGAAATCAGCGTCCAGCAGGGGCCTGCCTCCCGCCGAGCTCGGGTGGAGTGTGGCGGCTCCCTGCTAGGCCTGAGCGGGTGGTCTCCTTCACCAAGAATTACCACTGAGTGTTCCCAGAATGAATCCCTTCGTAACTTAATGAAGATTCCGCGCGTCTTTCGCCTCAGCCAACAAACGTTCTCCAAGGCTTGAGGCGTCTGGGGCACGGGTGGAGGAGGCGCCGGGTTATGAAATCGGGACACTCTTCACAACCAGCTGTGGCACAAATTCAAGGAGTAGGCAAGTGGGGCGTGGGCAGACGCAGGACAGGCTTCTGGAAAGAGATGGCAGCTTAAATGGGAAAGGGCAACTGGGGTTCCAGTGGGGGTGGGATGTTGAGGACGAAGGGCACTAGGTTATGGGTGGGGGTGGTGACACGGTGTACTGGGCTCTATAGAGAGCTGAAGTCTGATTGGAATTGTGAGCAAGCACAGCTAAACCTCTTGAGGTCCTGGAGCATGGAGGACGGATGCTCGCACTCTCCCCAGGCCCGTAAGCGGCTCCATGGCTGACTGGGGGACTCAGGGCTTCCTCATCCCCACTTTGCACACAGAGGCCCTGCCACACTCCTGGAGAAAGTGTGGCAAGGAAAGCCACTGGTCACCCATGAGTGCAGTTCAGTGGACTTTGGGAGGACAGGACCTCAGGGAGGCAGGACGGAACCAGATGGCTCTACGGGAACATGGGGCTCTGGAAACCTCACATGAGCGAGGAGCAGATTCCTCAGCCTATGCCAGTGAAGCGCAGGTGTGATGCCCAGACCAAATGTCCGAGGGGCTCCCTCCTCTGCACCACTCCTTGCCAAACCCTCTTTCAGGACCCTGAGCGTGGGAAGAGTTCCCTCTGCCCCACCTGCTCTGGGTTCCTTCTGGGGCTCCCCTAGGTGCTGCTTTCAGATTAATCACGAGTGAGTTCCCTTTGACTCACTGGTTGTGTGACCCTGGGCAACAGGGCTAACCGCTCAGCTTCAACTTAAGAGGGCTGTGGCAAGTTTAAAATGGAAGAAAATGCAAGTAAGTGCTCAGAAAACAGTGAAGAACCCTGGTGGGACATGGAGTCCTCAGACCCTAGTGTTGACTTATCCCCACCACAGCCCCCAGGGAACAACTGAATAAGGCCTCCTGACTTGCCAGGCTTAGCACCCCCACCCCCAGCCCCACCTTCACTCTGTCTACCAGGGCTTTGGGCCCAGGGCAGGCCCCCGACTCAAGACCAGCCAATCAGATCCTCTCTTGTAATTATGAACTAACAAACCCAGATCAGGTATAACCCCTTTTCTTTGGAGGGAATGACCCTTTTCCCCCTTCTATCAGTCCTCAAGCTTTGATGGAACTGACTCCATCGGCTACCGGGATGGACCAATGCCCCATCCAGACTTCCAGGGGCTTTTAAAATAAAGATTTGCCCTAAGAATGAAGCCAACCAATGAAAGAGAGACGGAGACCAGATCCTGGGAACATCACAAGATAAACACAATAAAAAATTTTCTCTTGCGTATCCAAAACCATGAGGTTCCTAGGTTTAAAGCAGTTCCAAGAAGTTTCAACATCATATCCATGGTTTTTAAAAAATTATATATACAGACACACAGAGAGAAATACCGGAAGGAAATTTATTCAGTATTAATAATGAAAGTTGTGTTTCAATTTACTGGACTTTATGATTCTTTTTTTTTTTTCTTTAATTTATTTGATAGACAGAGATCACAAGTAGTCAGGGCGCTGAGCAAAGAGCCTGATGCAGGGCTCAATCCCAGGACCCTGGGATCACGACCTGAGCCAAAGGCAGAGGCTTTAACACACTGAGCCACCCAGACACCCTGAGACTTTGTGATTCTTTTTTTTTTTTTAAGATTTTATTTATTTATTTGACAGAGATCACAAGTAGGCAGAGAGGCAGGTAGAGAGAGGGAAGCAGGCTCCCTGCCAAGCAGAGAGCCCAATGTGGGGCTCGAACCCAGGACCCTGGGATCATGACCTGAGCCGAAGGCAGAGGCTTTAACCCACTGAGCCACCCAGGCGCCCCGAGACTTTGTGATTCTTGACTGTGAGTCGTGAGTTTGAGCCCCACGTTGGGTAGAGAGATTACTAAAAAATAAATATATAAATAAACAAACAAACTTAAAAAATCAATTTATGGGGGCACCTGGGTGGTATTGAAACTTTCATGCACTGCTCAAAGGTCTGGGACTTAAGGGAGAATTTCCCAATTTCTGCACCATGGCCTTTGCTAACAGCAAAACATTATTTGAAAAGCAGGCAAGGTCAGATGGAGTTAAAATGGCCTGGTTTCCAGTACCAAGCCGGTAGGGCTGCTCCAAAGGGGCTTGCTTCCAGATACTGTCTGTCCAAGTTTGCCATGTTGGGTCCTGGGGCTTACACACACCACAAGCACGGGGCCAGGGGGATGGGTGAAGCTAAGATCCCGTCCAGATGGGGCTCATGAAACCTTGGGTACTTACGGGGTTGTGTCAGCCCCAAGGAAGCAATTATGTTTCTGCTTCCGGGTGCCTTTTCCTAGTCTGTGTGGAGGCATCACGTGGCAGCTAGGGCACACGTGCCCTACACCAGGCACGCTCTTCCCCCTGTCTTTCCCGAAGCTGCTTCCTTTCTCGTTCTCAACTAACACATGAAACTTCCTCAAAGCTGCCTTTTCCTGCCGTGCAATCTAAAACAGTTTCTTTTCCCCACTCTGTACTTACTCTGAGACCAACCCTTTGTTTCTTTAATAGCTTGGAACTCACTTTAAAATTCTTTCACAGTCGGTTTGCTCTTGATTCTCCTATCTCCTCAGAATGCTGTTCACATCGCAGGTGTTCAGTAAGACATCTAAATAGACAGTGAGTGGCGCACAGCGCAAAAACAGGTGACCCACCTAGAGTGGCTCACTCCTCCCTCTGGGCAGGTGGCACACTCTGGGGACAGTTGTTCTCAGTCCTCCTGGCCAGACAGCTAGGAATCGTGCCCATGGGTTGTCAATCATCTAGGAAGAATGGCCTCGAAGACTTGCTGTGGGCAGGGGGGGCTGTTTAATCTCTCTGCGTGATAAAGAATGTAACCTCACCTCATTCTAAGAGAGGTCTGGAACTGGCCCTTAGCTTCTGGAAAATAATATCTGAGCCCTTGCAAGATCATGACAGATAGGAGTATCTTCGTTTAGGATGAGGGCTGGCCACACAGGATAAGCTAACAATGTGATTTAGGGTGGGGGCTTTGAGTCACACAGTAGCAGCTGGACCTCCAGAGGTACTGGAAGCTGATGTCAGCTACGTGGAAAATTGACAATGGAGCCCCAGTAAATCTCTGGTCTCCCAGGCTTGAGTGCACTTCCTGAGTTGGCAATATTCCAGAACCATAACCGTGAGTATAAAAGCCCTCAGTGAGTTCTGCAAGTCCTTCTAGTACATTATTTCATGTAAAGGTGATCTTGGAGACACTGAAACTTGTAATTGGTATCAGGGGAATGGTTCTGTGGACTGTACTCCCTCTCTTGTAGCCCTTCCCCTAAGCCAACCCCCACCCCCAGTCACAAACACCCAGACACACATACACTCTGTGGGAAGAGGACTGGCTTCTCCTGATTTCTCCTGGCTGACCAAGGTCTTCTCTCAGACCCAGCATCTGCCCTAGCTGAGACCACAGTGCCTGCTGGTTCTTCTTCCCCAAGGCCCTCCAAGGGGCTCCAAAAGAGTAGTTACTTCTTCACTGGCCCCACCAACAGTGACTCCCCTTCTGTCCTGGCTGGTGGGTGGGACCTTCTGGCTGATGGGGGTAGTTGACAGGTAGGCAGGCAACAAATCAGCAGCCAGGTTGGCTACTGAGCCAAAGGGTTCCTGCCATTACCACCCCCCCTCCAGTCTCTTGTGCCCTGACCCCCCCCCCATGACCTACTGTAGTCTTTGCTGGAGGAAACATTGTGGGGGTTGGGCTGACCATCAGGGTTTTCTTAGCAAATGCCATAGCTTTCCTTTTTAAATTTTTTTGGTAAAGATTTTATTTATTTACCTGACAGAGAGAGAGAGCACAAGCAGGAGGAGCAGCAGAGGGAGAGAGGGAGAAGCAGGCTCTCCACCAAGCAGGGAAGCCGACATGGGACTCAACCCCAGGACCCCGGGACCATGACCTAAGCCAAAGTCAGACACTTAACGGACTGAGCCACCCGTGTGCCCCTGCCATAGCTTTCCTAAAACTAGTTAGGTCTCTCCTTCCTCTAATGCCCACCATCTCCTCCAGCTGCCCAGGTGGAGACCACGGAGCCAGAGACATAGACAGCCCTTCCTGCCAGCGCCAGCACAGGGAGCAGCAGCCTCAGATGCCTCTCGAGGTTCAGAAGTTTCAGGTTCAAATCTAAACTTAGCAGCCCTGATGCCATGGCATTACAAAACAAGTTCTTCCATGACTCTTACGTAAGCAGATTAAGCCCTTTCACCCTTCCTTTCCCTCCCCAGTTCCTCCTCAACCCTGGGGAAATACTGGCTTCCCATTAACTAACTGTACCAAGGACCCTACTCTTCTTTCTCTAAGCTCCAGATACAAACCTCCTAATTCCACCCCTGTAAATCTGCAGAAGGAGAAACCCAGTTTTGCTTCCTTTCTGTCTGCTATGGTTTAAACATGGTCCTGCCCAACCACAGGGGATTGGACCATATGATCTCTCCATGACCCTGAGCATCAGGTTCCTCAAAAGGGAAGGAAACACGCCTTATTTTCCAGAAATTATGGAATAGACTGCTGGTTTACAAAACCTTCTGAGAGAAACAAATAAATACACCTACCAAAGACTTAATAGACACAGGTGGTTTACAGGAAAACCTAGCCCCCAGAAACACAAACTTAGAACACAGAAAAGGAAAGCAATGTTTCTGAAACTGTGGTTCACATGAGAATTACCTGGAGAGCGACTGGTACAGCAGGTGGTGGGGTCTCCCCACTCAAGGTGTTCCATTAATATTTTGGGGGTGGGGCCCCCACCTGCATTTTTCAGAAGTACCCCCGGTGGTCCTCAGAGAAATGCTGTGACCTTACATAGCCTCACAGTGAGAAATTCGGCGTGTGGCTGCTCCAAATGGGGGGTTAGAATGGCAATTCAGAACATTTAAAAAATTTTTTTAAAGATTTATTTATTAGCAAGAGAGGGAGAGAGGGGGAAAGAGAGAGAGCAAGAGAGGAGCAGAGGCAGAGGGACAAGCAGATTCCTCACTGAGCACAGAGCCGGACATGGGGCTCCATCCCAGGACTGTGAAAACATGACCAAGCTGAAATCAATAGTCCATTGTTAAACCAAATGAGACCCCTCAGAACATCTTTATTTACAGCCCTCTTCTTCAAGATTTGGCATCTGTGTGTTATAAATTGAGATGATTCCCTAGGAAGATGCCTCACTTTTTGCCCTGCAGCCTGTCCCTCCACTCACAGTTCATTCACCCAGCCAAAATTCATCATGGGTTCCTATTTTCCAGACACTGCCCTAAGAAGTAGCAATGTAAGATAATGGTGGGTATTTCTTTGTGGAAAAGATAGACTTTGCTCAAATCACCATACAAATCTATGTGTAATGATGAACTTCGGTAAGTGCTATGGAAGAAAGTTTCTCTGGAACATTCATTCATTCAACAAATATATACTGAGTTCCTACAATGGGCCAAGTGCTCTTAGAGATATTGAGGACTTAACAATGAACTAAACAAACATAGTCCTTCCTCTCTTGCGGTTTACTGTGCAGTGGGCAAGACTAAAAGTTAACACTAAGTATGAACTATAATGTCAAGTGCTGATAAAGGTCCAGTAGAAAATTAAGGCAGTGTAAGGGTAGCAGCAATGAAAGGAGGGTCTACTCAGGACAGTCAGGGAAAGCCTGACAGGAGGATTTTTAGCAGAAATGAAGTGAGTAAGTGAATCTTTAATGGAGAATGGTTGTCTGCAAAGATGGCAGCCAGTTCTTCCCAACCATCAAGAGTCTCTCACCAAGAGGTGGAGTCTACTTCCCCTCCTATAAAAACTTGGCTGGCCTTGGGTCCTCCTCTATCAACAGACTGTCCTGGAAGGAACAGTGTGCCAGTTCTAAGCCTAGGCTTTAGAGGCCAGGGAACTTCCCTTCTTTGTCTTTTGTATCCCCAGTCCCCCAGACACATTTAACGTTCCCTGCAGGAGAGAGACGCCGGGCTGCATCCCCACCCCCATCCTCAACCCCAGGTAGCAGATATGTGAGTGTAGCCATCTAGAACATTCCTGCCCTGGCCAAGCTTCCAGCTCAATGCAGCCACAGGTGTCTGACTTCAGACATGCATGGAATAGAAGAGTCCAACAAAGCCACTGCACTGGCCTAGGCTTGGGATGAGGGAGCCTCAGACAATGGTGAAAACAGCAGTGGAGGTGGGAGGGTAGACGAAGTAGAAGTAGACTCACAGAGGAAGCAAAGCCTGTAGGACTCACTGATGGAGGTGATGTTTCTGGCTGTGTAACTAGGGCTGGTGCTGTCCCTATGGAGCTGGGGGCACAAAGAAGGGGCAGGTGTACCAGAAGATGGTAAATTTGGGTTTGGCCATTGGAGGTGCCAACCTCCTGCCCTCTCCCCTGTCAGTCCTCACTCCCCCACCCCCCTTTACCTCCACAAGGGTAGCCTGTGAGAGGGGGCTGCCTCTGGGATCACCAGCAGTCTGGCCAAGGGGAATGGCTGAGGAACAAGAAGCTGTGGGCATGACCCCATGTCAAAGGGTCCCTGTCCTGATACAAACCCTTGAGGACCAAGCCCAAATCAGAGGATTTCTAAGGAGGAAGGATCATAGTGTCTGCAGGAAAAGGAAGAGAGAAATAAATACGTTTTTTAACACACACATCATTAAGCACTTGACCAAATTGATAGGAAAATGTCCTGTTCCCCCTGGCTCCCCTGGTTGCTGCACACCCTGGCTGGCCTTATTTGGGGTTTCCCTGGCCCATCCTTAAGGAGAAGCCCTTCATGGCCAGCCATGCTGCCGGCCCTCCTGCCAGGCAAGTGGCCTCATTGTCCCCACGGTCTGGATTGTCATGGGTGCACTCCCAACCATCCACCAACAGGTGGCAGCACACACCATACCTGTCGCCCAGCCGGTCTGAAGAACACGTTCTCAAGAGAGCAGTTCCTATGTGAGACAGGCCTCGGTGTCCCTCTTTTACATCCCCAGTTCATCTGCATGCAAAAATTTCAGACTCACTAGGGTGCTGGACTGGTTTTCTGACCCAACTCCGTGGGCAGTCCGAGGGGGCATTTGGCAACATCTGGTATTTTTAATTGTCACAACAGGGGAGGACGTGGTATTGACCTCCAAGGGACAGGGAGGCCGCTAAACATCTTACACAGGACAGCCCCCCCCCAACAAAGAAGTATCTAACCCAAAACATAAACTATGCCAAGGTTGACAAACACTGATTTAATCAGATTCTCAAGCATTGGCCCATGCAGTCTTAGACTCTTAGACATCTCTAGGACTTTTAAACATCAGGGCCCACTGCTCTAGGCTGATCCAAGCCTCCCCTCCCTCAACCAGCCACAAACTCTCCCTCCTGCACCTGCAGCATCTTCCTCCTCCTTCCTTCAGACCTCACCTCATTCATACCTCAATTAACAATTCCTGGGCAACAAGCATGTCCAAGGCACTGTGCTTACAAACACAGACACAGTCCCTTCCTCTCTTAAGGGAACCCACAGGCTGCAGAGAGAGACATTTGCAAATGTGACAAGTGCTATATGGGCACAAACAAGGCACTAAAATACCAAATAATACAGAGAAGACCAGCTTTAACCAAGAAGTCTGAAAGGTCTCTGAAAAGGTGACAGCTGAGCTAAGGTCTGCAGAAAGAATGGCCCTCTTTTATCGAAGAGACAAGAAAACCAACAGTAATATGCATTTCTTTGAAGTATTCCCAGTCCTCTCACCACCCACCTACATAACTGCAACTCTGTTCTTTTTTGTATAACAAATGCATTCCCAGACCTTTTCCATGTCTTGCTACAGCCTTTCAACCATCCTTCAAGTGTGTGATATACACTCGAGATATATACGTATATTGCATCCTATCTTTCCCCGGTTTTATTATATGGTTTGGTGATGATCATTTGTAACAGGCTCAATGTTACATGGAGAATTTTCTAAATGGTTCCCCAGTTGTTCATGTACACCACAGTAATGGACATCCATATAATTGAATAAATCTTCAGGAATCATGCTCAGCTCACCAATTCCATTGGCTTGGAGTCACTCTTCTTTCACTTGCCTCCTGTGTCTACTGAAGTAGGTGAGATGACCACCATCTTGGGGGTAAGGGTCCTTGAGGCCAGGCAAGTCTGTGACAGCACATCAGGGTCATCAGGGAATAAACTATGGATTCCTAGGCCCTGCCCATTTATCCCCTCAGGATCCCATAGGCCAGTGTGGAGGATTTATAGGGAGTCCACTAATCCTTTCCCAATCCTCCCTTCATAAAGGTGGCTCCTAGTTCCCCTCTCCTTGAATATAGACCAGAGTTTTGGATGACTTGCTTCTAATGACAAAATGCAGCAGGAGTGATGTCATGTGACTTCTGAAAAGACACTGGAGCTTCTACCTTGCTCTCTCTGGAGTTATTCTCCCTGAGAGAAGCTGACGGCCATGTCATAAGGATGCTACAGCAGCCCTGTGAGAGCCCCACATTGGGAGCCATGGAGACCTCCCAGCAACAGCTGTTCCTGTGTGTCTAGGATAGTCCCAGGGTGCACACTCAAAGTCCCACAATTCAGGAAACCTCTTCTGCTAGTCCTGTGCAAGTGGAGACAAGTGAACACCCTAAAAGTTGGCACGAATTTGCCAGCCTCCTGAAGGAGCCACCTGGGACCCGGGTCCACCAGCCCGGCCCAGCCTTCAAATGACCATAGCCATAGTCAACATTTTGCAGCTACTTCAGGAGAGACCCTGAGCCTAACAACACAGCTGAACCACTCCTGAGCCCTGACTTCCCGAAAGTGTACGACATCATAAAAATTGATTGTTTTAAGCCACTATGTTTGGGGATCATTTATTATACAGTAGTAGTTAAGTAATATACTCAGGAGTCTATCTCGTGGTTTGGTCTATGAATCAGTATTTGTGAACCATGGATCTGGTCTTATTCTGTAAAGCAGCACTTTCTTTTTTTTTCTTTTTTAAGATTTTATTTATTTATTTATTTGACAGACAGAGATCACAAGTAGGCAGAGAGGCAGGCAGAGAGAGAGAGGAAGAAGCAGGCTCCCTGCCAAGCAGAGAGCCCGATGCGGGGCTCGATTCCAGGACCCTGGGATCATGACCTGAGCCGAAGGCAGAGGCTTTAACCCACTGAGCCACCCAGGCACCCCAAAGCAGCACTTTCTAATAGAACTTTTATTTTTTTCTTTTCAAAGATGCCATTTATTTGAGAGAGAGACAGAGATAGTGAGAGAGAGCAAGAGCAGGGAGGAGAGAGAGAAGCAGACTCCCCGCTGAGCAGGGAGCCTGAGGGGGGACTCAATCCCAGGACCCCAGGACCATGACCCAAGCCGAGGGCTGATGCGCAACCAACTGAGCCACCCAGGTGTCCTCCAATAGAACTTTCTGCAGTGATGGGACAGTCATATATCTGTGCTTGTCCACTGATGGCCACTATCTACCTGTGGCTACTAAGCATTAGACATGTGACTGACATGACTGAGGAACTGAATTTTATTTTTTTAAAGTTTTATTTATTTATTTATTTGGCAGAGAGATCACAAGTAGGTAGAGAGGCAGGCAGAGAGAGAGAGAAGAGGAAGCAGGCTCCCTGCTGAGCAGAGAGCCTAATGCGGGATTCAATCCCAGGACCCTGAGATCATGACCTGAGCCGAAGGCAGAGGCTTAACCCACTGAGCCAGCCAGGTGCCCCTGAGGAACTGAATTTTAAATTTGATTTAATTTTAAGGAATTAAACCTAAAATAGCACATGTGTATGCTTCCATGAATGTAACATTCTCAAAATGATAACATTATGGAAATGGAAAACAGAAGCAGTTACCAGGGACCAAGCGTGGTGGCAGGGGAGAGTAGTAGGTGACTCCACAGGGGTGGCATGTAGGAGAGCTTTGTGGTGATGAAATGGTTCTGTATCTTGATTATGGCGGTGGTTACACAAATCCACACGTGTGAGAAAATGACGAGACAATTCACACATTGTACCAATGTGAATTTCCTCATTTTGATATTGTGCTACAGTCATAAAAAAATGCAACCATTGAGGGAAGCTGGGGCAAGGGTACAGGAGACCTCTCTACTGTTTTTGTAGCTTCCTGTAAATCTATAGTTATTTTAAAATAAAAAGTTTTTTTTTAATTTACATACAAAATAAGCATAAAGCATCAAACAGCACATGTGGCTAGTGCCTACCCTGAAGGACGGTAAGGTCCTAAATAATGTCCAGATCCCCCAGCATTATCTTCTGGTCCTTTAGCATCCGTTCAGAACTATTGACAGGAGGGGTAGCTGGGTGACTCAGTGGGTTAAGCCTCTGCCTTCGGTTCAGGTCATGATCTCAGGGTCCTGGGATCGAGCCCTGCATCGGGCTCCCTGCTCATCGGGCTCCCTGCTCAGCGGGGAGCCTGCTTCTTCCTCTCTCTCTGCCTACTGTGATCTCTCTTTCCATCAAACGAGTAAATAAAATCCTTAGGAAAAAAAAAAGAACTATTGACAGGAAATTCACTGCTGCATGAGATTCTATTTAGCAGCTCTCATCATAAGAAAGCTCAGACCAGGGGTGCCTGGGTGGCTCAGTGGTTCAAGCCTCTGCCTTCGGCTCAGGTCATGATCCCAGGGTCCTGGGATTGAGTCCCACATCAGGCTCTCTGCTTGGCAGGGAGCCTGCTTCCTTCTCTCTCTCTCTGCCTGCCTCTCTGCCTACTTTTGATCTCTGTCTGTCAAGTAAATAAATAAAATCTTTAAAAAAAAAAAAAAGCTCAGACCAGAGGGTCTCAGGGTAAAAGAGTTTTCCCCTCCACTCTTCATTTGTGCTGGAATCTCGAATGAGTTCCAGATTTGCTGGAAGAAGGCCTCTTTCCCAGGGATCCCAAGGGACCCAACAGAAAATGCTCCAGGGCCACCTGGCTGGTTCAGTAGGTGGAGCATGAAACTCTTGATCTAAGGGTCCTGAGTTCGAGCCCCATGTTGGGCGTCGAGATTACTTACATACATACATACATACATACATACATAAAACTTTTTTTTTTTTTTAAGATTTTATTTTATTTGACAGATAGAGATCACAAGTAGGCAGAGAGGCAGGTAGAGAGAGAGAGAGGAGGAAGCAAGCTCCCTGCCGAGCAGAGAGCCCGATGCGGGGCTCGATCCCAGGACCCTGGGACCATGACCTGAGCCAAAGGCAGAGGCTTTAATCCACTGAGCCACTCAGGCGCCCCCATACATAAAACTTTTTAAAAAAGAGGAGAAGAAAGGAAGAAGTTGCTCCAGTCACCACTTCCATTATCATCACTTGTCACCCCTGAGACAGACTACAAACACCTCACCCTACAGAGCTACCCTGTGTGTGACAAACTCAGCTTTAGGACCAACTGTTTGCAGGCTGAAAAAAAAAGAGAGAGAGAGAGAAAGAGAAAGAGAGAGAATTAAAGCCAGACATAGGATTTTCAACGGTGAGGAACCCAAAAGACATCCAGTTCTTAACCCTGCCTTGTACAGATTTTATAACAAAAATGAAGACTCGAAGTAAATCTGTAGGGATTAAAGTCGCTTAGTTCAAAAAAGCCTGCATTACCTGCAGTGAGCTGCAGTGTCCCCAAAGATATCGAGGTCTCAATCCCTCCACGCCATCTGTGCCTTTTACAGATTCCTTTTATACAGCCACAGGGATTCAATTACGGATCTTGAGATTGATTATCCTGGATTATCCAGATGGATCCTGAACCCCATTGTGGGTGTCCTTATAACAGAGCCAGAGAGGGGTTCTTTATGGAGGAACCATGTGGTTTACAGTGGCCACTCAGCAGCAGAAATAAAATGCTGCTTTCCGGCTTTGTGGACAGAAGAGGAGGTCCAAAGCCAAGGAATGCAGCTCCAGACATTGGAAAAGGCAAGGAAACAGATTCTGTCCTCACGTCTTGGAGGAGCATCCCACTTCCAGGAATTTACTCTGTAGACACACCTCCAACAGTACAAAATAGGCCTTCACAAGGCGAGTCAGCGCAGAATTGTATGTAATTGCATAATCCTGGAAACCACTTACGTGTCCCTGCACAGGAGAGTGGTTGAATAAAATAAGGTATAGGACTACATAATGGAGTGGCTTGCGGCTGGAAAGAAAAATAAGGAGCCCAATGCAAATCGATTCCCAAGAGATATAAAGTGAAAGAAGGAAAAATGCGAAAGAGATCTGTGGGGGGCACCTGGGTGACTCAGGCAGTGAAATGTCAGACTCTTGGTTTCAGCTCCGGTCCTTTGATCTCATGAGTCATGAGATGGAGCCCGGGGTCAGGCTCCATGCTCAGCAGGAAGTCTGCTCATTCCTCTCCCTCTGCTCCTGCTTCCCTCTCTCTGTCTCTTTCTCAAATAAATAAAATCTTTTTTTTTTTTAAGAATTTTCCCTTCATGGAAAAAGGAAGCAAAAATCATAGTGACATGAAGAAGGTTCGGCAATGTCATACCTGGAATTTAAAATGTGTGTTGGGGGGCGCCTGGGTGGCTCAGTGGGTTAAGCCGCTGCCTTCGGCTCAGGTCATGATCTCAGGGTCCTGGGATCGAGTCCCGCATCGGGCTCTCTGCTCAGCAGGGAGCCTGCTTCCCTCTCTCTCTCTCTCTCTCTGCCTGCCTCTCCGTCTACTTGTGATCTCTCTCTCTGTCAAATAAATAAATAAAATCTTAAAAAATAAATAAATAAAATAAATAAAATGTGTGTTGGAACAAAAGAATGACCTAGCCAGTCACTTAAATTTGAGCACTTAGTGAATGCTGATCAATAATTAAGTTCAGGGGCACCTGGGTGGCTCAGTTGGTTAAGCATCTGCCTTCAGCTCAGGTCATGATCCAAGGGTCCTCGGATGGAGTCCTGCTCAGGCTCCCTGCTCAGCAGGGAGTGTGCTTCTCCCTCTCCCTATGCCCCTCCCCACCACTCATGCTATTTCTCTCTCCCTCTCTGTCTCAGATAAATATATAAAATCTTAAAAGAAAATAAAGAAAGAGCAAGCTTGAGATGTGGGTGTACGAGTCTACATGGATGAATATTTCCTAGCTCTGTCCATGGAAAGGACCTAGAAGTAATGACACTCCAGTAACAGTGAGTCCCCAGAGGACCCAGACCTTGGTTTCTACACACTATGCTCCAATAGATCAGTCAGGACTCCTTGAAAAAATGGCAGGGCCCAGGGCTGAGGCAGAGAAAGTACAAGATTTATAGTTCCAGAAATGACAACTTTCCTTTAAAAAAAAAAAAAGAGCGGGAGATAGGTGTCACTGGAGCCCACCTGAAATAGCTCCCAACTGACAATTTGACCAACAAAATAAATAACGATATTAATGGATTATAACCCACAGAATAAAATAAATGTCCATGAATCCATATAGACAAAAATGAATATGAAATAAATACATGGGGGTGAAGGGACAACTCTTCCTTACATTAGAATCCCAAAAAATAAGTTAATAATGGAAACAAAAAATCACCACTTGACAGGGACGCCTGGCGGGCCCAATCGGTAAAGCATGGGACTCTGGATCTTGGGGGTCATGAGTTCAAGCCCCATGATGGGCACAGAGCTTACCTTAAAAAAAAAAAATCACATCTATGTGATTGGGGGTTTTGCCAGTTTGGAGGCATTGTAGGCTAGATATGGTCTCTACCCTCAGGAAGTTACAATGCATGGGGTTCAGAACAATAAAAAGGAAACGAACACATAAATGATATATTTCATATAGTGAAGATTACGATGGAGAACACAAAATGGGGAGAATTAGGTGAGGGTCCTCACTGACTTAGAATGGTCAGGAAAGACCAGAGCTGAGACCTGAAAGAACTCAGAGAGCTCACCATGTAAATATCTGGGACGAGAGTGGTCTGAGCAAAGCAAACAGTAAGTGCAAAAGCCCTGAGGTGGGAACAAGTCTGACATGCTTGAAAAGCAGCAAAAAGTTGAGTGTGGGGGCTCCTGGGTGGCTCAGTGGGTTGAGCATCTGCCTTTGGCTCGGGTCGTGGTCTCGGGGTCCTGGGATCGAGCCCCGCCATGGAGCCCCACATCGGGCTCTCTGCTCAGCAGGGAGCCTGCTTCCCCCCTCTCACTCTGCCTGCCTCTCTGCCTACTTGTGATCTCTCTCTCTCTCTCTCTAATAAATCAATAAAATCTTAAAAAAAAAAAAAAAAGTTGAGTGTGGCTAGAGTGAAGCCAGTGAGGATGGAGTAGCGAGGAAAGAGATGGGAAGAAAGGTAGAGGCAGAGTCTACAGGGTTTTGCCTGCCATGGTCAGGAGTAGAGACTTCATTTCTTGTCCAAATGCTAGTGACTCCTCTCCTCCATCCCGAACACCGCTCACAAAGTGAATATGCATAGGACAACATGGGGCAGATGCTCATGAGTTCAAAATAACTTACAGCATCATTCTGAAAGTATAAAAGGACTTTTGAGAAGATATCTCGATTCTCCCAAGACTTTTCTTGGTTTGCACTACTTTAAAACCTTCATTGGGGGGGCGCCTGAGTGGCTCAGTGGGTTAAAGCCTCTGCCTTCAGCTCAGGTCTTGATCCCAGGGTCCTGGGATCAAGCCCCGCATCGGGCTCTCTGCTCAGCAGGGAGCCTGCTTCCTCCTCTCTCTCTGCCTGCCTCTCTGCCTACTTGAGATCTCTGTCAAATAAATAAATAAAATCTTAAAAAAAAAAACTTCATTTGTAGAATGTTCTGGAATATTCTCCGAGCTTTCATCTGGTTTAAACACATTCAGCTCCAATTAAGTCCTTTTCCCTTTGCTAATTAGCCCATAACAACTGAACAACGACTAGTAATACTAGTACTAAAGTAGTTCTGTTTGTTATCTTATTGATAGTAAGTTCCAAATCGACCTTGAATACCAAAACCTGGGGAGACAGAGTCAAGTTAATAGACCTCCAGGTAATGCAAAGTGTGTCCATGTTGATTTTTGAATATTTTCCCTGAGATAAGGCACAAAATGAGCAAATGCTCACAGAAAACCTGGGGACTCCAATGAAATATCCACACACACTAATGTCAAGGCCAGATCACAGACCCTGTTCTTTATTCGCAACATTCTCCACTGTGGTGATCATAACTCACTCCTCTGCATGCCTCTGAATTTTCAGAGAACTGGAGCCAGCCCACATGAAGGAGTGAAGCACGCTCTTCAGAAAACCTCTGGAATTTTCCCCTACCCCACCCACCTTTGCTGGGATTCCTAACCCTGGCTTGACTTTGGTATCATCTGGAGAGCTCTAAAAAACAGGGATGCCGGCCCCGCCCCCAGAGATGACGATTTAATTGGTCTGGGATGCCTCTTGTCCCTCTACCCTCCATGGGAGTGTTGTGCAAACCTTCTGGTGATTTCCCCCTGCAGCCTTCAGGGGCTGCTGGAGAACCGGTTGCTATGAGAGAACAAGCCACGAGGTGGCGCTAGAAGAGGGCCAAAGAAGTGTGCCCGGCTAGAGCCCCATTCCCAAAACGTGAGAGCCTTGAGGGAGGCTGAGACCTCAGAACTAGAGGTGTCCACGCTATCCTTTGGCCACTTGAGGTCTTATTCACCTTAAGAGTGTGGGATGTCGACCCAGAAGTGTTTCTGCTAGATTTCTAAGCTGTTGCTGGTGGAGCTTTGGTGGGACCGCAAGGAGTTCAAATACGGTACCCCAACATATACAGAACAAATTCCCACACACCTGTGATTGGGTGGACTAAGAAAACCAGCGGGTGGGGTGCCTGGCTGGTTTAGTTGGTAGAGCACCCAAATCTTGATCTTGGAGTTGTGAACTCGAGTCCCACATTGGCTGTAGAAATTACTAGGAAAAAAAAAAAGTGGGAGGGTGTCGGTACCTCCCTTTTAGGTAAAAGAGCTCCAGGAACACCAAAATAGGTCCCTCTCGGGGTCCAGGAGTCCAAGGCCTCCTTCCTCAGGGTCCACAAGAAAGTTACCTCCCCTTTTGACCAACAGAGACTTCCAACCATCACCACACACTTTAAAAGCAACTGGTTCCACATCTCTCCAAAATGCTCTTTGGAGAAAAATCCAATTAGCCCTTGGGGCGCTTGGGTGGCACAGTTGGTTGAACATCTGACTCTTGGTTTTTTTTTGTTCAAGTCGTGATCTCAGGGTCATGAGATCAAGCCCCACATCCGGCTCTTCACTCATGGGGGAGTCTGCTTGGGATTCTCTCCCTCTCCCTCTGCCCCTCCTGCTTATGCTCTCTCTCTCTCAAATAAATAAATAAATAAATAAATTTCTTTTAAAAACCCAGTTACCGGGACACCTGGGTGGCTCAGTTGGTTAAGCAGCTGCCTTTTCGGCTCAGGTCATGATCCCAGCGTCCTGGGATCGAGTCCCGCATCGGGCTCCTTGCTCGGCAGGGAGCCTGCTTCTTCCTCTGCCTCTGCCTGCCACTCTGTCTGCCTGTGCTTGCTCTCTCTCTCTCTGACAAATAAATAAACAAAATCTTTAAAAAAAAAAAAAAAAAAAAACCCAGTTACCTCAAATGAGAAATGGGGCACTGGGCAAGTCATTTCTCCCTGAATTACCTCAACTTCCTAAAAGCTCAGCATGGAGGGGTATGAACCCCTTTAGATCTGATGTAGAATTCTTTGTACATGTTTTTTCCCCCAAAAAGCCCATCTTTAGCTTTCCCTAGAAAGATTAAAAACACCAAACATTAAAACAGTCCAAACAGATAGATTTTAATAAAGAAACCTAAAACATTTAGGATCTAGTTAGCTTATTCTGGAACAAATGTGCTCAATTTTCAACTCACTGCCATGGGCCCCACTGAAAGGGAAATACTGCCAACATCTTTCTTTGGTGGTTTATGGACATGACCAGCACAGGATCTCCTTCTGAACATCGCTGGCCACCCACAGGCTTCAGGCAGGATGGAGCTCATCTTGCTCAGGTGACTTCTTTCCTTGGGGAGTATCAGGAAAGAGACCTCTCTGCATGGGGGTTTGAAAATCCCTTAGACTAATCTTTTCCATTTCAGGAAACTGCAAACCTTACTGGAGGGGTCACAGACCCAGTGAGGGCACATCTATGGATCACAGACCCCGGAGAGGACCAGGGCCTCTATCAGACCAGAGGGAAGATGGAGGAGGGGAGCTTGGGCTGGGGGAGACCAGCTCTAATGGCTGAGGTCACAGCAGATGTCAAGTGCTTTCCAATAGGTCTCGGATTAGCTACTCAGGGGGGACCCTGGAAGTCAAGGTCATGAGTATCTCCCAATCAGTGGTGCCTCCCCTGCTCCCCATCAGCTAAAGTGACAGACACAGAGTGGAACACTGTGGGACAGGGCCTGATGCCTCAATTTACCAGGGAAGAAGCTGAAGTTCAGAGAGGGGCAGGCCTTCCTCACTGTCACACAGTGAGGGATCTCAGAGCCGGGACTCTGACCCAGGCCCCCTCCCTTCAGTGTGGGGTTCTTCTCCTGGCCCCCTGAAAAGTCCCCAGCTGCCAGCATTCCTGGTGATAGGGGAACTCCATGGGAGCAGAGCCCACCCAGGGGTGCTAGCCAGCCTTCCCTTCGAGCGAGTAAGACATCACCCTCGCCATTGGCCAGCCCTCCCCAGTCACTCTCACATTCCCTGACCGACCTGGCCACCCTCGGAGCTCCTGATGCGACCCATTTCCCTCACTTTCCTCTCAGCTTCAAAACAAACCAAAATGAGACCAACATCCTTTGTTTGTTTTGGGGGATCAGAGAAAGGGGAAAGCAGCTTTGTGGGTTTGTACTTAAAAACAAAACTGCTCTGAGCGGCCCGAGAAGAAACCAACCAAGGTGAATTCAGAGGCCAGAAACCCTTATGGCAATGCTGTCTCAGAATGAGTCAAAGAGGGTGTGGCAGGCTCGGAAAAAAGGCCGCCCAATGACCCAGCGCTCATGACCTGGGCTCAGATAGCCACCCAAGTGGGCTGAAGGCCACAGCCACCCCATACCCAGCCTGGGTGGCGTGGACTTGGCCAGGGACCAGCCCTGTTAGCACAGAGAGAGGTGAGGAGATGGTTCATGGCAATGAAAACCAAGCCCAGGGACTATGAACCTCACAGCCCCTGCCTACCCCCACCCTAGCTTTCCTTCAGCCCACAAGTCCGTGCTGAGTGCTCAGGACCAGATAGAGTATAGCGTGCCCTGCCCCGTAGGAATTCCTGGCCCAACAGGTGAAACAGTGGGGGCCCACTCAGCACTCGGGGCTACAAGGGGGGAATGGCCAGACCCTGCCTCATCGCCTTGGACTTGTGCTTCCCGATGAAGCTGGCCTCCCTCAGGCCTCCATTTCCAGCAGAAAGCACACTGTAAGGCAGACAGCAGGATGCTCCAGGCATCTGGGGCTCCCCCACTCTCAGCACCCGGGGTATGTAGGCCCTAAGAGACATGCTTGGGGAGAAACTCTGCTGGGGCCATTTTCTGAGTTCAGATGAGGGAACAGGGGCACCAGAAGGCAGACCCACAGAGGCCCAGCTGGTGTGGCCAGATCCAGTCAAGAGCCTTGGTACATCTCTGAGCCTGTGTGAGGTGGCTAGGGCACAGGGGTCAGAGACTCAGGGTGGACGGTGAGCCAGTTGACCTGGCAGAGCGGTATCATCATTTTCTCATGTCCCAGATGACCAAAGATGCTCCCCATGGAGGAAGGATTCCTCACTTCTCCTGAGAGTTTCAGATGCACAGTCTCATTTGAGCTTCACAATTCTCCAGGAAGCTGGGGTTCAGAGAGGCAAAGCTATTTACTCCAGGTCACACAGCAAGCCTCTCCAGGTTAGCATGGGCCATACGTCTCCCAGAGCCAGCCCACTCAGAGCAGGATTCCAGACCATGGGACTGACTCACCTCCTCCCTGGTTATGCCGATCTAGGAGGGGTTGAGTGCCTCTGTTTTCTCGGACTACCATTTTTTTACTTCCTTGGCAATGAGCTGAGCACCTGGCTCTCATTCCCTCACCTGACCTTTCTAGCCCTGACATTAGTCCACTTCAGAGATGATGAGGTTAACACCAAACACGAGCCCAAGGTCACCCAGCTGGTAAGCAACAGACTGAGACTCAGACCAAGCCATTCCACCCCAGACCAGGGATCTTTTCTGCTCACTACCTGCCTCCTTCCCCCATATCTTTATCAGTGAGATTTTTAGCTTGCATTTCCTCTAGTCCATGATAACTGCCCCCAAGTTGGGCCCCCTCCAGGATCTGGGTGGGTTGTGATTCAGGACCTAAACTTCAGGGGTTCATCTCCCCATGCAGGGAGGCAAACTCAGACATCTGTGCAGAGCCCCCATCCCCTCTTCGTCCCTAGCTCCCACTGTACGCAGGTGTGTGTACCCACCAACGGCAGCCAACATCTGGCTAGCCACCTTCTATCAGTGGGGGATCTGCCCCATCCTTCCTGTCTGGGTCCTCCTGAGCTCTGAGCCCCAGAGGAAAGCCTCCAGTGACCATGGATTGATTAAAACTTCCAAGGACCTGCTAATCGAGGGGCATTTCAGCTCCCTCCAGGGGACAGTGTCCTGTCTTCCTTTGGAATGGGGCTCAGCACCACGTGTGTGCACATCTCTGTGCATCTGTGTGTGCATTCCTGAGTGTGTGTTTGTGTGAGTGCTTGTAACAAGCGTCACGTCTAGCTATGCGTGTAGGTAGAGAAATGACTGTGCGATGCACAGAGCTGTGTGTGTCGCTGAATCATTCATTCATTCAATACACGTTTCTCGAGCACCTGCTCTGTGTGAGTCACTGTGCTGGTGCTGGGAACACAGAAGACAATGGGACCCCATGGAACTCAGAGCTCTCATAGAGGCACCCTCAACCCCAGCCATTCGGGGGAAGGGAGGCTCAAATTCTGCAGGGGAGCTAGAGGGCAGTTTTGGCCTTTTGGGGGCTCGTCTCAAGATAAGGCCCAATGCAAGGATCCAGCAACCCCCAACAAGACCTGCTCTGCAGAGCTGTACTAGGGCCTCCCCGGTTACAGACTAACTCCCAACCACCACCCCCTACCCTACTGCCCCGCGCCGGGTCCCAAGATACAAAGCAACAGCTCCTTCCACCGAGAATAAAGAACAGCTACGTTCAAGATTCCCAAAGACCAAAAATCAGTCAAAACAACCCCAGGCCCTCGGCTGGGACTTGCACTGCCAATGGAAAAAGGAGAGTGTGCATGGCCCATCTGACCAGTCACCCCACTTGTTTACAGAGGGGACAGCCAAAGCCCAGTCTATTCATTTCCTGTGGCTGCTGCAACTAATTACCACAAACGTAGTGATTCAAAACAACACAAATTTATCATCTTACAGATCTGAAGGTCTGAAGTCCTAAAATCCAGGTGTCAGTGGGGCTGCATTTCTTCCGGGGGCTCTAAGAGAGAATAATTTCCTCACCTTTTCCAGCTTCTAGAAGCTGCCGGCAGTCCTTGGCTGGTGACCTCACCCACCATCTCTAATGCGGGCGGCAACACAGAAGCATCGTCGACTCTCTCTCTTTTCTTGTCCTCACTCTTCTCGTCCTATCTCTTGGACTCTCCTGCCTCCCCTTCGAAGGAGCCTTGTGCTTACCTCGGCCTCACCTAGATCATCCAAGGGGAAATCCCAACTGTGCATCCTTAATTCATCACACCTGTGGTGTCTCTTTTCCCTGTAAGGAAGCATATTCACAGATTCTAGGGATTAGATACGGATATTTTATGGTGGTGGGGAACATTACTCTGCCTTCCACAGCCAGCAATCAAAGGACCTACCCGAGGGTATTTCTTTTGCTGCTCAAAACACAGAACTGAGGGGCCTGAGTCTGGTCTGAAGGGGTTGAGTAAAGGCCAGAACTCGGGCTGAAGGGCCCCCAGTTCTGTGTCCTTTTGAGCAGCACCTCGAAATAGAGGAAAGGAGGCTTCCCCCACAAATGCAAACTGGTCTTGCATACACTCTGCAGACTGGTCAGGAGCACCTGTTCTGCTTTTCATCCCAACTCCACCGCCTGCCTATTGGGTGACCTCGGGCATGCAATGTAATGTTTCAGACCTCGGTTTTCTGATCTGCGAAATGGGGGTGTTGATAAGGAGTAACATAGCCTGATTTGAGGGTGCCCCGGGGCTGTGTCAGTGATCTTAGCCACCTCCCCCCACTCCCCCACAAAAACACAACGCCCGTGGAAATGAGGGAAGTAAGTGCCCTGAGAAGGAAGGGACACATACTTGTACCCAGAAGGGCTGGGAACCAAGATAGTGCCCTTGACCCTTAAAGCCCTTCTCCTGCCCCTCCCCAGAGCACTGGGGCAGCTGCTTTCCTGGAAACTCCCCAGGGAATGAAGCTTTTGATACCTAAGTAGGTCATAGAAAGGGAACAAAGGGATGCTTTTTTGCCTGCAAAGCCGCCCGCTGGGGCAGGGTAGAGGCCTGGTTAGTAAGGAGCTGAGTGTTGCGTGACTGCAGACACACAGGAGGGAGGTCCCTGCGGTGCCCCAGGAATGAGACCCACTGAGAGGCAACAGAGATTTGTAAGTGTTCCCCCAGCTTGCAAGGAGGGGCAACTCCAGAGGTACTGCCAAGGTCTCTCCAAACAGGAGGTCGAGATGGGGTGAGGAGCAGCTCCCTGGGCACAACAAAGGCTTCCAGGGCTGGGGCAGGAGCCTGCCTCCGAGGACCATTCCCACAGGAGACAGAAAAGATGCCTTCCTGTCTGTTCCCACAGAGTCTCCAGGTAGCCCCCACGGGAAGAAACTCACGGCCTGCAGGGGGCTGCAGAGCCTCCGGATTGCTCCCCGGGTGCTGCCTCCTTGCTGTCCTGTGGCCAAGAAGTACTATATCATCTCATGGTACTGCAGACCCTGCCATCAGCTGCAGTCCTCTGGGCTGTTGGCTTTTTGCCTTGCTGTTCTCTGTTTTGATTTTGCACACTTTTTGTGCAATGTGGATATATACAAAGCAAATCGGCACAAGCAAGGGTTGTTCCCACATGGGATGGTAGGGCTGGCTTGACAGTGCAGGAGGACATGGGAGTGGGGGGTGCGGTTCTCAGAGGTACATTTCACCACAGTGCTCTGCTTTTCACAACACAAATATCCACATCACAGCATGATACCGGGTCATAAAAGGCTAATCAACACGCACCAGCATTTTTCTCTGACTTTTTCAATACGTAGAAACTTCATGACTACTCATAAAAGACATTCATACTCGTTAAAGGAAATTGGCTAGTAAGGACCAATCACCCAATGGCCTCACTATCCAAAGTCAATTACAGCGAATATCTTGGTCTATTTCCTTCCAGTCTTTTTTTTCCCCAGGCATTGTTTTTATTTTTAATACATCTGTGCTCAAGCTGCCTGCATACCTTCGTTTCTTTCATTTAAGCATTAATGTATTTATTGTTGTAGCTTCAGGATTTAGAGCGGTACTTAGCACCTTATGACCTCAATAAATACATGCTAAATGAATGAATGAACATGGATAATTGTCTAAGTTCTGCAAAAAGAATAATCATCACGTGACCATCGAGAGATCCTTTGTGCTGCGTACTTTACATACATATCTCATCTCGTGCAATAACTCTATGAAGTAGGTACTCCTGATGTCCCCATTTCTACAGAGTCTTAGAGAGACATCAAGTTCCAAGTTTATACAGGTGGCACTGATTTCTAACCCAGGTCTGGCTGATTCCAAACCTATATTACTAAGGCTGTGTATCACTGCCTCTCGGTGAACATTTTTATGTATTTATTTATCTTTAAGTTGATTTATTTTTTATAATCTCTACACCCAAAGTGCAGCTCAAACCCACAAGGCCAAGATCAAGCACACTTCACCGACTGAGCCAGCCAGGCGTCCCTGAAATCATTTTAAATGCTATTTCTTAGAATGTTCAGGGCTCGTGAATGGCTCAGTCAGAAGAGTGTGGGACACTTGATCTTAGGGTTGTGAGTTTGAGCCCCACATTGGGTGTAGAGATTCCCTAAAAATAAAATGTTTAAAAAATAAAACGACTTCCTAATATTCTCTTAAATGGACTTAGCTGCTCCCCAATCATTGCCTATGTAGGTTATTTTCTGTTTTTCTACCCCCCCCCCCGCCAACCCCGCTGTCCTAAATAATTCTACAATTAGCAATTCTCTGTATAACCGAACTCCGTACTTAAGGGTTATTCATTACCAGAGACTCAGCATAAGTTGAATTACTGGTTCAAACGGTGCATGCATTTTTAAAGCTTTTGAGGCATGTTTCTGAGTCTATTAGGTTTCCTTCTGTTTTGTTTTGTCTTCCGTGTGGAAATTTAGATGAATTAAATCTGCCACCTTCTCTTTTATAATGTCATCCACTGTTTCCGCCTTTGATACACCTTCCCTTTCCAGACAGGTTAATAAATCTATTTTTCTAGGGATCATACAGTTTGCTTTTAAATTATTCAACCCTTCAGTTCTTCAGGGCCTCCTTTGGGGGCTGCACTGAGGAGAAACCCCCATTTACACTTCCAAGCTTCCCCTCCCCCATCCTCTGGGCAGGGTCAGAGATAAAAGAGAATGTGCAATAAGGAGAGTGTGAAATACAGAAGCGGCTGTTTTCCTAATTGCCAGGAATGATTGCCCCTTCTTCTACACATGAATGACTTTCTCTCAAGGTCTTCCATTTCTTAGAAACTTCTAAAGCGCTTTGACTGACCTGGAGTTAAGGCAGAACTGTCCTAATGTGAACTAGCTTAAGAATCCTTTTGAAGAACTCAAAGGATGCAAAAATTCTTCCAATAGAGTGTTAGAAATAAGTCAGATTGGGGATGGGGATGTTGCTGGGTACATCAGTTTTGACGAACTGGCTCTGGGCAAGTGGGTGGTAGAGTCAGGGTGGGGAAGGAGGCTGTGACCCAGATGGATAAAGACCTCCTCCCACCCATGGGAGCATCTGGAAGATCAGGGAAGCGAATTCACACACACACACACACACACACACCCCGCACCCCCATCCATGGAAGAGGCCTGTAAAGGTGTGTCTAATCCTGGCTGCTGGGAGAGTGATCAGTAGATCATACCACATAATGGTCCCTGGGTTGTGCCCTGCACAAGGGCATGTCGTCGAGGGAGTCTGTGAGGCTAAAATGCAGCCAGTTCCCTCCAGTTAGGAGGATGGAGCCCCTTCTTGCGATTTTCTCAAAGATGCCAAGGGGGCCAGTGGCTGTCTGGACTACAGCAGTGAACTGTAGAAGGAGCACTGAACCAGGAGCCAGGAGGCTGGGCGCTAAGTCCTCCAGATAGGAACCCAAATCACCCACTCTGTGCCTCAGTTTCCACCAGCCCTGATACTAAGAGACTATGAACAGCTATTGTGTGTGTTCAGCTGCGGCGAGAAAGACAGCCCGGCATGCTAGCACAGGTTAGGGAGACCAGGACGACACCACTTTCCACGAGAGACTGTTGCAAAGTAACTTGCATTTTGGTTTGGGGTCCGAGCTCCTCACACTGCCTTTCCCATTCAACTCCTCTTCATGGCTTATTATCTGTAAGAACTTGATACAGTCAGCGTGTCCCCTTTGCTTACCATATGGACGTGGTACCATCTGTTCCACCTCTATTTCCCCTTCCTCTGGACCCAGACCAAATAGTATGAACAATGAATACCAGTCATCTTACTGAGCACCGCCCATGTGCCAGGCACTGTGCTCGCTGCTATAGGAGCTGGCTCACTGAAGCCCTGCCCTCCATGCCCTGAGGACATTCTGCAAGGTTAAGGGACAGAGGCTCCAAATCCCACAACACATAACCAAGCAGGATTCAAACTCAATCTGCCGGACTCGGAGCACAGGGCCCTTATAACACTGCCACCTCTTTCATAGGAAAGGAAACCGAAGCAAGGAGTGGCTGTGCCTCTGGGCCAGTCACCCAGCAAGCCAGCAAAAACATCTCCTTTCTGCTCCATTCATAAGCCCCTTCAATGCCCCCTCCGGAGGTCGGGAGGGTCCACATTTTGTCAGTTTCCTCTGGATCAATGGACCCACTGGCCGCCTTCCACCACTCTCTAGACTCCTCCTATCAGCTATTTCAGGGCCAAGTACTCAGGGGAGAAGGGCTGAGGAACCCTGCACGGAGTCAGTCCCCAGGAGCTGGGTGGGGAGGAAGCCCAGGATGGGGGGTAAGTGGGGGGCAGATCAGGTTATGCACACTTTATCCTGCCTGCCTCAGGGCACATTCCCAGAGAGCCGCAGCCAGGCCACCCGACACTGCACAGGGGAGCTTTCTCCAAACTCTACTTTGCTGGGCAACCTGGGGGAGTCACTCAGCATCTCTGGCTATCCCGAGGCCACAGCCCACCCACAGTGACAGTCAACCAATGCCTGTCACGACCACACCTGGGAAAGAAGCATTTTTTTCTAGACCCCAAGTCAGCCAGTCAGAAACAGGGCTTCTTCCCATTCTTAATCTTTATGGTGGATTCCTCCCAGAGCTGGCATGTGCTCATGCGCATTAACAAAGCAGAGAAAACAGTACAACAGAGAAGTTATGACTTCCTGTGGGCTGCCCAGCCAAGAAGAGGGAACAATTAGCTCCTTTGTTGCGAGGGTTGCTGTTTGTCACTAACAATGGCATTCTTAAGGAATTATGATATTAAAGATTTAATAACCATTTGATATAGGCAGTAAAACACCTCAATTACGGCATTTCTAGAAAGTGCTGTCTTCATCTGTTATAGGAATTTACCAAGTTTCTTTTAATTAAGTCAGTTATAAATGAGACACGGCCTCAGTGAGGTAATTTTGTGAATGAAGCTACCCCGAAGTACTAATTAGCTTGTTTTTAATGCTTCATTTGCCTTGTGAACGTGCGAACTTGGTGGTTAGGGTGAGGTCAAGCTGCCGGGCCCAGGTCTTGAAGGCAGCCGGTCAGGGCTCTCGGGGCTGGAGGAAGGGAGCCATTGCATTTCAGGCTGTGAGGCTTTCCCAATGGCCGGCTGAACTGATGACAGATTTCAAATTTACCTGGGAAATATCATAGCCACCGGCCCTCTCCCCGCGGAGCATAGGGAGTCAGGAACTCCGCACAGGAAAAGCAAGCGAGCTGCCTTGGATGGGAGTGGCTGCCCCAGCCCTAGGGATACTTGGCATTGCAAAACATTTCTGTATCGTTGTGTAAGATTTTCTATAGGAAATGTTCTCCTATGTTTACGGCAGGGTCCAGAGTGTATGTGTCTTGGGGTGCTGGGGTGGCTCAGTCAGTTGAGCACTGTGCTCTTGATTCTGGCTCAGGTCAGAGTGTCAGAGTCTTGGGATCAAGTCCCCGCCCCCCTTTCTGGCTCCGTGATCAGAGGGGAATCTATTTCTCTCCTCCCTCTGCCCCTCCACCCGCTCAGGCGTGCTCTCTCGCACTCTCTCAAATAAAATAAATCTTAAAAGAAAAAAAGTATATCTACTCCTGAAACAAATACTATATTATATGTTAACTAATTTGAATCTAAATAAAATAATTAATAAATGTATGTATGTATGTATGTATGTATGTTAGCAGGTACTGCCAAGTGGCCCTTCCAAAATCTGGCTGGGCCTCCTTGCGCTCAGCCACTATCACACAACAGCACCTGTCTCCCTACATTCTCATCAACACTGGGCATTATTAGTCCTTTTAAATGTTCTGCCAATCTGATGAGCAGAAAATGTAAAAGGGTGCTCCTGACTGTTTTCACTTCTGTCCTTTTCTAAGTGAAAAACAGACAAAGGTCAAGTGAGTGGCTGGAGGACCCAGGTCAGCAGCCTCATTGTCCCTGGCTCACCCAGAGCCCAGAATCTTTTTTTTTTTTAACTTTTTTTTTTTAAGATTATTTATTTGAGAGAGAGAGAGATTATGAGTTGGGGAAGGAGCAGTGGAAGAGAAAGAAGCGGGTTCCTCACTGAGCAGGGAGCCTGATGCAGGGAGCCGCTTGACCCTGCAATCTTGACCTGAGCCAAAGGCAGACGCTTAATGAACTGAGTCACCCAGGTGCCCCCAGGACCCAGAATCTTCAGACTTCCAGAGAGACCGTGGACAGACCACCCCCTGTAGCAGCTAGATTATGCAAGGTATGTTCCCGGTCAGGTCTGACGGGGAGCAAAGTCCCAGGGGCTGGGGAGACAGAAGCAGGGAGGACTTGCTGAGGCAGACGCCCCTGACACGGAGGTCCTGATCTGACTCCACAGGCCTCTTCCAGGGCCTGTGGGCCCAGCAAACAGGCTCTGCCCCATGAGCTGAGGCCAGCTCCCCCCAGCCGTTAAGAGTGGGCTTCTTCCCACCCCTGCCAGCGCCTTCTCAGGGCTGCCCCACCCCTGGCACTTCTGGGCAGAACAGGCAAGCCCAGTGACTCAGCACTGCCCATGGTCAGAGACAGGCCATGAGTCACAAATTACCAGCCTTCTGTCCGAGCAGGCTTTGCCAGCCAGTGAGACAGTGATGCCGGCAGGGAGCTACAGAGCTCTAGACTTGGGGCCATGGGGAAAGAGAGGTCCTAAAGAGAAAAGAAAAGGAAAAAAAAAGAGAGAGAGAGAGAGAAGGGAGGGGAAGGGAAGGA